>NC_042287.1:8011279-8329091 GCF_901000725.2 Takifugu rubripes
CTGAATAATCTGGTCGTCAGGCTGCTCAAAAAGACATTTTAGTTATTCACAAAATGCTAATGGACGCTGTCAGTCTCCCTCCCCTGGTGTCCTCCCCACTAGTGGATGATATTCTGGAAGGACTGGGGGACAGGGGAAATGACTTGGGTGCATGATTCACTGGAGTGGACGTTGAGATAGCAAGCACGAAAACACGGGTCGGCACATAGAGACGAGCCCCCCCGCAGGCTACGACATGCAGATAAAGGTGGAGTACTCATTGAGGAACATTATAATGATGTTTGTCACTGCCGATGATTCCGCCTCAGCAGAGAAGAAGAGGGGCGCGACCGGCCTCGTGTCCAATGGAGCAGAAGAAGGGCTGAAAGAGATGGTCATGTTGATGGAGGCGGGGACGTGGTGGGGAAGGTGTGTGTAGGGAGGCAGCAGATCGCTTCAGCTGCTCGTTATCCTCCACATGCACTAAGGGCGTGTTTATAGGTAAAGCATGAAGATGATGTTTTCAAGGGTGCACAGCACTAGCAGGCACAGGCGTAGTCATGTCGATCGGCTGGCATACGGGCTGCCGCCAGCACAGGTTCGGGCTAACTCTGCCTAGCAATGGAAAATGTCAGACGGATGGTACTGTATTATTCTTGCAGTTCATTTGCAGTCAAAAAGAATTTAAAGGTCAGCGTGGACAAAAGACCAGAGAATTGCCTTTGATTTGATGTTCATCTGAAAAGGCTCACCATTTGACCCCATTCAGTCCCATCAACTGCTGCGAACCCAGACCTCGGAATTAATAGCCCCAAGGTTGTTGGGCGATTGTTGGCTTTCAGGCACCGCATCATGGATAACCGTAGTTCTTTTACAGCCAGTTAAGAGAAAAAATATTTTCTATTGCTTCTTTCTCATTTATGCAATCTGACAATTCTCAAGTTACCTTGAAAGCTGTTGTTCAGGCAGAGTTATACACAAACCCGGGACATGGAGGACGAGTCTTGACCGGCCTGCGAGGGTCACCAGGTTCTCACTCGCGGCCCCTGATCCTGGCTCTGCTTTTTCATGAGGGTCTTCTGGAAATGAGCTTTGTCTGACTCTTCTCCTCAGGCTCATTTAGTGAGACTTTAGTGGGGTCAAACTGCCCGCAGCCACATGCCTGACAGGGTCCTTTCTACACGTGCTATTGCTGTTGCTATAACATGCTGGTTAAGAAAGTCACAATTGTATATTTCCCCCCGAAACACTTATCAACACAAATAAAGGTTACTATAAAGAGCTAAAAACTAAAAAAAGCAGTGTAATACTTAATAAACCTGCAGTTCTTGTGTTCAGGCATGGACCTGCCTCCACATCAGCTCTCCACAGCATCGGTCCATTGTCATTCCTGGCACGGCCTGCGGACGCTTTCATTTTGTGCGTGTGTCCTTTTACCTCGTGAGCGCTGCAAAAATACAACCTGACTGATGTTTAACCTACCCCACACTTAGCCACCCGAGGCAGCTTAAGCATTCGAAGCACTGGTGCTCAGGTACCGTTCTTTCAACGGTCGGGCCCAATCGTGCATCGGGGGCTGGTTGAAACTAAACTACTGCCGCACACATTTACTACTTCATCACTGCAACAATCAACCCCCGACCCTCCAACAAAGCTGTTTGCTGTCCTGCCTGAACAAGTATCAGAAAAGAGGTTCGCTAAAAATTGCACACATCTTCCACAACAGACGGAAAATCCATCCATTCAGAATTAAGCCCGGCTCCATGTAGGCACCAAGGCCAAACAAATAATAACACTCACTACTATACGACCACATGACAGTAGCTGTCTGCCATTCGGTTCCAGGCAAATCATCTCTGATGGCTTCCAGAGCGCATTTGTGGCCGGCTGAAGCTGAAAACAAGAATCCCAACGTGCTGAAGAATAAAAAACACAAACAAGCTGGGACTGGAGAACAGAGAGAGCGCACAGTCGCCCTGTGAGTTATCATCTCGGAGAAGAAATAGTGGATTAAAAACAAGTCAACAAGTGTTGGAATCATTCCAATTATCCATTTAGGTTAAAATCTTAGTCAGTCATCAGAGAGACATGAAAAACTGGAGAGGTAATTTGATATTTTCACATCAGAGATTAGAGGAGGTAAAATAATGGTGCCCGTGATCGAGGCCAGCGGCGTCGGCTGGAGAGGCTTCTGTGTCAGCAGCAGTGAAGAGGCTGCAGCTGAGCTCTCCAACGGAACCGGCTCCAGGGTAGAAACAAAGCGGGAAAGCAGGAGATGATCTGTGCACAAGTGTGCTTGGCTCTGTGTATTTAATGTCGCTCCACTTTTAGCCAAATTGTTGTCCAGATGTCAGTAATAACCACTCTCCACCAGTTGTTCCGCTGTCAGTTTGGTTTATGCGCAGACATTATGAAGCAGCCATTCCATTAGTCTTTGTATGGAAAGCTACGTGTCGTTGCTCTGCAGCCGACGTTCCTCTCCAAAACGACTCCAGGGCCGTTGCGGCCATGGCTGCCAAGTTCCTCCTGTTCCTCAGAGGTGTTACAATCCCTGAACCGTGGCTAATATGGAATTTGATCACTTCCTTGACTCCTCCTGCCCGTGCTAATTGCAGATGTTAACAATAACGAGAGGAGCGGAGGCTTGCGCGCTAAGGTGAGCATTCTATTCTGGGACACTGTCTGTTAATTAAAAGTAATATGATGAGCCCCGCGGGTGAACCTGGTTGGCACATAGATACAGTGAGTAGACCTCAGGGTTTTTATTTGGGAACCACAGTAGACCAGCAAATTGAATTGAATCGTATGCAACACAGGTCTGAAGCCGACTTTACCGGTTATGTGTGAGAGGCATTTCAAAATCGGAGGGGAGCTCAGAGGAGAGCCGTTGGTGGCGGTTCAGGCATCTAATCGGCCTCCTGGAAGCCTGATAGACCCCAGAGGGGAGGTGGGCAGGGCTTCCAAGGTTTTCATCCTGCATTTTACCCACTTTTTGTGTCGTCCAGGAGGGGCTGCAGGAGAGGATGGACAAGAGGAGGAAACGGAAGAGGATGGAAATTACTTTTGATTACAGTTTTATTGAATTATTTGTCCCTAACTCTGTACAGAAAACAGGGTTATATTGATAAGTGTGTTTACGGCTTTCCCCAATATGTAATCATTAGAATTACTTCCGTGCATTTGGCTATTTCATAATGCATGAAGATATAACATGATGTCATGTAGGACCTAATGACCCAAGACCCAAGCCGGTTGCCTTGGTTACAATGCATTTTCAATTACATGTATTGGTTCTTCTGAGGTGAATAGAGGTGGTGACTGCATTTCTCGACCCCCTCCCTACATCTAATTTCTGGCCATCTAGCAGACCTTGGATGACAGGCAGGAAATCAGCTAGGACATCATGTGACCTGGCCCTTTTCAGGCTAATGCCTTTCCTAGCCTCTAACATCACTCTATCATAACTCAATACCTGGGCCTAACCCCAACCCTAACCCTAAAAGCAAGTATTAACCCTAAAACAGCCAAAATTCATCAGGTGAACAGTCAATAGAGAAAAAAGAACAGATTCTGAATTAATTTTTGTCTTGATTCCCATCCTAGTGTGGTCATATTTAAACAATAGCACAATTTTGGCCTCCTGATTATGTCAATTTGAAGTGTAACTGGAGGCAGCAGGATGTGATGGATGAGGATGAGGGTCTGGCAAATAACAACAACTCCTTGTGCTCCATCTGTGGTGGAGACAACGAAGCGGCTTTTTTTTTTTTTTTACCTTCTCGATTGCTGGGACAGATGGCAGGACCGGAATGTTGCAAGAAAAAAAAGCATCTGTTTGGATCGACATAAAGTGAGTACAAGTATTGATATAGAGCAAAGTAAAAAGTTAAGGACCCATGAGTCTGGCATGTATCCCTGGGTGATGTCACAGGGACCGGGTTATTTTACTGCAGTGGGGATCTCAGTTTTATAGAAAAGCCTTGAAAACATGTCAAACACAGATCTACATCTCTATTGTTAGGGCCCATAAGAAATACAGATGTCAGACAAAAGTGGCGCCTTCTCTGATACCGTACGCTTGACATCCGGCATCAGCTGCACCTTATAAATGTGCACGATACAGTAGGTTCTTAGTTCCATCCCAAAGCCAGTTACATAGACTTCAGAGTATTTTCTGCTTCGGCAGAGCTGCATGTCAGGTTTGTGGCACGCAGCTTTGATGGGTGGCACCGGAGGAGTCCGCCTACAAACCAACACAAACAGGGTAGCAAAAGCTTCGCAAGTGTCAGGAGTGGCATAATGAGGACGGTGAGAGCGCACCCGCCGAACCGCTGAACGCAGCATGGCTGCTGTGCACGAGGGGGATGTGGAAATGTCTTCACCTGGCCTGGACTGCTGTCACGTAAGGAAAAATAAAAGACATCAAAGGTGCCTGGGAGGAGTCCTGGTTTGAACTGGATGGACGAAGAAAATCTGATAGAAGTTCGGACAAACTGTTGCAATCGCGCGTTTCAATCATCGTGTCCAGGGAGGGTCGGCAGCAGGGTCCAGGGTCATTTGGTCACCGATGGCAGCGGACGTGGGTGACAGGACATGAAGACAGTAGCAATCAGCATCCTGTTTCCCTACTGTCTGATCAATCTGCCACACGTGATGCACTTCATTACTATGGCAACTGGGCTGACTAAATGATGTCACTGCACGGCCATCGTGTGGACGTTGTCCACTAAATTAACCGTAGTGACGTGTTCCATAAGGCTCTACAAACAATAAGACCACATTAGGCATCAAAAAGGGCATTTGTTGCAACCGCCTGATATCAGCCGTTTGCATCATTGGAGCTTTTGCTGCTCTCTTTCTTGACCTCTATATCCGTTTCAGGGTCATGGGAGGGTGCTGGAGCCTCTCCCAGCTCCATGGGTGAAGGCTGGTTCAGGGGTGTAACAAGACATCAGCTCATTGCAAGGCCCAATGTGAGCATGTGTGGGGTGGGGGGATGTTGCTGTTCATCATGTTATTCGGGTGAACAAGGACTCCTGGTGCCGTGTGTTTGGCGGTCTGCTGCTGCAGCTACAAGCACCAGGTTGTCTTTAGTTAAGGATTGTTTTTAAATGGTAATTGTAGGCCACAAAGCATTTGTGCTACTGAGGATTCGGTGATATGGATGAAAATCAAGCTTTCAAACCATAGAAATTCTCTTTCATGTTGTCTTGTGTTGTCTTTCTGCTGTGGTCATGGGGGTGGCCCCTCTCTAACGGTTCCCTCCATGTTCATCTGCTCCTCCACTGAACAACTATGGTGACAGCTTTTTTCCCTTTGGGCACGCTTCACACAGCCCAACGTGTACAGGTGGGGGGGTCTGCACACCGCTGCAGCTCTGTGCAGGCTCAGCGTAATGTCTGCCCTGGGTTGTTAATCGCTCTCTTCCTGCTGGGAGGATCATCTATCGCAACCTGTTATGCCTCCTCCTCTGCGGGGGGAAGGGGGGGAGGCTGGGACCCTGTGGCTCTCTGAGGCCTCTTGGGGTCATGGCTAGTCCTACATAGAGTTATATAATGTAACACATAAATAAGTAATCATGGTGAAATAAGAGGACTTCACTTGTTCACTGAACAATTATAAATTACCATATTCTCCAGAAGTATTTTTCTGATTCATTTTAATTGAATTATCCTTTTATTTTCAAATATAATAAAGACTGCTTTGATACTTGCTGCGTACAAAGCAGTAAAGACCTTAAGTGCACATAAAATGAGCAGAGAAATAAAAATCCATTTATTAAGATTTAATCATCTGTGGAGGGATAATATTTGATGCCTGGTGAACAATTTAATATGAGCAATATTCTGAAATATTCTGGTGCAGTTTTACAATATTAAATCGACTGAGCCCAGTGGTTTTATGGTCAAGCAGAGAGATCAAACAGTATTGTAGCAACCGCTAGCTGTTTTGAGACTTGCAGCCCCGCTCCAGGTACAGTCGTTGAGGGGGACTTTCAAACTGAGTGGCTTTTACAAAGCAGAGCGAAACATGGAAATACACCGCGTCTGTGTTAAATTTCAATCAGGTGGTACTTTGTGTGGGGCGGCAGATGGACGTGGATGTTGGAGAAGAGAACAGTCAGCGAGGTCAGGGGAGGCGAAGCAGAGAGGAAGTGCAACAAAACGCTCAGCCAGGGTGTTTGGCTTTCTCTCACGTCTCTCACAATAAGCAGGGATCCAATCCGGGGCCTCTGCTATTCAACATCTACGTGTTCCCTTTAGGGCAATGGAAAACAATGGAATAAATTAACAAAACCATATTACCAGGGGATTCTATTCGCATAAAAACACTCGGATGATGCATCAAACAAATCAGCCACTGGATGTGCCCGAATTTTCTTCAGTTAAACCAAGAAAAAAATGAAAACGACTTATTTTTTTGTAGCCAAGACAGAAAAGTTAAAGGTTAGTGCTCAGCTTCAGTCTGTAATGATGATATACACAAACCAAGCCAAGTCTATGGCTGCCCCTCAGCACTCAGTTTCAGCAGCCAGCTTACAAAGCCAGGGTGCTATCACCTCAACAATATATCACGGATTAATGGGCTATAAACTATGAACAGCTGCAGACCAAATAGAATGCTGCTGTCCTAACAAGGACCAAAAATGTAGATCACATCGCTCCAGTTCTTAGATCTCTACACTGGCTGGTGGAACAGTGGTTAATCATTATGCTCCACATACTGTATGTGGAGCACTCCCTGAAAGCCGTAGGTAGTGTTGATCCTCAGTCTCCATAAGGCCCTTCCTCACATGGCCCCTTCCACACACTCTTTGATTGGTAACCTCCTGAAATTGGTGCCTTACCCCTTGGCAGTGCTGATGAAGTTCTGTTGTCGATAACAAACCCAGAAATGAAAAAGAAAATTCAATAAGAATGCACGACAGACGGCAAATCAATCCCAACTGTTTATGGAGGACAACATTATCAGAACTTTCCAGATTGTTAAAACGTAGGTATGTGTCACAGCTTCCAGAATACCTTATATAGCACCATTCAACCATTATACAACATTTTATATAGACAGAAAATAGAGGTCACCCCCCCCCCACCTTCCTTAAAGCGCTATGCAAACTCACATGAGACCACTTTAGTGGGCTGAATTGGTGGTGTCAGTCTTGTTTTCCTGAACTGGTGGAGGGGACATCTTGACTTGTGGAGCAGATTGATGTGAGGCCCAGAAGAGTAGAGCTGAGTTGGCGGGGGTCTCCTGATGCATGCTTAAGTGCCAGTGAGTGGACTGGCATCTATTATTTATCTCCCCTCCCCACCATTAAGCCCATAATGAGCTGCTTTAATTCACTGGGCAAACAGGCTTACAGGAGTCATGTATCAATAAATGTTAATTATCCTGGCTCCTGTCCGCGTCTCAGGGTGCACCAGCCCCCCCAGTCCTGGCCCCCGGTTGCTCCAGCATGGAATCCAATATGTTTGATGTCAATGCTGCACCAAGTGAGGAATGCGATGCGTGTTGCCCAGAAGATTAAGGCTGCCCTCCCAAGTTTGGGGGGAACATAAGGAACCAAGCGCCGGCTCATCTGGATTCTTCATCGTCACGGATATCGATCTGCCAATGGATCAGTGCCAAATTACCAACTTTTCACACTGAATCATGGTTCTGCTCATTTGCATCCCGCTGCATTAATCGGGCGTTTGACGGGAGGGGGGTGAATTATTAAAAGCAGAAAAGTCTTCATGAACACCCAGACTAGAGTCAATGCTTTTAAATAACTTTGGAAGGTTACTGAATAGTGGCACATTGCTCCTGGTTCTCCAGAAGCAGCATTCCAAGAGCTCTGGATTCCTTCAGAAGTATTCAGGATGCCAGTGCATGGAAAATAAATGTATTTACACTGTCATATATTCCCACTCAATATAAGCCTGCAAGTCAGATAAGCTTATAGCAAATACTCGACAACATCAAGATGGGTTTTAATGATAGATGATCCATTTATTATTCTACATTAGTGGCCTTTTTTATGGTGGCCAATCCTGTGTGAGGTTCTTCGACGTTGCCCTTGACCACATAGCGTCAGCGTGACAGTGATCTTCAATCATCCACCCGGGTGGAAGTTATATGTTCAGTCTGTAAAACAGCAGACAGAACAACAAGCTCACGAAAACCGATAAATCTGATGCCCGACGCGCTCCTGAGAGGATCCAACACTGATTTAAGGTCTGCAACTCGGGCGCCCACAGATCACGTCTTGTCCGCTCAGCTACGCAGGAGTCACTCTAACAATGCCTCCTGCGAGTTTATTTCTCCTTTTTTTATTTCTCTCTCTCACATTCCCAAGCGAGCGTTATGTCATATCTGAAGCGGAGTGTGATATATCTGCGCCCACCTTGCTTCTGTCAAGTTGATTCGGTGAGGGCGGCTGGGAAAAAAGAAATCTTTCAAAGCATACAGAGAAGGAATAGCACCACCAAGAGTCAAGCACATCCTTTTAGAAGGCTCATCTTTAATCTCTTTCTCTTTCCTTCACACGCACATTTACGGTTTTCTTCAGACATGATTTGATTCGGCTGCCCTGGCTGATCCGGCGCCGCCCCCCCCCTCCAGTTCAATCACAGTTCAGTCCTCTGATCCCATCACCACTCGCTGACGCAAGACGTGATTAAGAGGCGGACCAGTGGCTGATGGGAGAAAGATGGGACAAAACCCCAGCATTAGGGGAAATTAGAAAGAAGCATTTGACTATTGGATTAAAGACACAGGTGTCGCAAACGTGTGTCAGTGTTGGGTGTGACAGGGTCACTGATGTTATGCATTGTCATGGGCGACCACTCAAGAACCGAATCAAACCAGTCTAAATGCAAATTGACGCACCAGAGAGATCAGTCAATTAGAAACAGACATGGGGATGTTTATTAATAATAATTATCATGTAAAAAGTGATGCATTTGTTCAGAATCAAACGTTCTGCTAAACCAAAGTGTAGAAAAATAGGTGTAAACGATGTTTGACTCACAGGGGTCAACATAAAGATACACATGCTATCGTGTGCACAGTTGTAAAAGTGCCCTTTCAGCTTCATCGCTTTCTGCTACTTTGGTCGTCCACCCACCTGTTGAAAGTGGGAATTTATCAAGTTTCTATTTGTTTGCTTTTTTAATACCTCGTTTCCTGCTTCGAGCCTACACCTCTGCTCTGACTGGACGGCCCTCTAACAACGAGGCTGCTCGGCCACGCCCCTTTGTATCGACACTAGCCCCGCAAACTAACGTGTCACTTTTAGTTTTAAAACTATTTTGGACCACAGATCTCTGTGTCCACTGATGGCAGAAAGATGAAAAGGTCCTGGAGGTACCAGAACCCAGTATAGGGGAAACAGCACCCGCACACCTCTTTATCGTTTCAGCACAATATCAGGTGAAAAACGAGGGTGAGGAAGAAAAGATAGCATCTTAAATGTGTTTTTTTACTTAATGGTCGCTCACCCAGTACATTTGCCAACCCTTTCCTCAGCTTTCCTGTTGTGCCTGCGCCAAGGCTGCACGAGGAAACCTATTGAGCAGCAAAGAAGGGTGGCAAAACATGACAGTAAGAGGCTCCTTTATCATATATAGAGAGCCATTTTTGTAAGTGCAGGCTAATACATATATATTACTGATAATCTGGAGGTGCTTTCAGTCTGTCTGGCTGAATGTCGAATTTCAGTCTCCCGACCAAAAAACAGGTAATTTCAGGGACGACCTGTTGATGTTGCACTTTGCTCGCTCCGTTGATGCACGGCGTACGCTGGTGTGTGTGGGCGTGAGCCGAGGACGTAGACAAAGGTACGGGGTGAGACAAAATGTTCCCCTCCAGCCTTTGTAATTATCTGCCAATTTTCTCCCCGTCAGGTGCCTTTATCATCCCTTTCAGATCTCACCTAGGGGTCGCAGACTGTCATTCGGTGGCACCTCCATCTCTCAGCGTGCTCCGGATGAAATGTAGAAGTCCTCGCGCTGACCTCTGCCTGCCAGCTCCAGCTCCCCCCTCCGCTTATTTGTTTCCCTGTAACAGGAGCCGTTGGGAGATAAGAGTAATTATCAGTCGGCCATCTCTGCAGCTATTTATGCAGCCGCTGAAGAGGACGAGGCAGCGCTCGGCTGCTTTTTCTGACACCGACTCAAGATGATAGATAGGCTCTTTTTTGTGTGTGTTTGTGTCCACAGACCCCCGTAGACAGTTTTCCTGCTGATTTGGGCAAAGGGCTTATGCTGAATAATGATTATTTTTGTATATTTTTTACTTTGTAAGGGACAGAGTTGCTTTGGTACCCATGGCCAGAACAGACGCACCAGCTGGAAGCGTTGCTAAAACTTTTTTTGAGTTTTGCTTTTTTTCTTTTTTTAAGAAAAAAAGTTCCAATTTTTTCAAGTTCCATAATTTAATTTGAGTCTGATTTAAGAAAGAAAAGAAAAATTGAAATTAAATATTAGCAGGCAATGCAAAGATCTAAACCGCACAAGGATCTTTTCCACTCCGCTTCCACTCCCATCGCGGGTGTGGAGGATGGCGATATCCAGCCCTAATTGTCTGACGTCCCTCTTTTTTAAATGTCAAAGACATTTTCCTGTCCGCTGAGAGGGGCCGGCTGTAATTAGAAAATGTGTTCAAGCTCCAGAAAGTACGTCAGAACCGAGAAGCCGCTCTAGATTTTGAAGCCTCGCTTATTCATGTTTGTGAAGCATTGTGTCTATAATGGTCCTTAATTCTCATTCAGGACTTATCTGGTTAATTTAGCATCCTTACATTCATGAACAACCTAACGTTGTAGCACCCCGAAGGGTCCTCTCGACTCAACAGGTCCTGGTTTTCGTTGCCAATTAGCTTGGCCTTGCTGACAAATTTCAGCGGTCTGTTAGAAGAAATACTAATTATGTGTCATTGTGTATTGTTGACCTCAATACAATGTGACCTGAAAACAACTGATTTTATGTGCTAGATATAGAAGATAATCATCTTTCTTTGACTGGAAGGCAGATACAGAGATATTCATGGCTGTCGGGGGGTGAATGGAGCTCTTCTTTCTGAAATGCTAAAATAAAAAGCAACTTTGTGGCATGAAAATGCATAAACCTGTGTATCAGACCACGTTTTAGCCATTTTCAATGGATTATTGAGACCACCGGTTGTGTCAAAAATTGTGAAGAACATTAAACCATGGCTGCTGGAGTTCTGCAGAGAAACTACGGGATAATAAAATCTGTACATTTTTGGTCAAAGATACTCTTTTCTATGGTTAGATTCACTGTGTCGAGGGGCAGAACTACACACTGAACGGGTGTATGGGTCATCACAACAGGCAAACACACACACACATTCAGTCACCCTCAGTGGAATTCAGTTTAAAGCCTCCAGCCCTGATGTGCATATTTGTAGCTGTTGCTCAGGATGGATGGACAGATGATTTGAAATAAAAAAGGAAAAGGTTAGTAATAATAGCATGGGCTCTAAGGGGCTGTTATTAGTATACCAAAGTGAGAGCCACGTCCACCTCCTACATGTCTAGAGTCAAGACAGCGTGACAGTCATCCGACTCTGTCAAGGCGTTTGCTTATAATAATACCAATTATTCTGATTTTTCTAACTATTATTAAGCTGTTGTTGCTGTTAGGATATTTTTAAGTGGTTATCAGGAGGTTGCCCATTCAAATCCTAGGACAGCACAAAATTTGGGAGGTGGAAGGTGAAACCTCCTCTCCCCCAAATGCCGTCGTCACCCCTTGAGTAAGGAATGAGATGGGTTTGATAAAGAGAACATTCCGGCTCCACATGGCTGTTGTGCCATCACATGCCTGTTTTTACAGCAGGGACATCCATTTCCCACAGGAACGCTGTCAAACACTTTCTCCTCCTGGTTAGCAGAGCTCGTATCAACTGGTGCTGATGCTTCCGACTCTCATTACACCATTATCACAACCTTGCAACCTCTGAATTAATTAGCTGCTGCAAGTCAATTAGCTACCTCGGCAATCTGGCGCTGCCTGTCAAATCCCCGTCCAGAACGCTGAACACCCAGGACGCCAACATGTTTCGCTTCAACGTCGCAGGTCATCATTAGCGCTTGCTGGTGCACTCACTGCTTCTTTTCAGTAACGCAGACAAACGAAATTCTGTTCATATCAAATGTTTTTAGAGGAAGGCAAGGGATAATTACCTCAGACCACATGCATCTTTGATAAACAAAGGCATTAAAAAGAGATGACAACAGAACTTTTAGGAGTTTCGCTCTCACTGTGGTCTGCAGGCTGGTGCAGGAGATACAGTCGCCTCTTTAGATATGCACACATGGTTGTGGAGGAGCCCCCCCTGCTGTGGCCTGCATCTCATCATTCAGCCTCTCCAGCAGTGAACTTTCTCCCAGAGGACTCTGTCTCAGGTGTCCAGCTGTGTCCTCAGGTGCTCTTGAGTGAAGAAAGAGCAGAGCAATTACTCCACTTCTAGACTGACACTGGTGAGAGCCAGCCTGCTTTACGCTGCCTATGGACTCAAAAAGGCACTTCTGAGAGGGGTTTTTAGACAGAAAAGGCAAAAGTGTGTCAAGAACGTCTTAACTTTGTTGCCGTATTGTGCGTTTTGAAAGGCGAGGGTGATTTTGCGCAATTTTGTTTTTTTCCAAATCCGTACATGAAAGTCAGAATCGGGAGGTCATTTCTGAACATGGCACCCAGTGGACTTCTAAGTAGGTCTAATTAGTAATCCGTTAAAAATATCTACATACAGCAGGAGGGGGGAAGGAGTCAGCCATGATGGATAAATAAAAATTAAGGTTAAAAGAAAAAGAGAGAACTAAAATAAGAGGCTCCAGAACTAAAGTCCCTCCAAGATCTTTCAGGGGCAGCGGATTGCTGCTGTTGGAGATGGACTTGCAGCAGATTTCACTGGCTGCCACAGTCGCAAGAAGATGCCACAGATGCCAAGAGCCGGATGAGGAATGGAGCCGTTAAAGCCGACGGTATAACACAACTCTATATCACCTCTGCTTCCACGACAGGATTTCTGATTCTTTTCGCTCGTCTCACCAAAACAGCATCCTGTCAGCGGCTCTGGCCCCATATATACATATAACGCTATCCAGGCAGTGACGGGCTCAGACGGAGGGAAATATATAAATATACTGCAGCAATCTTCTCACCTGTGCTCGCTGTGCGGCGTGTAATCTGTGGTTCTCTCTGACACTTTCATGTTGACCGATAAAGGCGCTGATGTGCATATTTGAGCCTCTATTTATACATCACGAGGGAGAAACAGCACCGTGTCACACAGGCTAACGTGTGTTTTCAGGCTCTCTAAACAACAGCAGTGAAGAAAAAAAAACACGCCACAGAGGACGTCGACCCGCCGGTCAGCCACTTTCAGCTGGCGTCTCTTGTTGAGGCTGTAATAGTAGCAGAAGCAGCTTTTTAGTGTCATCATACTATCGTACAAAGTGCTTTTGTAGGCTAGCATAACCTGTAGTAACATTGGGGGGTCTTGGAGCACCTGGAGGTGATAATTGTGATAATTGTATTGGAGTGATCACTTTGATGAACATGAATCATGAAGGAACACTTATCATCCCTAAAATACCACAGAGTCCCAGATTCTTGAATATCAACGCTGCACACTTGAAACGGCAATGGTTGACCACGGTTTCTTGTCGATGCTGCGCTACAGGAAAAAGCGGGAGATCCGGAGTGAAATCCACCTGAAAGTGACAGTTCCAGGTGGAACACGAAACCTTGACCTGCTGTGTAGCTGTCCAACACCTGCCTGTTCTACTCGTGCTCGTGCCAAGGTGCAAACTTTGACCAAACGTATTTGTTGTGTATTTTTGGTGTCTTTAGCACCTCGCGCTGTCTGTCTTCATCGAAACACATCCTCATATGAGACTCGTATTTGTCCTGTTTTCACACTTCCAGGGTGCCGTCTAAATGACTCCTTTGTATAAGCAGCAAATCTTTATCCTGCGAAATAGACCTGGGAGAATACAAAGGCAGAGTGATGGGGAAAGTGGCCCCAGACAAGAGATGGATTCAGACTTGAATTTGAATAAGTGTTGAGGGAAATGGCACAGGTTAATCACAGGGATAAATCATATCACTCTTGCCGCTTGAGGCTGCGGCTTGTCGATCCTTCTGTGTCGTTAGTCATCCACTCTCAAAGACCTGACAAAAATACCAACGCATATAAAGAAGAGACGGCATCTCTGGAAGTGGGTCTGACCTTGCTTCTAAGAAAAGCACATGTCCAAAGTGACTTGCATTGAGAAGGTGATGGAGGCATCTTAGCGTGCCAGTTGGGCCTTTTTATTAAAAGAAATTTAAAAAACGTTAGTATTTCTGCAAAAATCACATTCGCATTCTGATTTTGCTGCAGAAAATGGAGCAAATGCTGAAACAACGCGTGAGATAAACATCTTTGCGATGGTGTCTTGGTCTAAAATGTGCCGCCGTAGGTCACGACTTGTCTTCTCTATGAATTTTGCATGGCTGAGGATTCACGAGGAGCGAATTTCACAGATCATCTTCGCAGCGATCGCGTTTCAAGCAGGAGGCAGCCGGAAACATAATAGCCGGAGGGAGATGCGATCTCCTCTGGGGCAAACCGAGGTGAACGCTGATGAACAGCGTGGCTTTGTCTGGGACTCGGGGGTCGGGCTACTCGGGCGAAGGTTCGATAAACAGGGTCAGAGGCCCGACGAAAACCCGGTGATTCATGGATCATCCAAGAGAGACTCGCACTGTCGATCAGATCCGCCGATACCATTCTATTGCGGCAGACTGTGGTTAGCCTCGCAACGGCGTGCGCGACTCACCTGATTGTCACAGTTTGCTTTGTTGTAAAATCGACGTATCTGTAAAATGGTGTCTGATAATCCTGCAGCTAATTAACTCGAGGTTATCCTGCCCGGTGGCAAGATGAGATACCGCTATCTTATCATGAAAGCGCCTGAAGTGGGACTGAGCAGCTAAATTAAAACTTTAAATCACATTCACGTCAGTTTGCTAATTTGATTTGATTTCAGGAGAAGAAAAATGCCTACGTGACAGCTCCTGTAACGCCTGATCTGATTTGGCCATTTGTTGCTCAGGTTCGGCCCCCACTTCTGGAGCTGCTGAAGCTGCTGGAACTGCTGAAGCTGCCGAAGCTGCCGGAGCTGCCGAAGCTGCCGGAGCTGCTGGAGCTTATCTGCCCTGACGGCGTCACAGAGTTAAACTGTTACACTGCAAAGGAATAAAAAGAAGAGGAAGCGTTGCTGCTGTGTCGATGCATCGGAAGGGTCGATTGCGTCGCTTGTATGTGTGGGATAAGCGTAGATCGTCACGCCCACAAGTAAAACGATTTTTACCTCGGGAACTGACAGACAAGTCTTAAACTGTTTCCACTCTTATTTTAGCCTGATGATTGTAGAACAAGCTGTAGCACGTATAGATCCTTATTAGCATCAGTGACACTCACTGCATGGGGAAACGGGCCATTTGTATGTTTGATCCTGATCTTGCGCACGTCCTTCAGTACCATCGTGTCCAGCTGTTCACAGTGGCGTCCTTTATATTAACTCATATTAACTGTACACAAGTTGGCAAGCCTGCAAATAAAAGAAGTAGATGAAACAACTTTGGAAAAACAGCCACAGGCAGAAATGCATTCAAAAGTGCATTATTCAACTTAGAAAACATTCTTTAGTGTAAATTTGACTCACACATGTTCACAATCCTGTAAATAAGATGAAAAGGCTGAAGGGCAACATTGAGGTCTTTATTATTATTTCAGGACAATTAATAAAGGAAAGCAAATCAAAGTGCTTGATTCAAGGCAAAATGAGATTGTTTACATTTGACAAAGAAGACATTTCGCTGGAAACGGTGCCGTCTGTGTCTCATGGATGTCTCAGTTGGGAAGAAACCAAAGGGTAAGAATGTTGTGTGGCAATGAGGAGAACGGAGATCAGGTGCAAAACTACCAGAAAGTTTTAATAAGCATGGAAAGCGATAAGACGTAGCTCCAGAATCCTATTTGAGCTATCAGGCCTGCGAAACACAGGGCTGATATTCACAGTTTCCATAGCAACGTTTGATTTTCTCTTTTTTAGTGCTGAAAATATTCCTTTTATTGTGGAAGAGCTGGGGGTGAATAAACTCCTTTAGGTTTGCCGTCAATGGCTGAATGTTAAAGGTGTAAAAATGCCAAACACGTCTCACAGAGAAGTGAACCGATGCCGATTGTGTTCTATCCATATTTTCTATATTAACTTTCAGTTAATATAGAGTTGTGACATTTGTAACCTCTCGTTTCTGCCAGAAATGTTCTGAAACACATCTCCAAGGCTGCTTACTTTTGGTGGCTTTACACATGTTGGGAAAGTCTCACAGCTGAGGCGCTACACTTTGCCAACTTGCTTGGATCTCGCCTTGTTTAGCCATTTTTCCCCGTGCTTCCCGCGGCTCCACCGCCGTTTTGACCCCTGTGAGACAGGAAGTGCTGATTCGACTCTTAGATCCCAGCTGGGGTTCACTAAATTGGCCAGCCTAATAGGAGTTTCCAACAATTATCAGCTGCACTCGGGAGTTCAGATGCTGGTTGTCGGGATGAGCCTGATGTTTGTGAGAAAATGGGACATTTAATTGGAGATTGGAAAACAGGGAAGAGTGGGAGTAACCACCACTTATTCCCAATTAGTGTCACAAAGTGGAAGTGGGGCCGAGAGGAGCGGGATTAAAGGATGGACAGTTGGCCATCACTGGCATTATTAACATGGGAGAACCACCAACTGCTCTGGGTAAAGATGTGTGGGGTCAGAGGGAATCGACAACTTGAATGTGATTGGCTAGTGGATCACAGATCGTGTGACCTGGACATCTGTGGGGAAGATCGGGCTAGGCGGTGCCCATCTTGAGTGCAGTACATGAAGGCAGTGTCGGGGGTTGTTAACTCCCACCTGCAGAAAGGATAATCGTCTTCTACTTCATAATTGTATATTTGCACCAAAGTCAGCCAAGTCTCACTCTGTGAGGCAAATGAAAATGAAGGATGAGTTCATTAACAATAAAATGCACCGTTGTTCTTCCTACCTCTCCAGCGTTGGTGCAGCAGTACATGGCCAATACTTCATCTGATGTTTTGAGGTTTTTCTCTTGGCCCCGGTGCTTTGTGAAGCCCGTTGGTGCATGAAACGAGCCTCCACCACCCCAGAACACGACTGAACGCTACAGAGAAGAGAGTTCATTTAGCTGGTGTTTGTGAATTCACTGTTTCTGTGCCGGAATTTCTGAAAGGAGAATTAAACCCTGCGCTGCAGCGGAACTGCAGTGGGAACCTCCGTGTCATCACCTCTTCTTATCACTTCCTTCCTCTGTCCTGCATTTTTTAATTATTTCTTCACCTCTTCCTCTTGTGGTTGTCTCCTGCTCTGAGCCTCCCGCTCTCTTCAGCAAACTCTTCAGTCTTTTTATCTGATCTGCACTTCAACATTTGCTTGTCATTTTAAATCATCCCAGCTCATCTGGTCTGCCAGGGTGGAGATAGTGGGGAGGGGGGTGGGAAAAGGATTAAATCGCTGGAATAATTTCACTGTAAAACATATTCGAATTCATATTTGGCTGGTCCTCACAACGCCAAAGGACTGTTTGAGGGTTAAAACATGCTTTTGAGGAGGTAAGAATTGAGGTTAGAGGTTAGGGTTTGTTGGTGGATGTGAGAGAAACTGTAGTAGTTATAAATTGTGTAGCCTCGGCACAACCTGTGCTTTAAGTGGACCAGAATGGACAGTTGGTATTTGTCAATTTTAGGCTCTGGCGGGAAGAGATAAAGAAGAGATCCCACCGCGAGTTTATGCGAGTCGACACCAGGTTGGTTCACTGCTTGATTGGAGTCAGATGGTTACAAGTAATTACAAAGTGTTGCTGTGTCTCCAAAAGGGCCAAAAGCCAACCCAGACCGGCGACACTGAAGCTGACACGGGAGGACAGACAGATGATAATTCTAATTTGTGCAAGTGAAGAGCAGTCAGCTAGCCGTAGCACTTGTGCTAACACAGGTGGCTTCTGATTCACCTGTAATGTCAACAATATCCCTCACAGGACTAGAATGGCCAGACTGCTGCTCAAAGGACCGAAGTCGATATTTGGCTGCAAAAAGCTCAAGTGCGAGGTCTGCAGCAAAGTTAACTCACATTTAACTCCCTCAATCACTGATGTTTTTAGGAAACTCATCAGTTGTCAAATGAGTGGAGTGGATGTTTAATCTCTCCATTTAGAGCTGACAAGCAAAGCAACTTCTGTCTCGCATAAAAGGATTAAAGAACACAGATTTTAAGTTGCACATAAAAGCAGCAGAGACAGAAAAGGTTGCAGAGTGTTGTGCAGCATACAGAATGGGTAAGCATGGATGTGATTAACCTTGATGATAGAAACAAACAGAATTGGGTCATCTGAATGATTTAGTTGTCAACTGCACAGTTTATTTCTCCCATTTTCTCCATGTCCGGGCTCCACCTGAATGGTAGGTGCCCCTCAGATGGTATGTTCCATTGTTACTGAGTCACTACTGTTATAGTCTGTATGTTAGTGAGGACTGTCCACCAGAAGACCTACGGTATATTGGGCCGAAATCCAAGTGAATCCAGACATAATTTGTATGCAAAGTTCAATAAAACTGTTTTCTTTTTATAAATCAGCACCATGTTCTAGTGTTTAAATATGTCTTATATCTTTAATAATGTGCTGGTCCCGACCGCCCACTACCTAATTTACCTGCCACAGTTGAATAAGGGGAGAACTGGTACTTAATCTTTTCCACAGAAGTTTAACCACTGGGCAAAATGAACGTCGCCAACAATTTGTTAGTTTTTGCTGTTAAAACTCGGACTGTATAAGCTAAACTACTATATAACTAGAAGTAGCTTAGTCTAGCCTTACTTTGCTTAAGTTGGCAAAAACAAACAAAAAGAACGTGGCAGACGTCCATCCATCCACTGTCCCTAGTAGTAGTCACATCAGAGAAAAATAACTTTTCATCATGGCAGGAAAATAAATGAACTGCTACCGGATTCTTGTGCACGCAAGTGAAATTAAGGCGACGATAGACGGGGAGCATCCATGTGATGGATTTGACCTGCTGTGGTTTGATAAAACAAAGAGAGGGACCATCAAGAAACAAACAAACAAAAAAAAATGCTGTTTCACATCCTGAATGTCAATCAGGGGGGGTTGTCTTATTTTATAGTTGCGATCGAATCCATGGTCGATGATTGCGTCTCCACCTATAGACAGATATTTATGGTTACCGCTGCATGAAACCCAGATGCAGACATTAGCAGGCGGGCTAGAGAGCAAGGCCCTGCTTACAAAAAGAGGCCAACAGCGCAAATTATCTTTATGGTGGGTGCCTGTGGCTGGGACCAACACACAGATAAACAGAGTGTGAGTGAATGCAGGCCATGGAGCGTGGGCCATGCCCTTCTTGTGATGCCAGCTCACTGGACACATAGCATGCAGGAGTCATCTCAAGCTGCCACCGATAATTACCATAATGAATGTGGAGTCCTGGAAACACACACACACACACACACACACACACACACACGCTCACAAGGCTGCTGCAAAAAATATCCCACAAACAAATTCAAAGGGTGCCGTTTCTTTAAAAACCCCATTAGTTGAGTCAGGCTTTGATATGTGGAGCACACAAGCCCACAAGCCCCCTCCTCCCCAGAAGAAGGCCGTCATTATTTGGGTTTCTCCACCGTCAGAATAATGAAAAGCCCAGAGCAGGAGTTGAACCATGCATGCTCAAATGTACAAAAATTGGGTATCTTCTTGAATGCTGAGATATTGCTTCAGGACGCCACAGGACATTCCTGCAATTGCCCCGTCGGTGTGTCTCAAGGTGTGAGCCGCACAGATCTTGTGGCATCATTGAATAATGCATGATGGAAATTACAGTTTGCTCTGATCGGCGGGGCTTCCTCACAGTTCTGTGTGGCTGATGGCAGCCCATAATTCTCTTTGTCTAAGGAGTGGGGTGTCACGGGGAGGACGTCGATAAGGGGGCCGCTATCTGTTGATATTCCAAGATGGTATTGGACACGGCCCCTGGTTCAAGAGTGGAAGGTTTAGTCGCCAGATTAAGGGGCCACAGCCACCCGGCGGTAGAGCCATATCTACTCAGACGAACGTCCTCACTCAGGTGTTCTGCCGCCATGTCAAACAGGTCTCACGTGTAGGCAAATATCATTGATGGAGGGATTAGTTCTGGTCAGGTCAGCTGCAGTGCAACAATGGAAGTTGGTTTTCGCCAAATCTAGGTGTGCACCAAAGCACACATAGTTTGGAGGTGATGAAATATGTTGTAAATGAAGAGGTTTTGTTTTAGATGATCAGAACACATGTTGACTGGATTCTAGTGTGTGTTTCTCAAAGGTGCCTCTTCCCAGAATAAAACTTCATCTCATGGAACATCGTGCCAGGTTAAAAAAAAAAGAATAAAGGTCCCCCATGTGGCCATAACTTAGGTTATAATTCTAGTAGTTTAGGAAATGTTATACTTGTGACTCCAACTTAAATATTATAAATGAATCATTTCTATTCCACTGATGCACACGCAGGAAAGGTTGCGATAAAGCGGATTTATAATTGTGCTGAGAGCACATTTCTGGGTGATAGCAGTGCGCTTTTATGACCTGCTGTGTTGCTTTTCTGATTACAGTCGCCTCAGCGGCACCGAGGCTTCCCAAAAACTCTCCGCGCCACTGTGCTGCGTGCACATGCCTGGGGAGAGAGACGCCCACAGCCCTTCAGTAAAAGATAATAGAAATGGCAATAAGATTTACCATCTTCATCCATCTTCTTCATTACCATCTCCAAGAGAACGAGAATGAACCATTCCGCAAGCCTCCCGAGCGCCAGGCCGGCTGTAGAATCCAGGTTGTGTTTGGTAATTCATTATGTTTAATAGGACGCTACACTGCGGCACTTCTGGGTAACTGTTATTCAGCGTCTGATACAAGTTATGAAACGTACTCCTGATGGGTTCCTTTGTAAAAACACACCTCACAAAAAACCTCTGAAACAACTTCTGCTGCGCATGCACACCTACAGTCCAATAAACCAATGGCGGTTACATAATGAAACTAAATCAGGTGTTCCCGTTAATCTGTACATTATTTTTACGTTTACCCCGCAGACGTGTCGTGCGTTAATGCGCGTTAGCAGCGTCTTTAATGGGAGAGTAATGTTACGTCTCAGAGGCGTGAACCTGAAAACATTGGCCGCATTAACGGCGAGTGAGTGCCTCCTCCTGGAGCCCAGAACCAACACGCTCTTTCCATTCCGGCGCCATCATAAATTGATGACTACGGAAAGCAGGTGGGAGAGTGGAGCTCTTAACTGGAGCGAGAGGAGCTGAAGAGGTAAAAGGTTAATGATACCAACCCAGCCAACACACAGCGGCCATTTTTTTCAACTTGCCCATGTGCGGTTGAATTAGCATTAACGCTCAGAGCTGCGGAAACCATCCATCCATCTTCTGTTAACCACCACCCGGACATGCTGGGTGCTGGACTGGATCCCAGTTGTCACTGGTGAGAGGCAGAAAGACACCCAGCACAGATCACCAGACACTCCCACACTTTACATACGCTGACGTCACGCGCTCGTCCCCCTCTCGCTAATCAGGAAGTTGGCTTGAGTGCACTTAGACGAGCTGAACTTCATCTTTCGGACACTAAGCGTCACGGTTTAAACAGGGTCAAAGCGTTGCATAATAGATGCACATAATACACCAGATTAATGTCAGCACCAGTTGAGTAATTAAATTTTTTTCTACTGATTAATATAAAGCACTGGTCACTGGCTGTTTATTTGTTTATGTAATACTATGACCTTAATGTCTAACTTAATTATTAATGAATAATTAGCACCATATCTGGCGTCTTGCATGTGAATGCAAAGGATGATGGGATATATTGCTTGGGGAGGGAGCACTGGTTGTACACTGTTCACGCACAGGCCTACAGACTGGTGTACACCCTAGTTAGTGCACTATGTAGGGAAGAGGGAGTGGACTTCAACACAGGAGAAACCAGCATCTAGAAAGCCTGAAGAAGAACCTGCACCCAGGCCTGGAATCTAATCCAGAACTTCATCAAATTGTCACTTTCTCCACAAATATCACATTCATTTACGTGCTAAAATAGACTTGTAAATACGTCCCGAAAAAAGGTGTTAATGATAACCTGAAAACTGATGTGGCAGGGATGCAAAACAAGCCCAGGCAGCATATAGGATAGAGCGGATTTCACACCCTGCCTTCCATGAAGCAAAATTAGGCTCCATCATAGCCGGATAAGTGTGAAGGAGAAGAACAGCGCGGATTTTAGTAATCACATGTGTCAGCGAGGATTCCTCCCAGGCAGAAAATGTGGAGCAAAGAAGAAGGGTGAAGTGCGAATAAATGAGCTCGGCAGGACTTGATGGATTCCAGAGGAGGATGACTGACCACTAATTGAGGAGGAGACGCCCACGCTGTGTCACACTGTGCACGTCTGAGACAATGCGGGGCAAATTAGGATTCGGGACGTCACACGGGAGACGCAGGGTGTGATGGAGTATCATGGAGTCTAATGAAATGAGGTGATTTCGACTGTGAGGTGTGGGGGCGCTCTCAGGGGAGCTCACAGCAACTGGAGTGTGGAATGTTATAAGAACCTGTGTCAAATCAAACTACTGTACTGTGGGCCTTAATTCTTGTCACAGACAGTAAGAGATGTCAAATCCAGCATGGCAGGTAATTTGTGGCATGGAGGCTTAAGATTTACCGGACTGGGGTCATTTAAATGATGCAGAGTGAGCAGTGAACGCATCGTGTTGCATTAGAGACCAAAGCCTACAGGTGTAGAACAAAAATTTAGGAGATTTATGCATGATTAGGTTCACAAACTTGTTCTAATATTGATCAAAGATTTAGGCTTTAATGCACAGCGCAGCGAGGGAAGGTGTCGTAATTCCACTTTTTGGAGTGACCTTTGAATAAACCTGCTGAATAAAGTTTAGGGTTATTCGCAATCATCGGCTCGTGAAAGTCGACCGAATCCTTTTACATCCTAAAATCATCTGTACAAACGTCCGCGCTGGGCTACGCTGAGTGTTGAGTTGTAACAGACTCGTAAATGTGAAAAGCTTGTAAATGCATTTGTTCAATAATGAGGGTTTAAGAGGGCACAAGTGATTGTTCACTGGAACCACAGCTCCCAATTTCTGATGAGCGTAAACCTCCACTCAGCTCTAGTTCTTTTTGGGAATCAGTCTACGCTAAGAGAGCTGGCTGTAATAGCCGTGTCGCCTCGCAGTGAAATCTCTGGAATGGTTTTCACAGCTTCAAACAAAGATCTGGGAATATTTGAGGCATTTCTTTCTTTTGTCCTTCACCTTTACTTCTAAGCTGCTGTATGACAGGGGTGAACTGGGGGGACGCACATAAATACGACAGAAACACCGGCGAGAAGAGCAGCTCTTGTGAGGCGCACATTTAAATTTACACCTTTTTTTAAAGGGTCCCAATTAGCAAGGCTGTGACTCCAATAATAAACATAAATTAAACTGAAACAATGGGGACGTCCTTGCAGCACCTGAACAACAGCTTCACTCTCATTAACGGTGGGGGACTGTGCGTCAGCTCCCAGTCAATGGTGGCTGACATTCAGCTCCGGAGTTTAATTAATTAAATTTATATACAAGCGGCCAAGCAAATTAAGCAGAGACGGGATTTTACAAGCAATAACAATGAAGTATGTCGCCATATTGTTGGTGGCTGCTGCTATAAGTTTGCAACAGACGCCATATTTGAGCGGCGCCCCGAGGGGCGTTCGCATGATTATAATAAAGATTGTAATAAAGAAAGACGGTGAGAAATATAGGACCCCCCCCCCCCCCCATTCTAAACACATAAGACCCATCTGTGCTTATTGCTCCAGCGTGTGAGGTAATGGTGTGCAACAGGATCATGTACTGGCATGATGTAATGCAGGATGAAGCAATTACAGGAGTACATCAGTCTGTGCTGAGTGGAATTGAAAACAAACAAACAAACAAATAAATAGGAAAGCTTTGCCGTTAGTGCGCCGCTGGGATTTAAGAGACGATTGTCTGATTATCTCTGGCCAAATGAGGCATTTTGCGCCAGATTTCATTGCTTTCCTCATCCATTATTCTTGCCTGACATCTCACGGAGGAAATGCAATTTCAGGACAAACTGCGACAGGAAGAGCAAATGAACAAACTTTGCAAAGTTATCTGGCGATCACCGGCGGCGCCGTGTCATCAGACGGCTGCGTCCGAGTCCTCAGAAGACACATCGCAGCGCTGCGTTTTCTGCGTTTGCATCGTTTTTCGGGGCGATTTGGGCCGATCCCAGCGCTGGGTCGCTTATTCTCTCAGCACAGATCTGATGAGCACGTCTGTGTCATAATCCACAACATCATGAATAATAGCGCGTCGCCAGGGCAACGGAGTCTCCGTCGACCAATCACCGGTACCCTACTGTGCCAAATCTGTTGGTACCCACACAGAAGGGATGGTTGCTGAACTGTTCCCTAAAAAGGCTGAAGTTGTTACTGAAGCTCTGATGTCATCACTTCTAATGTACATTAATATCCTGCAAAACTCACCAAAATGCACCATGTGGACTTAAATGAGGATAGAATTCATAGAAACCGAAGAACTGGACCTATTTTATGTTTACGTAAGATTTCTGCAGGTGGCGTGAACCGGTTCTCTGTTGATACATTTTCCATTTATTTCACATCATCAAACAGACTTTACACCTTCTTTTCCAGCCAACCCTAATATACCTGGATGTAAATATCACAGCCCCATCACTCACACCTCCTCTACACCCTCCTCCCCACCCACCCCGCCACCGAAAATAGTGGACGACTTAAGGTATGCGTCAGCTCACAAGTGCGCGAGATTGAAATGAAAGGGGAAGACGTCCTGTTGTGTTCCAGTCTGTGGTCAGAGCCCATCCAGGGAACGTTCGCCCTCCATCTCGGCGATGATCCGGATGCACCTTGTTTCTCCAGAGAAGCATCTTTACAGATCCCAACTTTCTTGTCTTTCATTTGCTTGGTTAACTGGGCTGTTGCACTGGAGGGGGGCCATGACCCATTTACAACTCTGCATGATGTTTCCTCAGGTTTGATATTAGTTTACGGGCCAACACTGGGGTGTTTCCCTCTGCTGGACATCACAGTGCCCCCCCTCACTGCTGCAGCTCACGTGTGTTGTGCCAATAGGAGGGTTTTAGTGAAGTCGTCATGAATAATTCAGTGTCCCATTAATAATAAATTCATAGAAACACTTCAGGAATGCTTCGAAAAAAGGATAACAAGGTATGGTATGAGTTTCTAATAGCACTCAATATATTTCAATCGGCTATTATTTAACTTGCCCTCCTTTGAAAGACTAACTCCGATTTATACTTCTTCTTTCTTTTTCACAGAGTTGTTTTTCATTCCAGTCGGGATATCGGCTACAAAAGCAAACGAGACACTTTGGCTTCTGCCATTTTTAAATAGACCAAAAGCTTCTGGAATATCAGCATCCTAACGCTCTAAAAATAAGATTAGAAACATGAGCGCGGCTGCAGGTGGGGCCTTCAGAGGGGAACAAATAAGAAAGTCATTTTTGATTAAGTGTCTTCCTGTTTCTTCCCATTGCTGGGTTTGCGGGGGGGTTGTGTTTGTGACATGTCTGGACTGAGGTGAACAGTTCAGCGCCCACGCAACACTCACCGCTCTGTCATCTGAATGCAGCCGCCGGATCCAGGAGACGTCCCTGGATGAGACTCAGGAGCCGTCGACCGACGGGCCGGAGAGATTTGGCTCTGCAGGTCTGAATCATCGCCGATGCGGGGGGGGGGGCTCATGCAAAGATGAATAGGTTTTGCTTTTTGCCATCCGCTGTGAGCTCCGCTATTCATGCAAACCTGTAATGTACACGTAAAGCACATCAAAATGTTCACTGAGACGTTTCCAGAAAGAGAAAAGAAGAGCAGACAGAAAGAAACGGCCAAAGGTCACATCTGCTCTCTGAAATTGGATAATAGAAGAGTGGAAAACGTTGCCTGGTGGGATGAGTCTTCATTTCCACGGCGGCGTTCAGGTCCCATCAGAGCTTGGAGTAAACAACGTAAAAGCGTGAGATCATTACCCTTTAAACATCGTAATGCACCTGAGTGTTGCTGCCGAACACCTCTATGTCGACCACAGCCGTCCCACGTTGAAATGGCACCTTCCTGCAGCGCGAGGCACAAAGTAGAGATAACCTCAAATGTTGGACCTGAGGGGAACTTTTAGACATTTTTGGAGCTGAAAAAACTAAGCATTGTTACCTGACTGTGGCGTCTCATCCGAGGCACCGAATCCCGCTGATTTATTAAATTCCAATAGCAGTCCGACTCGATCCACAGAAGAATTTCGCCGCTTTCGATTAAGGATGGAGAGGCGTGTTTTCTGTCGCTGTAAATGCCACAATGGGAACGTCCTCGGTGGACAGGTGCAGCCATCACAAAGTCCCGGAGACCATTTTGTCCTCCCCCAACTCCCCCCAACAGGACTGACTTTATAATCATATTACCGATGCATGTCTCATTAGTTCCCGCCATGGCTGAGTGTCTCTGCCCCCTCCTGCTCCACTAACAGCCCCCCACCCCCACCCCCAGATGCACAAAACATCCACTCAGTCGCTGTCTCGCCTGCTAGAGAGTGTCGGGGCTGGCATGTGAAGCAGTTTACCAAGGAAATAATAGCCCTCTGAAAGGATTTTCTGTGGGCAGAATCATCCCATTACATTTGCATTCTATTGAGACAAATTAAATTTTACAAGTAGCAGAAGGTGAGCGCGGCACCATGTTGAGACGACAAAAGAGTGAGCTGGGGGAGGAGGAGGAGGACATCTGAGACCCAAATCAGATGCAAGACCCTCAAGGTGGCTCTGAGATTTACTGGAGATCTCTTCCTGAAAGGAAGAGAAAGGAAGGAAGAACAAGACTCCAAACAAAAGCTGCTGATGGCCTGCAGATGTCTCCCTCTCTTATTAGTCTTTGTCGGGCGCCGCGTTAAGCTAAGTCGGGTATTCATCCAGCACCCACTTAAAAATCCAGGCAGCCAGCGAAGGCCGTTGGAAGAATACGAGATAAAACACTGAATCTGACTTCATGTCAAGGTCGTGAGATGGCTTTCTGGTCTTTTTCTTTTTTCCCCCTTCATCATCCACACCGCTACAGAATAAAGAGTGTGTAGTCAAATAACCTTCTATATTCAACCTCCCCGCCTCCCTCCTCTCCACCCACCTTCACCCGTCTCTCTGGTGCAACGCTCAAAGTCGTCCTTGAGGGACGCGTCATGTGTTCATTTCAATATGCACAATTTTCTGTGCCCCCCCCCCTAAAAAAATAGTTGTGGCTTTGTTTTCTCCTGAAGTCGGTTCTCCGGCTCGTACTTTAACAGAAGAAGCAGCTTTCCCAAGAGAGCGGAAACACCCCTCTCACGTCCCCTCTGCGTGAACCCGCTCCTGTCCATTATTGATGAGCTCTTTATGGACATCACCCCGCTCGTCCTCCTCCCCCAGGTACCCGCGACGTCGACTCCGTCCGACAGCCACCGCAAATCTCCCTGCCAAGATTCGGTCGGCGGGGCCCTTGCGGGGTCTTCGCCTTACTGCACGCGGCCATTGTGCGCGCGCTATCGATTTCCACCAGGAAGGCAATTTCCAGGGCGTTTAGCCTACATATCAGCTCTGATCAGATCGACTGAGAGCCGCATGTGTGTGGCGTCTACGTGTGCGCTTGTGTGCGGCGTCCATCAGCGATAATGGCAGCAAAGCATGATGCAACAAAGGCGGCGCTCTATTCAGCACGGCTCAGCCCATGTTAACATCCTGACCTTTGCTCGCCCTACGCTCACGTTATTGTGACTTGAGAAAGGGTCACCTGCACGCCTCCCGCAACCAAAAGAATGGAGCAAGCGGCGGCTTGTGTGACATTAAGCGGCCCTTTAACTGCATTAATCTTTTGTTGTTGTTTAGAGGCTTTGCCGTTCCACCGAGAAAGCAATTTTAAAAAGGATGAGAGCGTAATCCCCGACAAAACCGGGATTATCTCTTTAAATGACCTTTATCTTGCCACAGGCCACAGAGTGTTTTTCTACTCCTCTCTGCCAAGTCTGGTTTGATTACGGCGCCGACGCTTACTCATAATCGGCCCGCTGTAGACCCAATATTAGGCCAAGAGAAGGTCTCTCGTGGGCGGGTTGGGCAGTGAAATGTAGTCAAATTTGTCCTTGAAAAACACAGCGTCAATCAGCGAAAAACCTTTGAATTTCAATCTTTTTATTTTTAACTCCAGATGGAGAAACAGACCAGACACTTATTTGTCGAGAGCCGGGGGAAAATGTAAATCAGCGCCAGCGCCGTTTACGAAGGAGCTCTTCGTTAGCGTTTGTCTCATCAAACGCCTCCTAATTTCACCTCAGTCGCCGAAGAGCTCCACTTTATTTGCAGAAGGAGACAAGAGGGATTGTTAACATTGTTAACTGCATTTCAAAGCTTTCTAAACTTTCTGCTGTTAGGCCCACATCTGATGCCTGCTATGAAGAGGAGGGTTTTTGGAGACTTTTTCAACTGGATCTCCTTTTAAGAAACACGCCTGAACAGGTCCGATCGCAGCTTTATTCCAGCCAAACTGTATCCTTGATGAATATTTTAAAACATGCATTATGCATGTACGCAACCGCAACCGGATAAAAGCAAAATAATGAGAATGAGAATAACAAGTCCTCTTTAGCGGCGTTCGCCGCATTTCTCTCTTCGTTGTTGAAATGGGATTCTTAGCATCGTTGGGGACGAGGAAGATATTTGTTGATAAAATGTCAGAGTTCCTCTTCAGAGGAAAATAAAACGGAGAAACTTTTTTTAACTGTTTCGAAGGTTCCATTCACTGAATCAGCAAATTTCAGCACCGGATTTTACAGCCTTGTTATTAAGTTAAACCTTCCGTCTCAGAGTCTGACCTCTAATGGTTGTGATTGTTGTAATTATGGTGCAGGCTTCATATAGTAAAACACTTCATAAGAAGGTGAGCACTGGGGGATGTTCAGAGGAGGACCAGCATCAAGGCTGCTTATTAACCGCTGTTTACTGCCGCCACCACCCAGCATAAAGGTCCCGGGCTCCATCGGCCTTCCAGCGAGTTCACATGTGCTTCACGTGTCACTTTTCTCCGCTACGTTTGTTTCCTCCTACGGTCCAAAGACGCACACCTAAAGCTCTAAATTGCCTCCAGGCTGGGGTGTGGGGTGTGAGTGGCTCCCCAGGGTCCGGGTCAACGCATGTTCCATATGAATTCTGATGTTTGCACAATCTTTCATGCTGCCTTTTGAGAGAGGGTCCCCACAGAGACCGACAAGGTACAAAAACACTTTATTATTATTAAAATCATCCATAAAGATACAGCGTATTCTCTTACAGTATGTACAAATACTTGCATGGTATTCACATATGAGTCCGTCGTCGCCCGGTTTTGGCTCGCCGCGTGACACTCGGTGGCGGGCGAGCTGGGTTTCAAAAGCCTCAGAGCGATGTGCAGCGGCTGCTTCTCAGACGGAGCCGGGCTTTATGCAGTCACTGTGCCCGCGTCGCTGTGCTCGCTCACAGAGCCAGCGCGCTTGCATCCGGAATATTCGCCGATGAAAGAACCGTCCTCGCTGAACTCCCCGCTGCCATCTGCATACTCAACCAGGCTGTCTCTGCTGATGCTGTCCCCCGCCGTGTCGTGGCCATGCAGGGAGCGCGAGCTGGCGCCCTTCAGTGGCTTCTCCTCGCTGTCACTGCCAGCAACGACAGCAGAGATGGATGGTCAGGGTCAGCGCAGCCCCACGTAAACAAACACACGCTACCCCACATCTGGCAGACGTTCAAGGGGGACCACACGCGGCTCTAAGTGGCCGCCTACGACACCTACAATGTCACACACGGCACACGCATATGCACATACAGACGTGGGATGCATATTAAACGCACGGCTGCACACACACACACACACACAAGGCTAAGGCAGGCTAAGGCAAACATCTTATGGCTTCACTACATCACTCCAGATAGCAGGCGGAGGCAAGTGCAGCGGCCGCACAGCGGGGAAGGGAGCACAGGGGAGGCTTGCTACAATCACTTCACTAATTGCTAATTGCTCAGGCTTCAGGACCAAAGGCAATTTCAAATCTCTTTAGAACCAATGGTGGAAATTGCCAGCGTGCACTGAGAGAGAAGAGAGTGGGAGGGTTGTGTGCACGCGTGCGCGCACGTGCGTGTGTGTGTGTGTGTGTGTGTGTGTGTGAGGCATACAGAGAGAGAGAGGAAGGCTGAGATTGAGAAAGAAAGAGGGGACTGAGGGAAGATGAGGTGGGGCATATGCAATCCCAGACAAACAGCCTGTCATTCCCGAGTTCTCCCGGGGGGCTCATACGCAGGCTGAGGAGATTAGATGCCAATTTAAGCCCGGGCAACCGGCCAACTCGCAGGTGTCTCACGATGAGACGCGGGGTCACCTCAAAACACCGAGGATACATCCCCCCTCCTATCCGCTCTCTAATTCCCTAAACCGCCCGTGCTTGGTAGCGCGGCGCTCTCTCCCCATTGGGTTTTAGTATGCGTAACACACAGCCCGGCGCTCGGGTAACTGCTATGCGATAGTGCCAATTGAGGCGCGCGGTAGTTGACACCTGTGTTCAACTGGAGCTCAACATTTTGGCGCAGTGGCACGGTTCAAACTGAGATTACAAACCGAGCCTCTTTCACAGGGATTTTTTTAATAAGCGGCCTTATCTATCCTATTCCATGGGGCCATTTACCATGCAAGCCACATAAGGTCCGCATTTCAGCCCTTATCAAGCCTCCTTTCTCTGACAACTCTAGAGTGCCGAAGATAAGTGACTGTTATCTAAGAGCAGTGGAACGCCGCGGCAGCTGCAGCCCGCCCACAGCGACTTTGAATGCACCGATAAAATGGGGCTGAGTGCTTTTGAGCCTCGGTTCTCATTCATGACTCCCAGTTCAGTCACATTTGCAGTCAGACGAGAAAAAAAATTAGGGCTTTTTTGCCCGCAAAACTGACAAACAGGTGAGCGAGGGAGGATCGTTACATCACGGGGCACCCAAAGGCTACAGCTGCCGCTGCTGCATCGGTCGGGGAAGATGAAGCTGACCGGATGGTTCAAAACCAGAAAAAGTGGCAGAGGAAAAAAGTATCACATCGTCGGATAATAGCCCACTCCTGTGACCACACCTGCTGTTTTCCAGCAGACTGAGGGGGAAGGCGAGAAATCGGTCTGAAGTCTAATTATCTCCTGTCATCTCGGCAGACATGTGACAGACTGCGGCAGTAGGTGGTCTGCTGCCTGAGAGATTCAAAGGGCACAAGAATGTTCCAAATCCAGATGGAAAGCCCAGAAAACATATCATATCAAGGCCCGGATCACGAGGCTGAGGTTCCTCCAGGACCAAGCCAAGTTTTAAAGAGATAACCACAGTCTACTGCGCGGTGGCTCCAGCAGCTCGATATCAAAGGAAAAAATAACTGTCTTCATATGTTTCTTTTGGATTTTCTTGTGTAATTGCTCAATATTATTGGAAATAAATAAATGCAGTATGTTGGTACAAAGCTTTAGCGCACAGAGCATTGTCTATTGTCTGCAGGACCAGGAAGATCCTCCAAGTATTGTTGGAACTACTCAGAGAACAGCATATGAATAGGAATAAAAAAAAGAATCAAAGTTGTTTTTACATTAGTGACAGTTGTAGACACAAAACACAAGTGGACGCACTTCAATATTGACTGAAACATTGTTATCGGGAGCTACGGGAAGGTAAAAACATCTCTTAACTAGTCCAAAATCCATTCAAGGCCTGTGGACAATACTGCCGTTCCTGTTTGTTCCTGTTTAACAGAATTACAGTCCTGGCAGAACTGCGAGCGCATTTGGCAGCGAGCGAACAATTGTGAGTAATCATGTTCGGAATAATACGACGATGAGCCGAATCAAAGCAGACAGAAGAAGCTATTTTAGGTGATTTCTGTGGCGTGTGCAGCTGTACTGCAGCGCTGACAGACAAAATGGGATTCTCTTGATTTTCCTAAACTGTCAACCATAAACAATGGAGACAATGGGAATCCAGAATCTATTGTGAAGCGCAACAGCTGCCTATTTTGGGCTTAAAGGCTCAGCGTTTCAACCCATTTAACAGGATGTTGGCCTTCTATATTTCTCAAACACGCCACCTCTAGATTAGCCCGCGGCTACAGTGCGACTTCATTTCCAATACTGTATAAAGCATACAGGATCTATAGTTTAAATGCAAATCTGCGAGTGCCAGACAGCTCAGATCTTCTGAAATACAGATTTTAAGACTGTGGGTGACACTTGTAAGCGAGGGTTCAGCAGCAAAATGGTTTTTGAGTAAGAAATGCTTCCATTTTGCAAAGTGCGGCGGGGTCACACCACTAAAAGTGCTGTCGTTTCTTCTATGCATTTGTTAGGCTCCTCTATCAGGGTTTCAATCAAATGTGGTACAATTTGCTTTCCAATGGTATAATTATGCGTCCTCGATTTAAATTACTAAGCGCAGATATCCTTGGAAATCGTTTGGATATTTCACACACACGCCAACACATACACACACGAATAGTGAATTCACGTTAAAAGGGGCTAGCTAACATTCCTTAGCCACTACTCAACAGCGATTACCTCGCCCATTAAATGACGATCCCGGTAAAGCTTATGAGCGCGCGGTTTGCTTTTGAGAGGGAAGAGAGAAAACATCACTGTGACACATGACAAACGAGTCCCTCAGCCTGTAGAAAATACTTAACATATGGCTCTGACATTAATACCGCTGTAACAAAGTATAATTCAAGGAGATTTCGTAAATATATATGTAGCATTTGCTCAACAAACTGTGGAGAGCAGATCCCCTCTGCTGAGCAGGACTGCAGCTCACCTGTATTCACAGAAGGTGTCATCATTCATTTCTTGGGACTCCACATCAGGGTGGAGGTCTTCCTTTTCCTTCACTGCAGATGAGGTAGAAGAGAGCTTTTTGCTTGTTTGTTTATTTGTTTGTTTGTTGGCAACGCAATTAATGATCTGAATGATCCCAAAGAATCCCAAAGGAGCCGATGCTGACTAAAGAGGACAGGGAAGACAAAGAGGAGGAGTCCCTCAACAGGCAGGTGCCAGTGTGGGAGCCACACGTCTGTGGTGCGAAATAATAAGATGTGCACATGCAGGAGGCCCCGGAGAACATGTAGAGCTGAGTCATGATTGGGTTGACAGTGTCTGTAATCAAATGTGTGGAGGAGGACAAATAGGGCCACGCAGGAAATCAACAGTGGCTGCAAGCAACTCACGGACAGCTTTATAGAGACTGGAATATTCAGCATGCCTCGGTGTCTAACATGCACATGCACTTCCAAACAGGGTAGAGGGTCAAATATGAGGCCCCCAGAAATGTCAGTGTCAATTAGATGATTTAGTTTGGAGTTCTGATTGACTTCCCGAAGGTAAAAGAGCCGAGCGCTGGCCAAAGGCCGACTGACCTTTTTCCATGGAGAACATTTCCGGTCGCTGGGGCGGCGGCGGCGTACCTGCATACTTGCCGCCTATGTTTCTCCGCACAAGGCAGACCGTGAGCGCAATAAGGACGAGCAGCGCCACGGCACACATGGTCCCGATGATCCAGCTCTGGGTCGAAAAGCCACTTAGCTGGCTTTCCACACCTGGGAGGAAAAACAAAGAAAGAGTGCTCAACCATCGACCTTCCGCACGCTTGAATACTTAAACATAATCAATAGCTCCCTCAGCGCAATCGCCATGAAACTTTTGATTTGACCGCAAACACCAGGGGGAAAAAAGGCGACCGTTTCCAGTTGCACGAGGGCGCTCGCGCGTCAGTTTTGCCTTTCAACCACAACACTCAGCCTCTACAGAAAGAATATTAGATGAAAAAAAAAGAAGCTAACTCGCGCATTCACGATCATGAACTCACACGTTCACCCTGGTCGATAGCGCTTTGACTGCGCTGTATCGGAGTCTGGAGGTGAAATCACTAAAATCTACCGGTGGCGACAGCTTCTTCTCCTCTCACCTTTGACTTGAGTCTGGATAATGTCTTCGAAAATGCTAGCGTTATCGAGCAGCCCCTTGGCCATGAGACGTATGGTGTACACAGCCCCGGGTTTAAGCCCATCAATAACATGGAAACTTTGGGAAGTGTTTACAGCCTCCGAAATCCTCCAGTTCCCATCACCTTAAAGTGCACAAACATTAGGCGTGTAACAGTTCACACCCTCCAAGAAAGAGACAGGACAGAGATGGACACGTGATCTTTAAATCTTTAGCACCAATCAGCCACAAACGTAAAAACGCTACAAGCGACTGCGCCGCAGCAACAGAGTAAAATCTGGGCGCTGTTGAGTTTGACCTTTGACCCGATCTCCAAACCCCAAAGTGACAAACAAAACAGCCTCATTCCATGTACACAAGGGACCCTTGTCCATGTCCTGGTCAGAGCATTTTATCATTGCAGCTGATTGATGCTATTTTCTGTTTATTTTAATATACAGCCAATAAAGAGGACAGAGGTGGGGAAGATAGCTTACGGTTATTCATATAGGCCACATAAAATTGTGAGTCCCGCTGCGAATCACCAGCATTCCAGCTGATTCTGGCAAAGGTGTCACTCACGAAGGAGCTTATGTTCAACAGGACGAGACCTGATACAGAAATAGAAGGAATAATAGGGAGGAGGGGAAAGAGAAGACATGCAGACAGAGGGACAAAGGAAAGAAAGGCAGGAAAAGAGGATTAGCAGAGGCAAAACAGTCTCCCCCCGCAGCATGAGAGCAGCTAGGAAAACCCTTCAAGACGACAGTTCAAAAGGCAGCGCCGGGCCCCAGGTGTATGTGATTTTTGGCTCATAAAGGGCTGATGTAGAGATCGTGGGCGTGAGTGACAAATACTGTTTGCCGTCTCTCAGCGAGGCTGGCATTTTCTCGACGCGCCTGCCCCCCCCCCCCACACAACGTGACTGAAAATCTGAATAGGTGAAGCTGCAGGTGAGCGCGCAGAGATCTGATCAGTGTGGTATATGTGCGGCGTATACCTAAAGGAGGAGGAAGAGCAGGGTTGCCAGGCACAGGGCTGGGAGAGAAGAGAGAGCAGTTGTGGTCTGGAAAGAAAGAGAAGCTTCAGATGTTACCTTTCATGCACCAACACAGTCACCTCTAACGCGCCCTAATGTGGCGAAACACCTAGAGCCGATATTCAGACGGACAAAGACGGAATCTACGGACACCACATCTGTCACAGAGGGAAGGGAACTATTGCTCTGGGTAGGCGCCGCTCTGACACCCACGTCTGTCTGCACAGCTACGCTAACGTGAGCTGCTGCCGCTGCAGGATACGTACTGTTGTGAGAAGTGACCACAGCTGGAGTCAGGGACAAATCTTCCCAGATTAAAGATGGGAGAGAGGAAAAGCAGAAGATTACAGATATATGGAAGCTTTAAATGGATCAGGCGCCCACACAAGCACACATCACGCTAGTCCGTTGGCCGTCCTCGGAACAGGAGACAAACATCAGCCAGCTCGAAACACACGCATCACTTCCTGTGTTCTACATGCGCGTGTTTCCTTTTACATAATTAAGTCTGCGGCTGGTTCAACTGTAACCCCAGTGGGTGCTGGCGAGATCACAGTTAAAGTTGCTAAGCTGCTAATTGCCCGCTTTAAAAGAGGCAACAAACAGAGGGTGTTTACAGTAGAATTCTAGTTTTTCATCACGGCATTGATTTTTCAGACTAAATTAGCCTATAGTTGCACGCACACATATCCTCTTCCTCAGCGCCTTTGTGCATTTTACATTTTAATTGAATCCAAACACTCATTTCCAGTTGTGGATGTTCACTAAACCAAAACCGACCTTCTCATTTTTCTCTTTTACCCCCAGAAATGACTCCTCCTCTCCGCCGCCGGCGCGTCACATTGTCTAGTTTAACAGCCATGCAAGATTAACATTGAGTGAAAGACAAAGTCTTAATCTGATTACTGCACACCGCAAATGTGACCTGATTGAAATGAAGCTGCTGCTGTTTACATATCTCATCGGAAACACAATCACATTCCCATTCTCATTGGAATATTGACGTTGAGCTCTGCAGGTCACAGAGACCCGTGCTGCTCAAACGTCTCCTTACTGACGGCGTCACAGCTCGGACCGAAGCCGCTAGCCGAGTTGTTGGAAATAACAACTTGGGCGTTGAAATGCTGCGCCAGAGAGCAAGTAGTTTAATCTCTGGAGGAGCCGCTCAGTTTTGCGCGCCTCTGTGCTTCCTGTCATGTTTGCAGTCCGCTTCATCTCCGCTCTCTTGTTATCTCATGAGACCCGATGGGGGAGAAATCTTTGGATTCTTTTTCTTGGAGTTTGGTTAGTAGCTGCGGTTTTTCTCTCTGTCTTCAGAGATGTTCCAGCCCATCCTGGTTTTATTTTCACCTTTCCACGAGCTTTTAAAAACACAACAACTCGGCAGCACACCCACTGTTGATTCTGTCTGTTCTGATATCCTAGCCCGTCCTATTTTTAGACAAACCAGTCATTTCACGGTCAGCAGCCCATCCTCGTTAAATCCAGTGAATTTCTTTTTGTTTTCCTACTGTCACTCCAACCCGTCCATCACTCCTTTTCATTCCTTTATCCTGCTCGCCACTCTTGACACCCATAAATCTGCATTGCGCCTCGCGGCGAACGCACCCAGAGGACCGAGGCGCTTTATCTCCCCACAGAACCTTCTGCTCACACAAATATACAAACAGTGGATCTAATGGCTCTCGGGCCGGACAGCCACGAGATGCAGAGCCTCTCTCAGGAAATGTATGAGCAGGAGAGATGAAAACTTTATTAAAACGTTCTGAGATGATGGATGCGCTTTTTTCATAAACACCTCTTTTTGCATGCCAGGCAACTCTGCTTTTCAGCTTGATATCAGGGTTCAAATAGATACCTGTCAAATGGAGCAATGGCAGGTTAGATCATTAATCTAATAGTCCTACTTAAATATTAATTTGCGCCTCATGTAAGAGATATGCGGGGTTGCACCTAAACAACGTGGATTATCTTTCATCAGTAGAGTGTAGTTTCATCACGGATCTGTGACCGTTCTTAAACTGAGCTAAAACGTTGGAATCCAGTCTGAACACATCAGGATTTGTTTGTTTTCCCAACAGATTCTGTGGCAGAAATTCCAAAGATTCTGTGAACGACAACCGGAGGGCGCTTAAAACAAGGCTTACCTCCATTTGTTCGCCGCAGAGCTAAAGGGAACACAGAAAAGCGGAGCTCAGGATCCATGTTTCATTAATAAAGAGCGCGTCAGTACAACTCTTCTAATGAGGCCATACGCGCCGACCCCAGGGTTCAGAGGTCCACGGTGTTGAGCTATAATAGATCGCTTATTAAAACATGCTTTTTTTCTTCAACTTACATGCCGGACTGGGGATTTTATGCTACGCTAATAGGCATTAGCAGCTTTGTGAGAACTGCAATGTGAAACAACAATCTTTTCCAATTTTGAGGTTTGTTTTTGTGTATGTTGTCAACCAGGAAGTAGACCTCTTTCGTTTAAGAGCTGAAAACCCATAATGATGTCATACTAACTCAGTTTTTCTTCAGCAAGCAGGTAAAAAGCAGATGACTTTGAGGTTTTATTCTCTCCAGTGTGTTATTTTGGCCAATCATGGTTACATGCAATCAAAGCTGGATGAGTAATCATTTTAGCAGGCTTAAGGCTCTGATCATAACCATGGCAACCACCTTTTTCATTCCATTAACATTGGAACAAACCAAAGGGAAAAATGCCAAAAGCAAATGTTATATAGTGGCAAAAGTAGGAGGTCATTTTCTTTCAATTTACAGTTCAATGTTGCAAGAGAAAAACTGTTTCTCAAGTTGGAGCCCGGTGAGGTGGCACTGCTCATACATCGTCACTGCAGAGCTCCTGCAAAACCTCTCTATTTTTTGGTTAAAATTCTTCTAGCGGCTGATACTCACGTGTTTGAGCGACGGTGACGCTCTCCTGGACCAGCGGAGGTCCACAACCCGCCTGAGTGCAGCCACTGAGGAGGAAGCGGTACAGGCTGCCCTCCTCCAATCCCTGGATCTGCCACTGGGTGGTGTCAGCTACGGTGATGTTTACCTCCCGAGAGTCAACAACCTCCATAGTGGTCTTATTAACTACAGAGGAAGCCAGAAAGTTGTCAGGTCAGTTGAAAAAGCAAAAACAATCAGTGCTGCTGTATGTTAATGGCAGAATGCTATAATGAGGGTCAGTGGCTGAGGGAGGGAGAAGATGGAGAGCTGTCATGCTAGCTCAGGCAGGAAGTGAGTGCAGCCGATACATGTCGTGACAGGTGAGCCGAGGAGGAATAAATTACAGGGAGAGTGGAGGTCGAGATTAAAGGATACAGAGCTCAACGGGAGCGAAGTGTAAACAAGTGGGAGTGGATGAAAAGAGGAAGCGATGGAGGAGACAAGAGGAGGTGGAATTGCTGGAGACATCATATAGGAGGCAAAGCTGCAAGCAGCAGGAAAAAACTAACAGAGTAGGAGCAGGAAATGGGAGGAAGACGTAAAATTAGGTGTAAACAGGAGGGGGGGAACTCTAGGTGTGAAAACTGTATCTGTGCAGAAATGAGAAACGCTCAGCTTAAAATAAAATCCTAATAGATGTTATTACAACACTATAACGCAATATAACTGACTACAAGTGTAAATAATTCATTAATTACCCAAATTCTTTTGTTCATTTTAATTTCTTACAAACAGCCTACTTTAAATTAGATTTCAGACATGTCGAAGCTAATCAAAGACAGCCTGATAGTATGTGATAAAAATGTGCTACATGCTAAAATGCTAATGCCCACTCCTGATGAGATTTCTACAGTTGATATAATAACATTGATAACATATTGACGCTAAAGTTGCTAAATGCAGCAGTGATCATGAGATTTGGAGACCATAAATACCAGCAAAACTGAGAGATAACCATTATGTAAAACCTACTGGAGAGTGACTGCACATGTACTGTAATGTAATGGAGGTTTAACTGAAGGCTGGCGAGAATAAAAAAGAAAAGAAAAAAGCAGCAACCTGAATTCAAAAAAACACAACCCTTTAACACCCACCTCCTACACTGTGTGTGAATATCTGTGCAAAGTCTGACATCTGATACAAGAAAAATAGCAGAAAGGAGATGCCGGACAGAGAGCATTGAAGAGCCGGCCAGACTCTGTGGGGGCTGGTGGAGGCAGCAAAGGGCTGTCACTGCCTTCATATTTTACACAAAAGACCTGAGAAAGGTCAGCCAACCAAAGAGTGGGCTTTGAAAAGAGGGAAAGAGAAATCCCCTCACTCACATGTTCACTCTAACTGTGCTGTGGGCATAAAGGAAGTGGGCTTTTTTTTCCATCTTCTGACTGATAAATGTGTAAAATGGACATAAGCTAATACTGGCTCCAGCAAAGCACCGACAGAATCTGAGTAGGCTGCACAGATGAGCAGCTGGAGGATCAAGTGTGCAACAGTGCGACCTACTGGTCAGAGTGAGAACAGCAGGCAGGAGAAGAAAGGAAAGAACGTCATTAGTCAGTATGTTTTTTCAGGATTATTAGGTGGGCATCAACCCTTTTGTTTGGCTCACACAACTACTGTGACGATTATGTACCATACACTGCATAAATGTTATAAATGTTGCGATGGTGGGTACGTACTGTGGTGGCACTGCAGGAGATAGCCAATGAGGATCCCATTGGTCTGGAGCGGAGAACCCCATTCCAGCAAAACAGAGTTTTTCTGGGTTTTGTAGGCAGTCAGGATGGGCACTTGTGCTGGAACTGTAAAAATTATAATCACAGTAAGAAGCATGGCTCCGCTGCTCATCTGAAATTCACTACACACACCAGATTTCATGAAAACTCTATATGTGTAAGGTGATCCAGGCTCTGGATCAGATCCGTCTTTGCTATACTCAATGCACCAAATTGCAGGTTTAACTCTTTAAGTTGTTTTTTTCAGGCACACATTGAACTCTTGTTCTATCAAACTGAGCTTCTACTTTTTTTCTCCTTTAAGCTTAAAAGAAGATAACTAGGTGGGGGGGGGGGGGGGTTCAGCTAGGTAGCTAAACCATTTTTATTAAGTTATTTTCTCCTTTGTCATTCCTAAGTCTGCCTGGCTCCTCTCCTGGTTGCTGCCACCTGCTCCCCCTCAACTGTGCCTCCCTGGTGTATAAAAGCTGTGTTCTCCTCCCGTCTCTGTCAGATGTTCCAGATGTTCCTGTGAGTTAGCACGTCTGTGTGTTAGCCTGTCGCCCTGCCCGTGTTTCCCGCGGGTTCTTAGCGTTCCAGTCGGTGTGTTTGATTTCCAGCATTTCATTCTTGGCTCTGGCTTTTCCTCCCAGCTCTGGGTTGGGGTCCTAACCCTGTCTCCTGTGTCTGCCATTAAGGCCACATAACACTTTGAATCTGGCAAGCGAGGAGAACCCAACTGACCTCCCTCTGGAGTCCTGAATATGACTGGGTCACTGTTGGGCCCGTTGCCCTTCTTGTTGTAAACGCTGACAGTGAGCCTGTACTCAGAGAAGGGTTCGAGACCCGGCACGATGGCCTGAGTCCTCCTGCCGGGAAACAACAGGGACTGGCGCTCATCCAGAGTCTTGTTGAGATTCATCAGGCTGCGTAATCTGGACCAGTGGATCTGTGAGAGGAGAGCGATGGCGGTGAGAATCGTGTCTGAACTGAGATTTGCTGCCTTAAAGATGCACGATTGACGGTGCGGAACGAAACCGGGTATTATTTTGATTATAAGAGCAGAAATACAAAGACTCGCTGTAATAAAATCCTAAAAGGGGCAGCATTTAGTCCAAACTTGAAGTGGAAATTGAGTCTGAACTGCTCAACAAAGCATAATGAGGCGAGTGATAAAAGAAGAACACTGCTGCACCAGGTAATCAAGAATTATTGATTGACTGCTTGAAGCTTTGAAATCAAGGCCAGCGTTAACAATCAACAACTCGCTGTCGGCTGCTGTGTTTCAAAATACAAAATAACACCAGCAATTTATTTTAGAACATATTGATGATTTTTGGAATATAATAGCTGCTTTTTCACCTGTAGTGTTTGTGCACCTCACAACAAATCAATGATGAGTGCTGATGATGAGTGATTTTTAAGAACTGTTCACAAATGCGACGCCGTTCATTGGTAAAATCATACTTTCACGGAAGGGTTTCTGCAACAACGCAAACTTACTTTGTAGCCCCCGAGATGACCTCTCACAGTGGCAGGCAACACTGGGGTCCAGCTAACTCTCAGAGCAGTAGTGTTGAACACCTCCACAGCTACGTCCCGTGGCGCTGCAGCGGGGACTGAAGAAGCACGCGGTCGAAGGTCAGGAGCAGCGGAATACAGAAAACAGCAGCTTGTCTTTGCAGGAGCCCTCTGCAGCTAAACAGCACTCACACAAAATAAAGGCCAGGCACGAAACAGCCTCACTAGAGGGTCTGGAATCTGTTCTTGTGCAGATCCAAACCCGACTAGACAAAATCATGAAATGAAAACGTGGCCTCTTCTCTACGAGGCTGCGACAGAAGGTGGACAGGGAGGAGCGGACTAAGTGCCTCAGATGTTCTGGAGAACAAAGAGCATCTGTCAAATCTCCCACTGATTGGGAGATTTGACCTCCCCCGGCTCTACAAAGGTCACGCGCCACCTGCTGGATTGGCCAGGTTTCTTGTTGTGGTGGGTGAGGAGGGGTCTCTACTGCACATGTGGGTGGGGGGTAGGAGCACATGTGGGTGGGGGGTAGGAGCCAAAAAGGGAGAGCCGGAGAAGCTAACCTGACACATTTTCCCGGAGACAGTGCCGAAAGACGACTGGAGGTGAGAAGTTCAGAGGAGGAAGTTAAGATTGGCTCATAGTTGTGGGTGAATGACAGAGTTCAGAACTCACCATCTTCTCCTGAGTAACCGGTGACAACTTTGGGTTCGGGACCCCAGCCCTGGTTATTCCTGCTCTGAATTTTAACCTCGTACGGGACGAACGTGGACACGTTCCTCACGACAAAGGAGTGCCGTTTGACCAGGTGCTCCTTCCACTCCTCCTCCACCCCCAGCCTCCTGTAGCTCACCTTGTACTCAAGGCCGGGGCCGTTGTGCTCGATGGGCAGCAGCGGCTACAACAGGACAAACAGAAACCTGAACATTGCTTTAATTTTGATTTCCTTGGTAGATTTGCCCTTTTACTTACCTCCCAGCTAATGTCCATTTGATGAGGACGATGGCCTTGAATTTTGATGCTCTGTGGGTTCTTCTCAGGAGCTTTGAGGAAAAGGTTTGTATATATGATCGTTTCTCTTTTATTCTTCGGAATTGTAAACGCTGAATTCCACCCATGATTGCGGTCGACATTTTAAAGGCCAAATTAATGCGACGAGTAAAACCGAGATTTTTCTCTAATCACAAATATCCACTTTGGCGGTTCCTGCAGACAAAAGCCTCTCTACAAAGGACCCCTCTGCATATTTCAAAAGAAGTGTTCAAACTTTAAAGCAGAAGCACAGAACCAGAGCAGAAAATGTTAATTAAAGGCAGTGAGTCTCACCAGCAGGGGGTGTTTTGTGTCTCTCAGTGGGATCACTGGGGGGCCCAGGTCCAACAGCATTAACGGCGTACACTCTGAACTTGTAGTCGAGGTCCCCTTGTAGTGCCAGCATGGCTGTTGCCTGGTTACCGGGGACTCTCTGGAAATCTCTCCACCTACCAGGCTCCCACTGGCTCTCCTCGTACTCCACCACAAATTCTGCGCTCAGGGAGGAGACAGGAGATGAGCTCTAACGACCCGCTGGTTACAATTTAATCACTGATAATAAAGAAATTAATTCTAAAGTGTTCTAACGCGTGTTCTTTTTGCCAACAGCTCATCTCCACAACAGTCCCACAAAATCCTTTTTCATAAAACCACCAAAGACTAATTTGTTCCTGCTCCTGAATTTTTGGCACATTAATTGACAATTCTTCTTCCCAAAACTGATGAGTCAAATGTCTCCAATATATTCAGCCTCATCTTCAATGTGTCTCCTCGAGAGCGTCCATCTGTAGACCACTGTCACAAGTTAGTTTGGAATCCCCTGTCTGTCCTGATGCAGCTGAGCTGGTTCACCAACGATGCAGATTTCACGTGCATACAGAGGATTGCAATGAATCGCTTTGGCGCCAACTAGTGGTCGCACGTAAAACTACACATATTTGGGTTCAAAGGTTCAAAGTGCAACTCTCACCTGTGGGTTTAAAAAAAACAATTTATCCAATTTCAAACCCAGCAGGGAAAAGTAGCATCAATTATCCTCAGCCCGGAGAGTGGAAAACATGTGAAATGACCATTGTTGCCATGTCAAATGTTGCTAATATCTACTGTAGAGTCTAGAGTCTGTATCTGCTGTATTCAGAACTACACCTGCTGCTTAAATTAACATCTCTATAAATGCAAACCAATATTATTTTTGGGTTTTGTAGCAGATTTAAGCAGTAATGGGTTAAATCCAAATCCAAACCCACGGGGGCTGACCACACCTGAGGGAGCGTTTCAAAAGAAATAACCTCACAGCTGACAGGTCTGCAGCTCCACAACTATTGAATTAAAGGAATTAAAGGCTTACACATTTCAGAATCCACTCCCAGCTTGTCGACTCTTCTTCCGGATCACAGATTTCGCATATCAAAGCTGCTAAACACTTCAAGATGATACAATGATCGGTTTTCATAAATTCTTTATCACTAAGTTCCAAAAATAAGCGAGCCCCTTTGAGCCGCCTAAATGAGGCTTCAGCGCCAAGATGCTCGCCACTTCACAGCTATTTGTACCATTGCCTTTTAAACAGCTTTGTGGGGTGGGGGGGGGGGGGGGAGTTCCCACTCTCCATGATCACAGCAGAAGGATCTCTTATCTCTCCCTTTAGCAGCACAGACACGAGTGATGTGCAATAACTGAATTATCTTGGCATCAAAAGAACATCCTAAATCAGCTTTAGGTGACACTTTTTCAGCCCGCTTCAACACAGCAGCCTCCCGACAGAAATGGCTGTATCGAAATTCCCAGTTTTGAGTGCCATTCTCCTGAATCATGACTGTTATCAGTCTCCTATTACACCCCCATTGACTTCCCTAGTGGAGCGATAGAGTCTGAATCCGTTCCATTAAATTCGCTCAGCCATGCAGGCTGCTTTCTGGGCCTGCTTGGACCAAAAGATCTAATAAACTCACAAAGACACTCTTCACGGCAGCATCGTTCCTCAATGACTACTGTGAACTAACCGTGGAGCTCTTAAAGCAAACGGCAGCGTTCATAGCAACACCCCCAACACCTCCAGGTTACCTGTAACCGAGCTGTTGTGATCGCTCCCCGGGACCCACGACAGGCTGATGTTCCTCGGACTCCTGATTTCAGATATTTCTAATTTCAGGGGGGCATCGGGAACATCTGCAGCACACATGGAACATAGCAGCTGAGAACCCAACCTTGGTCGCATTTCCTGACGCTGGGTTCTATATTACATGCAAACCGGTCTCACCCAGCACGGTGAGGAGGGCGGTGGCGTTCTCCTCGTCCAGACTGGTTCTGGCGACGCACGTGTAGAGTCCGTTGTCACTCAGGTCTACATTAATGATCTGCAGCACAGCACCGTCCACGCCGTGCCTGAAATAGTGATGGAATAAAGAAAGAAGATGTGTATTTTTTCTCTTTCACCTCTGTATTTCCATCAAATATTCAAAAGACTCTGGACTGAACTGACCCAGAGCGCAGAGATAAATAAACTGGACAAAGACAAACACGCTCTCGCCTCCGCAGGAACCAGCCAACCAACCTGGAGTTTTCTTGGACTGCAAGTGGGATATCTTCCCCGTCTTTCCTCCACACCAGCTCAAAGGAGTCCTGCAGGCTTTTATCGTACTCTGCCAGACAATTTAGCTGGGCTGTGGTCCCGCTGACGACCTCAGCATCCTGAGGTCTGGAAATGATCCTGGTGGGGTCTAAAGATGAAACGTCGATCATGCATTTATTATTGACAGAATAAAAGCTAATACTCCTCGTACTTCCTCGTGTATCCAGTAATAAATGATAGCACAATTCAAGGGAGCGGACAGAAACAGTCGCGCGCCATCACTTTAGGCCCATCACAGAATGCCAGTAGCGCCGAGGTGCACGATGCTAAGGTACCTTTGACCTCCAGCATGGCGCTGACAGCTGATTTGCCCTCTGCGTTTAAGGCAACACACACATATTTCCCGCCGTCCTCCTTTTCTACGCCGATGATCTGCAAGGATCCGTTCTGCAGGGCGAAAAACCGCCCCCCCTCGATGGTTTCTTGGGTCGCGCCTCTGGACCTGAGAGAGAAAATGTCGTGTAAAACCCGCGAGACAGCCCAAAGTTTCCCCGATTAAATTGCTGTGACTGCAGGTTAATGTCTCCCTAAATCATTCAATAGATTTAAAATTTGATAACATTTATTGGATCTAAAACTTTATTTTAATTAATTTAAAAAACTTACTTATACTTTTACTACCTGTCTTACGCCACATTTGCACTCTGATACTTCCCCCGTCAATGAGAGATTATCATGAATAAACATCACGTCGACATTGATGGCTACAACATTGCTGAAGCGGCAGAATGTGTGTGTGTGTGTGCCCCCCCCCCCCCCCCCCCCCCCCAGTTACAACATACACAAACAGCAATTCACCTATTCCCCAAACACATGTCACTGGAAAGTAGGGGGAAGCTGGAATACAAGGAGAACGTTCTCCAGGGGATTCGACCCCGACAGCGCTAACCAGTGCACCACAGTGCCGCCCACAGATTTGTGGATGGTCCAGCAAATCCAGACAACCTTGTAAACATTCTGAGTGTTCTCCAGGTCTCTTCACTCAGCTCACATTACCTCTCTGCAGCTATAGCTGCATTAGGAGTGTTAAGGATTTAATTTAATATCTTTAATGAGCCGATTATCGTGTCGTGAAGAGGATTACCTCATTACGCAGAGCAGGCACGTGTGACTCCGCACTGCTGTTCACAGCCATCAGGTAAAACGAACATGAAAAAGTGCCATTAGGTCAACATTTACCAGGAAACGGTGGGTGGTGGTGAGCCGAACACGCTGCAGTTCATGACGACGTCCGCTCCTTGTACCACTGGATACTCCTGAGAGTCCCTGGTCAGTACCCGAGGAGCCATGTCTGGGGGGACAGAGGGGCAATACATCCGCTTAAATGTGGTCATCCCTAAAAGCTTTTTCGCAGGTAACAGGCGCAGATCTGATGTGCGTTACAAGGCTCCAAAGAGTGGGAGACGGAGGAAAGGGGCCGCGGATTTTCAGACTGACTGAGACCGAGTTCATCTTCCTCCACTCTGAGTTTGGGGTCGTGGTTGAAACAAAATCGATGCGCAGATACTTGAAATATTGTCTAACAGTGACCCCTGGCTATCACCTGCACAGCGGCACCAAAAGGAGTCACATTTTCAATGCTGCACTAGGAAAAATGTACATATGCATTAATGATATAGTGGATGGGAAATGACGAGCAGGTGAGACATGAGCTGTTTACCAAGACAGCAACTTATGAGGGCGCTGAGGGGACTGAAATGCTATTGTTAGATCCCTGATGGAAGCGAATGCCTGGGATTTTTGACCGTGGGTGTAATGGTGCTGGAGCTACTGTAGTTCCAGGAGAGGACAGAGCGGATGTCAGATCTCTTTCCTCCAAAGGGCGATCAGAAAAATACTTCCTGGCAGGCCAGGTCCCTTTAAGGAGAAGAGGAATAATAATACCGTGGGTTGAGCAGGAAATCCACTCCCTTGTTCATGCGAAATGAAAGTTGTGGAACAGATGGTCGGTGGCAGAAAATGTGGGCATCATCTACTATTCTCACTAGTAAACGCGTGAAGACAAAATTAGATCACACAACTGTGAAATCTGGGATATTTATCTAAATTTAGGTGGAGTTTTGTCTGTCGTCAGTAGTCCAAACCTATTTCAGGATGGCGAGTCATGAAGACTACGGCGCCCTCTGTGTTTATAAGCCAATAACTGTCCTCAGAGGCCACCGTGTGACCCGAGAGCTTCAGTGGAACTCACTCATGACCATGATGTTAATGTTGGCAAGAAGACTGCCGTGACTGTTGGAGGCGTCACACTGGTAGACAGCCGTGTCCTCCGGTCCGGCATTATGAAGCACCACGGTGTCATCCAGCACCCGCCTGTTGTTCTGTGGGTCATCTGTCAACACACACGCACACACCTACATCACTACCAGTTTAAAGGAGTGCTGTTGGAGAACAACCACACTGGGACTTTCCAGGCCCGGCATGGTGACTAATAATAACTGGTGCTGGCGTACAGACAGACCGGCCTCATGGAGGAGCCACCAATCCTACAGTCCTGCTTAATGACACCCTGTTCGCTGCTCACAAACACTTGTCAAACATCCTTCTTTTTCAAATGCAGGTGCAATCTGACACACTGGCCCAACCGTAGGAGACACAAATAACACCACGCGAGCATAAAATACCCTTCAGTTATCTAATGTTTCCATTGCAACACACAATACTCAGTATACAGTATTTCTGACGTCCAATTAATTACTTTTATGACAGTTATTGTGCTCTTTGTACATTTTAAAGTACTATGTAGGCAGAATTAATAGAAACTTGATGGATTTTTAATTATAAAGCTGGGAAAAAAAAGCTCTTTTGACAAATTTTCTACAAACATCATTGCATATGCAACCAAATTAGGCTTTGTGGATATTATTCTAATTTATATTGTCAGTATATCCTTGATTAGACACCATAATATCATGCTAATTAGCTGTCAGTCTGTCTCTAAACTGCAGCAGCCCAGCAGAATTAAAATAAAACTTCACGTTTCTACAGTAACCCTAGTGCATAAAGCCCTTAATGAGGTCTAAGCTAACGGTTCAAAAATGTCTTTATTGAATATATTCATAAAGCATGTGAATGTAAAGTTTTGTTTGTCGTGTTATTAACTCGTCATTAAATCGTTCGGAACGCCGTCTCTTCTATAACACATACTGTCGCTTTCATTTTGAGGCTGTGTGTGAATGATGGTGCAGTTGTACGTGCACAGTCATCTGGCCAAGCGGTGCCACATGCCAAACTGCAGGTGGACTAATTCCTACTCACCTGTAAACAGTTCTCCATTTTTCCTCCATGTTATGTCTGGTGGCGGTTTTCCACTGACCGAACACTTGATGTGAACATCGGACCCGATCACGGTCAGCTGGTCCCGAGGAGGCTCCGTCAGCCACTTTGGCGGCTCTGTGAGACAAAGAGTCAGAAAAGCGACCCTTTGAGAGGAAAACAATGGCACCCGCACGTAGGTGCACGATTCAAACGCACCTTCCACGATCACGTCGAAGTAGTGAACTGCTTCTCCGGCTGCGTTTTGGGCTTTACACATGTACTTCCCTCCATCATTCTCCTCTGTGTTGGACAGGAGCAAAAGCTTCCCAAAGTTGTCAAATTGTGTCCTGGAGGACAGCTTCTCTCCCATTTTCATCCACTTTATTTTGGGAATGGGACTACAAAAAGAAACATGGTCAATCCTATCACCAGACAAACAACACAATAATCTCTAGGTTAAAGACGCAAGGCTTATACATACTATCCCCCAGGTATACACTCCAGCTGCAGACGCTCTCCTTTCAACACCACCTTCTCTGTCTGAACACCAGGGGGCAGCAGCATGCTGGGCATCCTCATTGGGGGGGCTTCAGGTACTGGGAGGAGAACAATGGTCACAATATCTGAAAGTGGTGGGGTAATAACCCCAGCAAAGAACACGGCGCTGAACATGACAACACGTTTCAGCTTGTGGCCTTCAACAGGATAATCCTGTTTCCAGCATATTTCCAGAGAAGAGCGACTCCACTGCATGTCTGAATAAAGACAAAGGCCTTTAAACTTTCACAATGTTGATGTGCGAATCTCTGTCGCTTCTGTACCATCAGATTCAGTCACCCATCCCACCATAACTAAACACTTATACATCACAATATACATGGAGGGACAGTCTAAACCTTCTGCTCAGTCTGGCCTCCCAGCAGAGGTGCAAACGTGAACATGACCAGACAGGCCTGCTGGTATGCAGAGCAATCAATAAATGTAAATACATTCAAACTAATTCTTTAAAAAAATAATCAAGATTTGATCTCATCAGGGATTAGTTGCCTATTTGACGATAAACGCAAGAGCTCAGTGTCACGTCTAGCCCTGTTTTCGTTAAAACTGTGCACGGTGTTTTTAAACCTACAGCTCCTGACTGAGATGGCCATGCCGATCTTCTGGACCATGGTGCGTAGTTTGGGGAATTTGGCGTTGCAGCAGTAATCCTGGCGGGTGTCGTTCTTCAAGGCGTGAGCGAAATACAGGTTGCCGTCAGTGCCCATGGAAACCCTCTCGTCCTGCTGGATGAGCTGGAGATCTGGAAACAAATAGAGGCCCAAGCTGAGGAGATATCTGTGGCTGCGAGGGAAGGATCACTAGGACAGCACATCTGGTTTATGTGGAGCCATAATTCAAGCCACGGGTCAGTGATCCCTGGCGCTCCTTGGTCAGCTCATTCTGAAGGCTTAAGAGCCTCCTTCAAGAAGGAGCCAGAAGTCGACAAGTCGCTGGATATTTTCGCTCAGGGTGTTGAGAAAAGAACGGGTTGAAATTTGGGTCAATTTTTCTCCTCTTCTGAGAAAATAAGACTGACACTGCTGCAAAAACACCAGTTTAAATAACCGATAAACAACCTTCTGAATACTCACCTATTAAAATCCCATTCTAAATAAGCACTTTTCTATCAAACCATGTGAGAGGCGCCTGAGTGTGAGCCTCCAAACACACATCCTCCTCCACATTCAAGCCTTTAACAGTCTCTTTCTGACAGGACAGGAAGCTGAAAACAAGAATTATGGGTCGGTCCGGGGCTTCAAATAAATCACAGTTGGTTGGGAGTGGATGAGAATCTCTCAAGAGGCTGGACAAATAACCCCTGCCCACATCCTGGAAACACTTCAGAGCAGGTGATATTCACAGTAAATCCATGCATAAAAGTAATTACAAATGAAATACCAGATACAGCCAGAAACAATAAGATTTATGAGCTGAGAGGCAGCCTGAGAATGCTCACTTTGGTAAATATGGAATTATTTTTTTGGGGGCCTAGCTTTTATAAAGAAATGAGCCATAAAATAATAAAGAAAAGAACTCTTGGTGGCACGTTATTGAGTTCTCACCCGTGCGCCCTTCAGTCAAGAGGCGAGCAGGTGCTCAGCTCAGCTGTCAATCACGACCTTACACCCTTGTTTTATAGTGTCAAATAGCTACAGCGAGAAGGAACTCAAACACATAACCCTCCCGCATAGTTGCCTTAAATTAAGATTTCATCGTCCAGATCCACCCAAGAATATCACCAGATCTCCTATGAGGCCTTCTCATTTATCTGATTTCTATACACCATTGACATATTAATGTAGCTTAAACATTTAGGGTCTGATTTACAGGAGATCTGCACATGTCCAAATACGACATCACCAGTTAAAAAGTGAAAGCTGACAGTTTGCACTGGGGACGGCATCTTAGCAGAGAGCACAGCGGCACTGTTATTGAATATGGAATATAGGGCTTTTCTGCCCGAGTCAGCAAAATAATGGAAGGAGGAAATGCAAATAAGAAACATTAGCACACGCAGTATGATTTACTAAAGCTGGAAGCTTTTGCGGCGATTGTGACTGCGTCCAAATATAGTACGCTGGAAAGGCTGGTGCAAATCGCTTTGGGCCCGACGCCTGCTGTAATTTTTGCCAGGAGGAAACATTGCAGACTGTTTTTTTATTTATTTGTTTTTGTTCTGCCAACAACTTGTTGTCAAGAGAGTTTGTTTTGGGCGCGGCGCCTCGGGTTTTGCTACCGTCGTTTTACTACCTCCGCTGTTCTCTCTGATTTCCCAACGGCGTTGAGTGTGGCACAGGCGTCGCTCCATATCAGATTTCCTTTTGCAATGCTTAGATTTGGTGATCTTTGGGTGTTATTTGTCTCCTCTGCAGACACTTCCAACCCACTGGAATTGAACATCATTTGCCATTTTCCTCTACAGTTGCCACGGTGGGAAATCCTCCTCGCTTGAATAGGGCTTCACTCCAGTAGATCCCCCGCCACGAAGCGTACACATTTTACCCACGAGCATTCAGTTTTTGCGCTCCTTATCAGACATCTTAGTAACTCGGGACCCATAGAGTCCACTTTAGAGGGGAGACCAACAGAACTTAGAACCAGAACCATTACAAAGCTACACAGTACTTCCAAATCTTACCAAGGGACATCCAAAAGAGCTGCCGTGGGACTGCCCCTTTTGGAGGATTGCAGTGTAACGTGATTGGGTCGCCCTCGTCAACAACAATGGGGGGTACTCCCACCTTCGGAAAACTGGGGGCAGCTAATCAAAAACAGAAAGCAAGCCAAAAATGGCATTGTGAAGTTCTTGGAAATAACATCTACAGCAGATATAAATATTTCAACACAACAGAGGAAGATTCCTTACTGGGAACTATGAGCTGGATGTCCTCGGTCATGGCCGTCCCCAGCTTGTTAAAGGCGTAGCATCGGTACACCCCCTGAAACTGGATGAACTGCTTCTTGTGAAGCACAAAACTGCCATCTGTGTGTTGCGTTTTCGTTGTTGAGGCACGGGGAGGGACAAAACCTTCGCCATCCTTTGTCCATCTGTACCTGACAGAGCAAAGTGCAACATACACAGGTTTCCACCGGTTGCCCTCTTTTATAAGGAATGTATTCATTTTGGCTATCTTCGTTGAGTTCTAGTGAGGTGACCTACTCTGGGGGTGGGTTTCCCCTGGCTTCACACTGGATCTCTACAGTCTTGTCAAAAGGAAGCACGATGATTGGACCAGAAGAGTAAGACGTTATGGTCGGAAGCTGCTCCACTATAAAATAAAGACACATCCATGCAGAACCATCACAGGAGTGCTAAATTTAACGTAGACGTAATGTCCGTTCTACCTCCGTGACCTTTCCGGTCAGGTGAAGTTCCCTGGCAGCAGTATGCAATCTACAGTAGATAAATAAGCGATAGACAGCGAGCTAAAATAGCACTGCAGGCTAAACAAAGTTACCACAACTACACTTTAAAGCTAAACAGTTTACTTTAAATTCCCATCTGTTAGCCATAATTTCAAAAAGGCTGCAAACATTTGGACTAAAGTAAAGCCGACAGCTAAAATATGATGTTACTCTGAGCCGTTAATTCCACATATAAACAAAACATTTCCATGTTGCTGAAAACTTTAAGAGACATTAGTTGAGGTACCTACAGAGCAGTTGGAAAAGTTCCTGACCACATTTTGTTGTGGTTAATAAATAAAATACACATCCTTCCTCATCGGTTTGCACTCAATATCTCAGAATGACGAAGCAAAAATGGAATTTTACCCTGCAAACGCAGTAAAGAAAAGCTAATATAATGACATGGGGACTCAGACTCAGCACTTATGTGAAGCAGCTTTGGCAGCAGTTAAAGCCTCCTGTCTCCTTGGGTTTGATGACACAAGCTTTGTACACTTAAGGGGATCTCCTTATGCGCCTCCCTGCAGATTCTCTCAGTTTGGATGGGGCTACTGACATGGTGGTATTGTTAGAAAGCAGTTTGAACCTTCAGCCCAGATGGGCTTTCACCTAGGAGGGGACTCAGGGTTCAGAGAGACGAAGTACTGCAGTGATGCCGCACAAAGGATGTCTGGACGTCAAGCAAGACACTTTTGTCCTGATTGCTCAGCTTCGTTGGGCAGCCGTGTCCTGACTGTCCCAGACTTTTTCCATTTAAGAAAGATGAGGGCCACTCACTTATGACTCACCTTCCAGAGGGATATCAAGGCCTGTTGACCCGGGACTCAAGGCCAGAAGGAGAAGGAGCTGCAACCTCATCGCTGCCCTCTGGTTGGACAGGAGAGATGAGTACATGAATGTGTAGAACGATGCCTTCACTGGGAACTTACAGAGCACTGATGATCTGGAAGGAGAAGGGGGGGTTAATTAACAGACATTTAGCTCTAAATTAAAACATCAGAGATAGTCTGAGCCCTATAGGATTTACCGGTACTAAGTAATGCACAAAAACTGTTTAAAATTCCGTGGAATTCAATGAGTAACTCAACGAGGCTCATTTGGAAATCTTTGCACGTGTGTGATTAAAAGAAACTCCCCACTGACAAATGTAGCCATTTAAAATCAGATGTCCCTCTTTGTTGTGAGCTCGCCGCAGCAGAGCGATTGTCTGGAGATTACAGTCCACACTGTAATCCTGGCTGGGGGGGGCTCTTATAGTAAACCCAACTGGCAAAAGCCTGTCTTCCGCTATGATCGCGAGATCCAAGATGGCACACCATAAATTGGTCTGAGCCCCCCTCCTCCCCCCAGTGTTTCACAGCTTAGTTCCCACAGTGCTCAGACTGCAGCAGCACCGGTGATGCCAAATGGGTTCACCCTCCAGCTAATCCTGCTATCAGGAGAGTGGTGATGGGGTGCTTGGGCACTCGTGCAGTCCTCTGATTAACACTGAGTTCTTCTGAGGACACAAAGCTGCAGGAGTTGTCTCTTCTTTATCACGGGGGTTATGTGGAAATTGTTGTAGACTCGCTGCCAGAATAAGCTGCTTGATTTCAGAATCAATTAAAGAAATGAAGCGATCCGGGGTCGCGTGCTACTTGCAATAAAGCCTGGTGATTAGCCAGATTAAAGGGGGAACAAAGCTGGTGAAATGTTTTGAAGTAAAATAGCAGGAAACCCCTGTCATGAAGCTAATGCTATTATGAACAGATGCACAAGCATCAGCAACAGGTTTGTGCAGGCACAAGCGGAAAGTTCGGTGACTCTGCTGAGAGAGTGCATCCCTGCTATGGAAGAACCCTCTGAAATAAGACTTCTTAGATTTCTTCCTGCTCTGTGTTGATCCTGACCACACAGCGCCGACCAAACGGGTCGGTTTCCTGTGCTGCAAATCCCCCTGCCTGTTGTAAACCCCAAGAACCCTTATTAGGGAAACTGCAAAGCCTCGTGTGCACGGAGAGCCCGGCAAACCTTGGACAAGTCAAACACTGCTGACACGTTCAAGGGAAAACCCTTGAGGTGGTGTCCAGGTGTCAACACAAAACAGAGCATTTGATTTAGGAGAAAATGATCTATTAGCCGAGTGCATGGCAGATCATAGCCGCAAATCTGTGGGGATTATGTTTCTTCAACCGATAGTGACTACGACTTGACTAATCCCTGCCAACATATGCTCTATAGTACACAATCACCCCCTCTCTTCCCTCAAAACTCAAAAGCAGTTCTTTAACTTGTGCACGCCTGCTGTCCACAATCAAAAAGCAGCTGCAAACCCTCACTTGGGACTAATATCAGCTTGTACTCACTGTTTTTTCAGATCCACCTCTGAAAGAGGTCCGAGGCAGCTGCAAAACAAGCCCACAGAAAGAAAAGTGCAGGACAAGAAACCATTGAGGAACCAGGCCGACAGCTCTCTCTGACACAAACATCTCTAACACGTTCTTAGCTATCCACCTCACGCCGCTCCTCTCCTGGTGTACGGGAACGCCCCCTGGCCCCTCCCCTCCACTCACGCAGCCCAAGGAGCGCTCTGAAAAGTGACATATGTCACCAAAGCCTCTCTGCTCTTCTAAGCCTGCGACAATGACTGCACGGCGGGGGGGAGGGGGGGGTAGCCCGCTGAGCAGTGCAGAATGGCCGGAGAGGAAGCGTGGACATGTCTCTGCCCCCTTCATCCTTTTTGCCCTGGATCTCACCATTCTCATTTCTCAAAAAAAACACAAAAAAACCCAACTTGCAGGCCCATTCACACTCTCGGTGATTTTAACGCAGTGTGTCTCCCTTGAAAAGCAGAGGGAGGATAGGCGCACTTTTGTGGGAGCGCAGTGCTCCAGGGTCTTCATGCACCGAGGCGAGCGAGGGGGCCCGAAATAGACATGATCTGGTCGACAGGCACCTGGATTGTTGCTGTCAAGGTGCACCTGCCAGCATTTCCCATCGGGAGATGATACGTTATCGCCCGGTTCAATCTGCGCGCCTCCAAAATCCATTCAAACAGCCTGAATGTATCTTTCATGCAGGCTCCCCCGATGTTGTCGAGTCGTAATTCTTTAAAAAGGCCTGGTTTGTATTGGGAGGAATAAAGAAAGAATTCGTATCACTGCCCCTGACCTTAAAGTGTTGCATTCACTTTTCAGATAAAGTGCAAAAATATCGCAAAAATATTTTTTCTGAGCTCATTGGAAATGAGCTCGCAGCAGAAAATGGGCGAGCGGCGTTCACGCCATCCTGCGGGGTCGTTGAACCCGGCAGGAAAACAGGTTGACATTCACCGCCAAACGCTGGCGCGTGAAATGAGGCAGTGAAATATCCCTCAAACTATGATGCTGTTCGCTGAAATGGCTGCCTTCTGGTTTTAAAAGGAAAGCCGGAGACAAATATGTTATTTAATCTGCATGAAAAAGCAAGTAGGAATGAAGTCCGACATTGATTTGATTCCACCGCTGTGTTGTTGTTTCCTTCAAGTTATGCTGAATATGTGTCCGTTCAAATTCGCTGACTGATTCAGATCATTTAGCTTCAAGCCGCCACAGTTGTGCTGCATCTAAAAGGCTTCTTGCCGTCTGTAAACACAGAACAAAACCCTCAGAGGCAAAACGAGGCCTTGACGTGGGTCTGTGTGCACAAGATTAATGCAAACCAAACGGCTCCTGGAGGGAGGTCGAACTCTGGTCACATGACTGCTCGGCGCGGCAGCAGCCCTTCCCTTCACCTTTGCCGTGACACATTTCGTTCCCAGCAGTATTCACCTGTGGTGTGTCCTCTTAATTACTGCTCTTCTGCTTCTCAAGTCCAAACACATGTAGCAATTAAACATTCCTGACAAATTCGGCGCACTCAAGATTCCACGACTTCAAAACTGAAACATATGCGAATACAGCGATTGTGCGATTATTGACGAGCGTCACCGGCGAAAGGACAAAAAAAGGACACACCTAAATATGCAGTGTTGATGTTTCCCCGAAGCAGCTGAGGTCAAGTCCCATTCATGCCTGTATTCTGTGCCCCAGCACAATACAGGTTGTAGCTATAAGCGAAGCTATATGAAGACGCGAGCAGACACACACGGACGCGCTCACAAAGGAAAAGCATCGCACCAGCTCTGCAGATAATAACAGTAATGACGAGGGTGGTTTCTGACATCCACATGTCGCCGCATTCTGCAGGGAGTGACGGGGAGTCAGCCCCCAGGCCGCTGCTCTTCACTGAGATCTACTGGAGCGCTTCTTCAAACAAAAGTCTTCCCCTTTGTGTTCTGCGCACGAGCCTCAAAGCCTCGACGCAGCGCATTGGGAGTTTCAGCACGAACGCGGCCGAGGTAGCAAAGGACGTACAGCCGAGCTCGTGATCCTTCTGCTGCTGGACTCCTCGCACACGTGCGCTCACATGCTACCGACCACACGTGTGACAGCATCTGCTTTAGCTGGTTTAGCACCGACAGAACCAATATTAAACCAGTTTAGCTTGTAATTGGAAAAATATACCTACAGAGAGGAAAGAGTCTATCGCCAGTTAATTATGAAGTCAGCAATACTCTTTTGGTCACCGTTCCATTCTGCAGATGACACATAATTGGTGCATTATTGACTAAAACAATTGTTCGGCAGAATGGCTTTGACTATAAGGCAAATGAGAGAAATCGATATTTCAGTAACCGTCTCAACTGAGATGCAATTATGGTTGATTTTTTTTTTCTCATAAGTACCAAAAAGGTCCCGGATTCTCTTCCAAACAAAAGGGAAAGAAGCTCAACCACCCATTGGCTTTGTAAGCAGATTAAGCTAGTTTAGCTTGCGAAACAACTCTGCGCTGAGGTCAGGAAAAGTTACTGTTTATTTATGTTTCAAGCGTATCTGCTTCAGTCGGAGTTAACAAGGTTGTAATGGAATCTGGTATTCATGTAAACAACTGGCTTCCGTACATCAAACATCCAAATTAAACCTGTGCTTCCAGTATTATGTAAAGAGACGGGAGCTACGCACGATTACCCGCACATGCGTAACAGGTTAAAAGCAAACACATGCAGCCTTTAAACACTACAATAACACGTGTATGTAGAAGGTCAATAGTACATCAGAGAAACCGTCTACTGTAATGAGAAAAAAGTTGAGAAAAATGTTCTGTCATACTGATGCTTTTTTCCGAGATAAAATGACTCTTCAAACCTATAAAATGGCAGAATGCCCGAGGCAGCACAGTGTGCGTTGTAGAGTAACTCGACCTCTCACCATTCTCCTGGTTCTCACCATCAGTCAGCGAGTGTTTATGAGGGCCGCTGCAGGTGAAGGCCCTGAAGTACACACTACCCAAAACCCTCAACCCAGGGTGACCTCATAAGCTGCGTCATACATTCCTAACTGTACCTTCCAATGTGCAGCTCACCCTTTCTCCACCAATACGTGCTACATATCAACTTGTTTCGGGGAAACAAACGTACTTCTACAAGGGAACAGAAAGCAGCTTATTGAAGCTTTTGGGATTCTTGAAGTATGGATCTAACTGTCACAGACTCACAGAGAGAACAACAGAAAAATATGCATAATAACGACTTTTATGAGCAGGAGCAAAACAGAAAAGTTGGCTCATTTACCACAAACACACAAAATTTATGCAGTTTGCAGGTTTCTGTTCTAACTTTGCCTTTTCGAAAATTTCTGGTTTTTCACAAGAATCTGCCATTACAGTGTTTTCCACAGGAATGGAAGCCATTTGTGGCGGTGAGGTGGCAGCGAGTCACTGGGGGTTGTGGGGAGGCACATACCCAACCGGCGACCACAGCTCAACGTGTCGTAAGTGGTTAGCTTGCTGGCTAACACGGCTAACAGCGTGAGTTAATATAAATGCACACGTCAAACCTTCAGCTACATTAATGTAGAGACAGGTTAATATAATGTGATAGGTAATAGCTGTGCTGATAAATTAAACCAGGTGTGTACAGGGTGTGTTACGACACATTCCGCCACTGGAGTTGTAGCAGCAAGCTACATTCCCAGACAGTCCCATTATAATGCTTAGCGCCAGAAGCAGAAAGCAATAAATGAATGCCACCACAAATAAATGCATGTATGGGAACCACCGCATCAGGACCAGCAGCTCTGCATCACTTCCTCTGGTCCATTTGCATTCACAGTGTAAGTGAATCACACCAGGGTCCACTTGCAAGTGAACCAAAACCCACATTTTTAGCCAGAGCTGAGTTCAATTGTTCTGTTCACAGCAGAATTCAGATGAGTTTTTACACCTGCTGGAAGGAAGCTCTATTTTGCTCAAATTTTCTGGAATTTTGTTTCCTTTGTTTGTAGAAACAGAGGCTAATCTAGCACGATAACGGCTCCTTCAGCTTAGAAAACAAACGCGTGTCACACCAGAAACATGCGCGGAGTCATAGAGATGATGTGACAAAGAGTGCCAGTCAGCCGGTAAGATGGGGAAAGACATCATGGAGTGGAGTGGTCACGCTTGGTTTGATCCTTTCAAGCACCAACGCTGCATGACGACCCCGTCTTACACCTCCACACATTCCCAGTGATGAGGCAGCAGCGCTGATAAAGGAACAGAAGATTCCAGAAGTTGCTTTTCAGACGATGCATTCCTCAGTGATTTTTAATGTTGAACACCAGTGATGTATGAATGTTTTGATTCTCTTACGCACACGCGTGCACGCAAACACACAGGTTTGTGCAGCCACCTTTGTAAGGACTTCGACTGGCATACTGCCGTCCCTATGCAGGCTCTTCACCTAACCAAATGCCAAACCTCAACCTCAACCATAACCTTAACCAACACCCAGTTCTAACCATAATCTTAAAAACCATGTCTTTACCCCCAAACACACCATTTTAAGTTGGTAGGGCCACCCAAAAAGTCCAAACTTCTCAAAAATATTCTGACTCCCGCAGTGAAGTGTGTATTCTTGACATCATTCTGCACACACAAACACACACCTTTCATTAAAGACCGCGAGGGTAGCGAGACTCAGATGCCGTCCGCGACTGAGTTGTGATGACTTCCACTTTTTCATGTTTAGCAAACCAGCATGATCTCACGGACGTTTCTCTTCAAAGGCCTCAGACAGTTTCACCGCAGGGTGAAACCTGCCCCGTCTTGTACAATCTGCACACCGGCTTCAATACGCTCACTCTCCCACATGCACTCTCCCTTACAAACCTTGTGGTGTAAACAACAGAAGACAATATATGGCCTTTTCTTCAGACGGCTCGCACCTGCAGGATAATTCCTTCCGAAACAGGGCGCAAAAAGACAAGTTAGCAGTTTCTACCTAATGACTTGTTTGTCTGAACTGAAGAGAGGAAGCAGGCTGTGAAAAATTGGGAATATAACGCTCCGCTTCACTGGAAGACTGTGCAAAAATGTGCGAGAGGTTAAAAAAGCAGGTAACTAAAACTCCTGTGGAAAAGCCAGCGCGCTTGGATGGAATTCATCAGATAAACAGCGATACACCTCCGCACGATAAGATAACGAGCTCTGCGTTTCTAACCTTCTGCCACAACATGTCAAGAGGGCCAGAGCAGATGATTCACCCGCGCGTCCTCCCGCTCACTGTTTTCATCAGACGTCGTCAGCGTTCTAGAACTACACATTAGGTTTTTACGACCGGATGAAGCTTTTCAAAGAGAACTCAGTGAAACTCTACGTGTGAATGAAGGAAATAACTAGATGGCTATTCATGAACCACTTTTTCTATCATAAAATGCCAGCTGAAATACAAGGGCCAGGCTCATGGTTGATTAGGAAAGGTCTGCCACATGTAAGGTCTTTAAAAAGGTATTTCTGAGGACTGAATATTTGCTATATCCTCTGGGTTTAGCTCTTTGTTTCTTTTGCCCCCAAATGCATCTCTGCCACTGTTACATAATGTTTCGGACTGACAAAACCTGGACCCCCCCCCATGTGACCAATCACAACACTGCTGTTGGACCCAGGTTAGCCTTTTTGGGTGTCTCACTGGGATTTTTTGATTCTGTGCATGATGGAAAGGTGAAACTGATCAGGAGGATCTTGGTGTGGTGGATCGACGTTTGACACTTTATTGCATTATTGCCAACCACATATTTTGCATGTTGGGCTCATAGGTGTGTCATCACATGCTTGGCAGGCTGGAACATGGCCAGCGTGGCCAGTCAGCTTTCAGAGCCACAAATGAGACTATAAAACCTGTTTTTTTTTTACCAAAGACTTCATATTCCTCTGGCGACACTGCTAACTGATAATTAGTGAATATCTAATTTAGTCACATAAATGAAGTGAAATAATTATTTTATTTCCATGGGAGGAAGCTTTCAAAGTGAAAATATAAAAAAAACCCTAAATGTTATGTTGTATCTAAACGTATATTTAATGGAATATTAACCAGAGACACAAGTTTGTTGAAAATCTAACAGTATAATTACAAAGCCATGTCCTTACTTTGAAACATTTGGCTCAGTAACATAGTCCTGCTCTTGGTGGTCCAATCAGGTGGTCCAGGAGATGTTCCGGGGCTGCTCTTACATTGGTTGCTGGTGTTCAGTATGAATCAAACCTGATCCCACAGCATAACTATTTCATGACCTGGGAATGAGACTCAAGAGCAACAATCCCATTTCTTCAAAAGTCACCCTCTAAATCTTTAATGCCTTGACTTTAAACCAGCGCTATGTGATACATAATTAAGCAAACGCTTTCCTGCAAACATCTCGCTTAACTTAAAACTGAAATATCCACCATAACACGAATGTCTTCTGCTTCATCCGCGCTTTCATGAAACCAAAACACGAGCAGGGAGGGGTTAACTGACAGAATTATGAATTATACACATGCAGGGCTGCATATTTCTGCACCCAGCACACCGATTTTCTGAGGTAAGATGAGAAATTCTAAATCACAGATCAAGACAGGACAGAGGGCAGACAGCTCTGAGATGATATCTGCAGCAGATACGGGAGAGTTCTGCAGAAATACAGCTCATTAGCATATGAAATATCATTCCAACAGCTGGGATAAGGCACAGACAGATAGCCCTTTACCGGTCTGTCAGAATTTCCACAAGCTGGTGCCAAAGGTGTATAACATGATTACATAGAGGAGAAACAGCATGAAAACAGACGGCAACGACGGCCGAGCCCCAACTTATAATAGCACCAAATCTCAATAAACAGACATTTTTCGCCTATTCTTCGATTGATCATGATTTTCTTTTTTGGAATCTAGCTTTGATTGTGTTTAGGAGAAAGGACTCCCCCCAATTCACACACACGGCCATCTACACAGAGGAATTATGGGTTGGGGCATAGCGTCACACTCAACCACCTTCAACGTTCTACACCGGGAATATTCATGGACTAAACACGGATGCTGATTCACACAAATGAAGAAAAACAAAAAGGAAAACAAGACTGAGCTTGCAGGACTGCAACTCATCGACTTCTGCTGTAAATCCACTAATAGGCACCCTCCCCCTCCCCCACGCAACACCAGCCCCACCAATAACTGGCATGTTCACGGCGTGCCTAAGCAGGTAGAAGATGGGAATGTCACGTGAGGAGTGAAATTAACGAGCGGTGTGGGAATGTATCCTTGGTATCCTTGGTAACCACGACCGGGCAATGATGGTAAATTCCATGAAATAAATTAAACTGTATTATAATACACACGTTTTATATGGGCCACTGTTTATTCCTAGTTAGTGCCACATGGGGGGGTCTATCCCAGCCGTCACTGAGAAGGAGGCAGGAATTATGTGCACAGGCCCCAAACCCAGAACCATCTGCCAACTAAACGATCACCAAATGTAACTGCTGTGATGGATTGGCGACCTGTCCGCGGTGTATTCACACATGCCCCGCAACAACTGGGATAGGCTCCAGCACCTTGAAATTCCACTCACAGACAGAGATACAATTCCGTGGTATGACAGCCACATTCTTTATGCCTGACCAACTGAGTCTGGATCACTACCGTGTGCCGTTCCTCCATATCTTGCCCCAATTCAGAGGAAGCCACTCTAAAATCACGTCACGCTCCTGCGTCAACACTTCGCTTGCAGCGACCTCACTCCCAAATCTTCACTAGGTGACGGCACACAAAAACGGATGTTTACTCCCTACCATGGCGCCTGGGAAGCTCCGTTGTTACGTGTTGTTTATGCCACTTATTTTGGTATTTCTGTCTCAGAAAGTGAGCATTTATCCCAAAAGAAGGGCCTCGACAGTGAGGGCACTGTTCAAGATCAGGAGTCCGGATGAAAGCCGTGAAGAGCACCTCCACTGCCAGCAGACCGTGTTCCTCACTCCCTGAAAAAGGAATGCAGCCTTTTGTTGGCCGGAGTTGCGCAGAGGATCCTTGAATACGCACCCGGTAGGGGGTGGTGGGACACTGAGGACAGTGTTGAGGACAGTCTCTTCAGAGCCAGATTGTCTCGCTCCTCCTGCGCATGCCGGAGACACTTCAGCTGCTCATACTGAGACAGGGGGGAACCTTATTAGCGCCCCCGTGTGCGGCGTTAATTTAGTCTATCGGCTGTCCGGAGCGGTCCTGACCTTTGCTCCCTGGTTGTTAGGGACTGCCCGAAAAGTCGGGCACCATGGCAACACGGTAGAAAGATATATCGGTCAAATGGAACATCAAATAGAAGAAGAACAACAAATCTGATGCTGAAGACACATTTTGGTCATTTTCTGACCTAGACGCCTCTATTTTAAACCGCAGTCTTCACAATTTCCTGTGTCGGGGGCTCCTGTAAATATTTCACGAGCATTCCAAACACGGACTGGCTGTCCTCGGTGGAGACTAATAAATCCTCACCCACCCCCCACTCCAAACACACACATCAGCACTCAACTAATTTCATTTCTCTTTCATGGTCATCTTCTGACCAAAGCCAACCATGCATCATTAATAACCGCGCCAGGAGGAGCGGATGCATCCCTGCGTGTCCTTTTATGGCGCAGAAGTAGCGAGCGGCTCCACAAACGCTGCAGGGCAGACCAAGAGAACGGCTTTAGCCAACCACCTGATATCCTTTATCATCCTTCCCGGGATCCTTTGTCAATCTCCGTCTGTTTGTTTTTATTTGGGGGGTCTAGATGAGGGTGAGAGTTCGGGGCTCAGATGAAAACAGTTGAGTTCTTCTCAAACTCAACCCACTCCTTTAGAGATTGTCCATATGTCCCTGGCAGCTGTTGTCTTTGCAAACACACAGACTGCTAAATATGTTCACACATGCAGCAGTCTCAGATTATCTCCTTGAACAGCACCTAATCCACACGAATGCTCTCCCTCTCTCGGAGTCTTTAGGTATGCAAAGAATGATTGCTGCTCTTTTCTGAAAGGCATTTCCCTTAAGTTGTTGAGAGATGCTAAAACATACTAACTGGCTGTGGTATAAGAAAAAATGATGTATTTGTCAGTAAAGTTTATTGAAATGCTATTTCGAGGTGGCCTTCTGCTGTTTACTACGAGTCCTCTGGAACTAGCTGCTGCTGCTGGATAACAATGAGCCTCTCCGATGCTGACCAGAGCCAAGACACCAGCAGAATTTATGTTATTCATTCCCAATCCCACATTCTCCCACCCCAAACAGACTGTACTGCCCGGAGAATCTTTTCTTTATTTACCCCCTCGGTTACAGTTTGGTTTACTGTGCTGTCTCTCTGCAGCTGCAAACATGTTGATTTTACCCGCATAGCTACTTTATTTGCCAGCGGCCATGTGTCCTCACCCTTACCTGTCACCTTTAATGTTATTTTAGGCACAGATCTGCTCTGGTATGTACAGTATGCGTGACGTCAACTGCTACATTTCCATCAAAATGCACTAGCTACTGTGCTACAGACACTAGCCAGTGCTCCTGACCTGTGTTACATTTCTTTGTAGTCGCTGACCGTATTAGTCAGTGTGCAGCTTCTTTTCAGCCCTGGTTTGACCAGATACAGAGTCAAAGCGGAGAAATGCGGCCAACAGGCTCCAAACCAGATGCTGTGGTTTCCGAGCAGCTTTATGTCTTTATCCCACTGCATGATAGCTGGCATGTGATGAAACGTGCTGAACTGGCCGGGCCAAGGTGAGTGCAACACCTTAAACAGTAGAGTTTCACTGGGACGGTTTCCTGTCCATTTTCTAGCCCTTTGCTGTGAAAATGGCTGGATTTCAGCATCGGGACATTTTCTGTTTGCACAGAAAGACACACTTCCTAACGAGCACTCCCAGACACTGCGTTCACGCTCTGACATTTTGAATTTGTCATCGTTCCTCCTCTGCTAATAAACCAGCAAACGTCTCTCATTTGGTCCGATCCATCTTAGCTCTAGTCAATAAACAACCTACAAAATAGAGCAGAAGAAGATGAAACTGTTTCTCGACAATAAACATCAACGCAGACGCGTGGACAGATAGGCGGTGGCGTTTCTCTTTGATTTGTCTCTTTTTATCTGAAGAAATTGTCAACAGTTTGTTAATTCAGGCTGGAACGTTATGGATTGATGACTTTGTTTCGCAGTAGTGCCGATAACTCGAGTTTTCCAATCAGATTTTCGCTCTGCAAAGAAAACAACACAAAGATTCTGATTGCATCCCTGAATTGACGAACGGTACATCAAAATTCCCACCAAAACGCGTTCAAATTGAAATATTCAATCAAAAGTTTATGGACAAACGAGCATGGTAGTGAGTAGCGCTGTGTTGTTTCCCTCCAACCGTCCAAAACAAACACGGTTAATTTAATCAGGATGTGAGACACACAGCACGCCTGACTGAGCCCCTATCTGGACATTCTCCACAGCTTCAATTAAAAGCTGACCTGTTTCTCATGTAGCGGGCCTGCTGTACTGTAAATGAATTTATTGAAAGCGTGGCCCCGACCATCGCCGCGGGGGAGCCAGCTAGTGCGGCAATTACCACATTTCTGTCAGGTTGGGTCAATCGAAGCGGGCCGAGCCATGAATGGAAGTGGGTCCCCGTGTAGTCAGTTCATTTTGCCACAACCATGAAGGATTCCATCAGAGTTCATGGGAGGAATTCACCCAGGGAGACCAGAGTGTGTGCAGATAAACCACCTCAACAGAAAAAGGGGAATTCTCATGTGGAGGACCTCAGTTTCCAGCACAAACATGACTGGAAAGAACCAACCCTGCAGTCTGATATCAGTTAAAGAGCAATTGAGTAACTCGAGCAATATCAACAACTCTGAAAGGTCCAAATATAAAAAGCAGCTATATAAAAATGACAAATCGCGTAAACATTTTGTCTCATTAAAGTTTCAGTGCCATTCATGGATCCAACCTACCCATGAGGGGATGACGATGACGCGCTTCGTAACCCAAATGTTGCCCGGTTAAAGTCCAGCAAGGGTCATTTTCGGGGTTTAACTCGCACTTGTATACCTCCGCGACCACCTCCGCGCCCACCACCTCCTCCTCGGGAGACAGCCAACGCGTGAGCGGCGCTGGGAGTCGCCAGCTGCGGCTGAGTCGGGGCTCCGCAAGGTCGTCTTGCTATTTTAGACGCGCTCGGGTCAAAGGACGAAGACGCCGCGCCTGGAATCGCTGCTGTCACGCACTAAAACTGGAACCACCCGGGGGGCTTTGCGTTAAACATTTGCGCGTGCAGGTGCGCGTGTGGCCCGTGGACGGCGCGAGAGCCGCGCCATTGCGTCGTCTACAGCCAAAAAAGGTCTTTTCTTTTTCTAAAGTCACCCCAACTTGTCAATAAAACCCTGAAATCATGAATATTTACACCTAAACGGCAGGTTGCAATTTTCTGGTACTTTAAATAACTATAATAGTGTATCTGTAAAGTGCGCGTGTTTCCGGTGTGACACGCCCACCCTCACCTGTAATAACTCAGGCAAACAAACAAACTGTTTTTCTTTACCTGTTGAAGCGCGCAGCTGAATAGTCCCTGCAGGAATGCGGATCTCGGGTAGCAGCATCGATTGACAACATTCTTGCACGTTCTTCTGTTTATATTGGCGTTCCCAAGTCAGAAGATTTCTCTTTGTATTAAAAAAACTGTCGGGCAGCTTTGATTTCCATTACATGTGGCTTTGGTGCATCTATTATGAAGTCTCACAGCTATTAAACACGTTTGTGCTCAGCCTTTTATCATGTTTTATACACAGTCAGTTTAAGCACAACATTTTTTTTTCATTCTAGTGACAGAATTGGAATTCGGTGTCCACAAGTCTGTAACTGTGGACATATTTCCTTTCTACAGCTACTGGTGACCTGCGTTGATCAGCAATAAAAACTCTCCAGTGTCAAATTGACCATGTCACGCTCCTCCACATACTGAGGTTACGTTCCAATTAGTGCTCATCATAAAAGTGAGAACCGCGCTCTGACCCATGACCTTCTCCTCGAGAGAGAGGCAGAGGGGGCACGGCTTCATCGTCGCGTGTTTTCACCCGTTTTCATGTCATTCTCTGGCACTGACCTGTAAACCTGACACCGCGACGTGCTCCTGTGGCTCCCTGTACTTTACAGGGAATGAATCTGAAGATCTCTCTGACGGTTGTGAAAATCCTCAGATAGATAGATAGATAGATAGATAGATAGATAGATAGATAGATAGATAGATAGATAGATAGATAGATAGATAGATAGATGGATGGATGGATGGATGGATGGATGGATGGATGGATGGATGATGGATGATGGATGGATGGATGATGGATGGATGGATGGATGGATGATGGATGGATGGATGGATGGATGGATGGATGGATGGATCAGTTTAGCGAACAAACAACATGAAATTACTATTCAGACCATCTGTAATGGCGCCTGGAGTGTGATTCCCGTCTAATTTAGGGCAGGTTTTCCTGTGATTCAGCTGTATTTCACTGATGAATAAAACCAAAAAAAAAAAAAAACAGAGAATAGAAAAAAACCAACAAAGCTGTAGATGTGAGAAACGACAGTGCAGTCTCCTGCAGGATAACGATGCCACCTAGTGACTCCTCCGTTGACCTGACACACAAGGGAACAGTCTGCGTGCAGCACAGTCGGAGGGCTTTTGATGGGATTTTACCAGATTTCAGTGTAGTTTGTATCGAGCACAACTGCAACACTTGTTCGTGACATTTTCTGAAGAGACAAATTAAGGAATCGATCTAAAAATGTGAGCTGGAGAGGTCAGTGTTATACGTGCAAGATACTAAAGAGATTCACTACAACTGAACTGAAAAGCCGAATTAACTGGGGAAAAAAACATCTTAATCGCAAGCAAACACAGAGATCAGAGATGACATTTAGATAAAGTCTGCATGGGAAATGAACATGATCAAATATACGTTTGTACTTTTAAATGAGCCCTCAGCTGGATGACCTCAGAGGCTTTTCTTGCCATCCACTGATCTGCAGGTAAGAGGTGTCACCTTCAGGAGAAGTGCGTCTGAATTCCTCCGGGCAGGAGTGAGGAAAGAACCTGCAACACCCCCGATGAAACCTGAAACTGTCATGAACTGTCAATAGTCCACCATGATGCCAGAGCACCTTTAATATGCTGTGTGTGTGTGTGTGTTCTCATACTTGCCACCTAATGAGGACCAAAGTCTAAATCCTACTAGCACAGAGAGGACATTTGTGGGAAGTGAGGATGTTCTGGCTGGTCCTCACATCCATAGACTGGTTTTAAGGTTAGAGGTTTATGGTTTTAACGTTAGTTGGGGTGGATAAGGTAAGGGCAGTGCCAGTGAAAGTCCTCACAAAGACACAAGAAGATAGAAGTACAAATATGTGTGTGTGTGTGGGGGGGGGGGGGGGGGGGTAGTATTTCAAAACCTGCCTCACTTTGTTTTCCTTTCAATTAGACACCGCCATCACCGCCAAGTCATTCCAACCTGTCTAATAGGTTCCAGATGAATGTTTCGTACATCGGCACCTCAGGAGATGTGGCATGGACACTTTCTGTGGCAGTGCATTATGGGCAATGTTGGGGTTGGGGACGACGCATCATCGTGTTTTCAGAACAAACACAAGCACATACATTGTTAATTTTAGTGTATACAACACAAACTAAATCATATTATATTGGCATGCAATTAAGTTAACAAGTACAGCTAGTATGGCACACTTTCAAAGAATAATTGGCATTTTAGGGACATTTCTAGGACGCAACCTGAAGGTGGTGTGACAGCCACTAGTAGCTGGATGATGAATATTCTTAAAAACAGATATAAATGAATTTTAATTAACCTTCTGAGTTTTTGCTTCCATCAGGAAAGCAACAAGACTTCACTGTTTGTTTTGTAAATCTACTAATGGTACGGAAACTTCATCAAATATATACAGTGTATTTATCTGTTTTTGGTAACTGAACTAATATTCTCCAACTTTTCTCGTGATTTCTCCCACACATGGAATAACTTTTTCACTTAAAGGAGCATTTCAGAGTATATCTTAAAGTGCTAATTATGCAGAAGAGTGGGTGTTTCATATGTTATGCTTGATTGACACAATTTTGTGTTATAGATTTTCAGTCTCGGGTCCACTCGGCAGGTAGACCAGTAACAGGCGATCTATGCTAATCGAGATGTTTGTGTAATCCATGGCTCTAGAATCCCAAATGCTAAGCTGTGAGAAGGAAAACAGATGTGTTTAACTTCAGCAGCTGGGTAGTAATTATTCAGACCCACCCCTGTTCACCGCAGACAACATTAGGAAACATCCCACTTTCACACTATCTTTCTGTCATTTGTCACCAAAATAATGTGTGAGCTCACACTTGCAGAGCCACAGAGCTGGAACTCTTTGCCAGCTGTTTGGGGTTAATTGTGTTTTCGCGCTTGCTAAGATGTGCTGATGAGACTGTTTTGGTGTTTGTGAGTTGATGGAACCGTAGCATGTCATTTAAAAAAAAAACTAAGACGACAAAAAGAAAACAACTTTTAAAAAGCTTTTTACAGACAAAAGCTAATGTGCTAGCACCTTTAAATTGATGTTAAGTGATGAGAACAGATGGACCATTGACAAGAAAGAAGAGACTATTGAAAATCCTTAGGACTGTCAGTGTATGTAAATCCTGACTGCCTCGCGTCGTGGAAGATCTTTTCATCGACCAGCAGCACCAGACACAGACCAGTGGACCAGCAGCAGTCATTCGTTCTATCGTGCTGTTTATCTTAAAAGTAAACGGCTTCTCACCTGCCTTATATAACGTCATGCATGAGGTAAACATTGAATTTGCATACAATTGGATCAGTTCACACTCTTTGGTTTAAGCCAATTAAAGTTGTGAATAGTGCACGTGTGTTTTTTCTGTAACGGCTGCCAGTTTTGCCTTTTACCCTCATCAGCTTATTTTGTGTTCAGTCGAAATCTCAAATGTGTTGTTATGTTGATTCATGCAGTTTAGGAGGACAAAAGGAAATTTCATGCATGCGAGGCTGTCATTGTATGCACAGAAACTTCCCTGATCGCAGCTCTCAGATAATCTGACAGCTGTGCTGAGGACTTAATTTAATAAGGGCTTTTAGACTTCATAAAAAAGGAAACAAATTATAAATCCTAGAATGCAAAGAGCAACAGACAGAAAGTAGAACTCAAATCTCATGGAGCATCATTCCTCAACATTCAACACAGTCATGCCAGCGTAATGTCTGTGTTATGAAAATCACATGATCTTTTGTCAGCAGTCCAAAAACATCAGGCGAAGAAGAGAAGACAAAATGGAGAGAGGAGAAAAGAACAGTTGGAAATAAACAGCTTCAGCAGCAGCAGAAGAAAAGTGATGATCTGGGGAGGCAGCATAATGAACACCTGAAGGACCACCTCTAGGAGGCCAAAAAGGTCGCCTGTGAAAGGGATGAGAGGGTAGATTCTCCAGCGACAGCAGAAAAACGTCTGGATCAATGTGTAAAACCAGATGAGACCTGGAGAGGCAGCTGCATGAGGTTTAAGAAGAACCGGAGAGGACAGACATACAGGTCAGCATGGAGGAGCTCAGCAGGAGGTCACTGAACCTACCAAAGTTCATATCAAAGCACCGGCCCTGTTGACGCAGTCAGAAGCATCCCTGAAAGAGGATAGGAGGGGGGTTGATCGGTCTGGAAAAAGATCTCTAGGAGAAATTGGTTACTGGTTAGAGAAACCGCTCTTTCCCACAGAGAAAAAGTTCAGGAAGAAGCCGACCAACCTCTGTGATTACTGGGAGGAAAAAGGCTAGCAGCAGATGCAGTGGCAGGAGGAGCTGGAGGGCATGCTCCAGGACAAAGAAATTCAGGAAACAGGAGGATCACCTTCATGCTGAAGTCAAGCAGCTTCAGGTGAGATGACGTTTGTTGAAAATACAGGAAAATCAACCTGGAGCAGGAAAAGAAGAAGATGAAACCGATGACCTAAACACATTCCAAAATAATGGTCTCCGTGCCCTTGAGCCTGAATGCAGGACATGCTGGGGGTAGACAGAAGACCCCCGAGTGTTTCCTCTGAAGCAGAGGGGAAGAAGACGGATCGTTGTCTTATATGTGACAGCAGGACAAATCCTCTGCAAACATCGGCGATGCAAAACTAAAAACACCGCAGTGAAAACAACGTTGATGATAAATGAAGTGGATGTTTATTTGTTTATGTGTTTCACTGTGTAAATTTACATTATATATTCAGAGATTTTATGCTGAAATACACACAATGCATAAATATCAAGCTCTAACAGGAAACCTCTCCTTAAATAAAACAAACTCATACACACTCACACACACACACCCCAAACCACACGCACACATCCTTGTATTTCTATCTTTCTGAAGACTCTTACATTATCCACATTATCCCTACCCTAACCCAAACCGTCCCCACTAACCCCCCAACCCCACATAAACCTTAAAACAGTCCTTTGATTTTAAAGGCAGCAGCCAAAATGTCCTGACTCCGAAAAATAGTCCTCACATTGCTAGTAAAATGATAGGTTTGGTACCCAGTATGTAGCAAATGCATGCACACACACACATACACACACACACACAGGCACACAATGTGTGTGCATGCAATCATACACACACAAACACACAAACAGACAGACACACACACCAGAAACAATAGAACGTTGGTGATATACGTCATTAAATATTTACAAGTAATGAATATTCAGCTGGAGAGGCGTCTGTATCTCCTGCAACAACAGCTTTACGGCTAAAATATTTATAGTTGCACAGATACAGAAACCAGATTGACGCCGTTAACTCCTAGTTGATCGTAATTTTGCACAACACTAGACAGGTCAGTCTCCATGGATACGAATGGCTTCAGTATTTTCATGTATTTTTTTAGCCATGTATTTTCAAGTGATTCTCTGTAGACGAGCATGTCGCAGACCCCCAGTTTCTCCCCGTCAGCACAAGCTGACATCGCTCTTTAGTCTGAAGGGCGAAAAAAAACAAAACAAGGCAGCCGAGGAAGTTTGATCCGGTTATCTCTTCCTGTCTGGACGCTGGCAGGATTGTAAACCAAATTAGTGACAGAGAAAAATTGCGATTGGCATGAGAAGTGGTTTTGAGCCGCCACCTGCTCCAGCCTTAATGTTTAATGCTCTGCAGCGCGAGGCCAAAGGCGGTGAGTCCAATTCAATCAGCGCCAAGAATTTACAATTAAACGACCTTTATCAAGGTCCGTAAAGGTGTCAGGACATGTTGATGTATACCAAAAAAGAAGCAAAAAAATTAGTTGGCCATTGTAAGAAACTCTCTTGGGTCGATTTCAGGCATTGGTCGTGCAATCAGCTACAAGCTGGCCGCTGTTGTACACCACGGACGCTGCCGAGGAGTCTATGAGCAGGGCACCACAGCTCAGGTGAAAGAGGCCTTTACCCCCCTCATGTTGCATTAAACTTTAAATCTCCCTGTTAAAAAAGAGCAATTCTTTAGTCTCTGTTGCTGTAAAGTCAACAATGGGCCAGGGTGCCACTTCAAAATGTCTCTCCCATCACCTTTCATTGTTTCACAAGTTGTCACCACGGCAACTGGTGATAGAATAGAATCAGAGTTCAGGGGGATCCTCTCCAACGCCAATAAAGAAAAACACACTTAACTGCACTGGACATTTGCTTAATGGCACTACAGAGAATAGCTCCTGAGTGACCATCCAGCTGAATAAACACCCCTGATGGTCTCAATTACTCCACCGAGATGCATTTTTGCCCATTGTGTTTAAATGTCATTCCAAGTGGTGCTCTGCAGCACACGTGACCTTTCCATCCAATGCGGCATTTGAGCGTTGATGACTGTTCAGCTTCTATGGCAAAAACCACCAGTTACCTTGATACAATAGTAGGAAAGTGTGAGAGATAATTATCCCAGCTTTGTGTCGTTGTTGCTGATAAAACCTCCCTGTGCTGCTCTCACTCGCCCACCCATCCTGGAACTGGGTGTCTGCAGCAGCGACTGTAAAACAATGACACTACAGTGCATCTGCTTACGAGAGCTTTGTGTATTCTGGTTCCACCATCAGTCACTAAATATATCAATCAGGAAGTTTACACGATAAAACTAATTATTGCCTCAATCCAATTGTAACTGGACTACTGAAATTTATGTAAATGCGTTAGTTTGACTAATATACTGACGCACTGAAGTACATGTAAACCTGTTAGTCCGACTAATATTGGCGCGCTCCTTATCTGACTAACACAACCAGATAATGCGTTCGAAAATCGACTTCCTCTGGCAAGTATACGCCTTGCACGTGTCATGGTGAGGAAGACTTTAGCTTCACTAATATGCAAAATGCAAGAATACCAAAACTCTCTAGATGGAAGTGGGCGTGGCATCAGCAGTACAGCTGGATCAGGGGTGTCAAAAACCCGGGCCATGAAGACCACAACCCAACTGGGATTTATGACCTTCCAGGTAGGAAACTCTTTCTCCAAATTGCCTCGGTGGAAGCAATTTTCTGCCCAGCACGACAGGCTCCCGACACTCCTGATCTTGATGATAGCGCGCTCCTAATGGTAATGTGCAAGCTGTAGGACAATATCATGCTTTATAATTGCTATTTAATCAGCGACACTAGAATATTTAGGATTGTGTTATATCTGATTTATTACTAGACTTGATTCCAAAACATATGAATTTCCTATCATTATTATTAATAATAATATATTTTACTGACCTACAGGAGGATTTTTCTCACATCCTTTCCCTCATTAGCCCTTTATATCCATCCATCAGCTTCAGAGTAAACTCTTGGCTTTCAATGCTAATGGAGCTCCTCTGCTATGACACTGCCGTTCACAATAAAAGCTATGCTGGCCCATTACTCTTCTATACAAAGCCATTGAAAACTGTCTGGTTAATGAACTAAAGCAACCAGAAAAATGTTGGGGGGGAAAGGGGCTAAATGAGACAGCTAATACAAGACCAACATTGAGAAATCCAGATAGGGAGCGTCATTAGAGTTTATTAAAGCGAGCAGTGACTGGCTGTTTACAGCGCGGCAGACATGTAGGTGTCCGTCAAAATGTTATTCATGGCATAATAGGCTACGTTGCGTTTCTCTCACGCTAATTAACAAATTGCTAAAACTACCTTTCGTTCCAAACCATTTTTTTAAATTCTCGTCTGTTTCCACCTGCACGTGTTCCCTTTTCACAGATCCTTCACTTCGCTGTCTTCAAATGCACAAATTATCGCCCACGCAGCTTGAATCATTTTTGTCAGGTGTGCAGACGAGAGAGGAGCGGCATTCTGCGATGAGGAAACATCATAATTAACATCTTAAATCCAACCCAATGCGTGTGGGTTTTTTTAAAGCCCCCCCTCTTACTTTGAGGGAAATTGCAGCGATTTGCCGCCTCTGTTAACTGACCTGCAGAGTGTGCAGTTTAAGCTGCAATGTTTTCCTCTGCAAAACTGGGTTAAGTGTGTGTGTGTGTGTGTGTGTGTGCGTGTGTGTGTGTGTGTGTGTGTGTGTGTGTGCAGACGGGGGTGTCCCTGCATTGTGCGATAAGCGCAGATCTTGCAAACACTTGCATTTTCTCTTTGTGCTCCTCTGGAATAAGACAAGCTGGCAATTCCCGAGAATTTGGACTGAGTCCTCTTAACCGTTGAGTTGAATAAATAAAACCACGACCTAATGACTGTTGCGGCTTAACACCAGCATTTGAGGTGCAATTCTTACCGCCACACACGCACGCACAGCAAAGAAAGTCATGTCATGTATTTTGGTATGGCTTTTTCTTTTTTTTTTGGTGGGGGGTTGCTATTAAAATGCTAAATCCATTGGCCTCGAGAGGTGAAGCAGAAAATCTTCCCATTGGAAACCTTGCACAACAAGCCTCTTGCAAGAAAGTGCATGAATAAATTACAGGCATAATTAAAGGAAATGTCAAATGGACACAGTGTGGAGCATTAATAACGACACCCTGGTAAAACCTGGGCCTGAAAACCAGGATGATCAATGTGGCCTTAATGGGGTTCCTGGTAGACTGGTGATGTGCACGGTGGTGACACGGCTTAAGGTGGGAAAAGAGGGACTGACGTGACGATCGAGGCAGAGAAAAAGAGAATCTGGGGGGTCCTACCGCCAGGCATGTCAAACTCAGTCCTCGGGGGCCACGATCCTGCCGGGTTTTCTATCCCACTGAATGCATTTTCAGCCTGGTAGGACAGAAAACCCGGCAGGATCGTGGCCCTCGAGGACTGAGTTTGACACATGTGGAGGCTGTAGTGAACTTGACTGGTATGTACCGGTAACGCTGTCCCTCCCTAGATACAGAGACACACCACAAAAGCCACATTCACACATTCTGAAGAGATTTCAACAACTCACTCGGAAGCTTTGAGTTTCCAGCTACTCTGAACTCAAGATATTGGTTTTCTGGTGCACGTTCTGTACCCAGGGTCCCGATGGTTCCCCCTGACCCCACATAATATTACTGACTGCCACCGCTCATAAATCTAAAAATAAAACCAAAAAAAGGAGAGGTGATATTATGAAATGCAGGGTGGGTGAAACAAACATGTGGAGGGGACAGAAACAGGAGTGAGATATCCACAACTGCGATTTAATTTCGGAGAGCAGGTAGACCCTGGTGGGTCTGTCCAGGCTGCATATAAATCAGCTGGTGATAAAACAGTGAGGAGTTGCTGTTAGCAGCCTCAATGCTGATTAAAAACATTGTGGCCTGAGTATAGATTTTAAAGAAACTATATGTAGGTTTGCAAAACCAGTCCTGCAGTCACATTCAGAACACTATAGAGCTTGATATACCCACTATATCTTTAATCTATTTATTCTCCTGGTATTTCATTTTTACCCTTTCTTTCTGTCTTCTCCTGGTTTGTTTCACTCCTTTTCTTTTAGCCTCCTTTTCTTTCCCATTAATTTTTAATCTTCTCTTGGTTTTTGTCTCCTCCTTTTCCTGCTTCTTTAGCGCCTCTTCTTTCCATTTCCTCATCTCTACCTGCTTTTTTCTTTCCTCCCCCCTCCAGTGTTTTCTACTCAGCTTCGTTTTTTCCATTTCAAGTGTCATGGTGCGGAATTGAAATCCCATACCTGCTGCATTTGGAATGTTTCCCAATTGTTGAAAAGCGAACCTGACTGGCAAAACCACAAAGAAAGAGAAAACAAAATCTTCCCCTTTGAGGGCCTGCAAAAACAGTTTATTTAAATGTCAAGTAATTGCTCTAGCGGATGACAACAGATGCCCTCTGTGATTCCAAAAGTTCACGTTTTGGTAAGAGTGTGCCGGCTTTTTTACTCTGCCACTTTTTGTCAAAAATGCCATTAAAACTTTTAATAAGTACAAAAACAGGGGAGAGCTTTTTCAGTGGACAATTTGCTCTGTCGCCTTAGTAACTGTGCAAATTGCCATATATGCTGCGACTCTTTCGGCATAATGAGCATTACAAGATAAACACTGTATAGAGCTTAATGACCTGTTGTGGCTGCACTGGTTGCAAAATTATCTTATTATACTCAAGAGAAAAAAACAAATATTTGTCACAAGATCGTTTACTGATTGTTAAGCCTTATGCTACATTTATTCAAGGCTTTGCTCATTTGTCTCTATTGTTAGTTTTATTAAAATTTTAAAAAATCACTGTGAGGGGGATTAAAAAAATTTTTAGTGCATGCACCCACTAACATTAATATTACACTATGTGTTCCTTTAATGGTGTTTTTCTTTTATTAAACAACCTGTTGTGAACAAAACACCAGTAAAGTCTTTGAGCGCCATCCCATAGTTGCTTTGCAGACTGTGATCTGCCTTGGCCGCCCATTCCTCCAGCTGACAAAGGGACTTGTGAATTACACATTGATTTCTCTTTAAACGGCCTCGAAAACAAAATTGTCCTGGAGGACTTCACAAATCTGCACAATCTGAAACGCCTTCTACTTTTCTTTAGATCCATGAGTCTGATAATTGGGGAGGAAAAACAGCCTAAACAACCGCGTAAATCAGAAGGTTCAGGAAAGACAAAGAGAGGACGACTTCCCGCTCCTGGGAGGGATGCGCAGACGGTGGCAGTGGAGGCAGAAGATGCAGATTTCAAAGCACAACAGGGATGATATGGGCAGCTCATGGCTAAGAGGACGGAGTTGATCTTGTAAGTGGTTCTAATCCCAGGACAGGCCGTGGGCCCGGATGCACGGGCAGGCATCCCAGCCCCTTTGTGCTGCCCACTGCTCCTGCACCTGGATTGTGTGTTCACTGCTACTGTGTAAAGGATGAGGTCAGATTCAAAATCACTAATCTGTGTGTGAAAATATTTTCCTTTCCTTATTCTTTCTTCTTTCTTTGTCTGATAAAGAGTCGAAGCCGTTTTAATCAATAAACATTTCAGTACTGCCACTAGTTCTGGTTAGAAGTTAGGCCAGTTTGGCCCATGCAGCCTCAAAGAAGGCATAATTTTCTATCCCCACATGAGCACACAGGCATCAAAAATTAATATTATTGTGCTATTATTGTGGTTTCACGCCTCCAGTTATAAATCACTGCTGTGGTGTTGTTTCTGCAATCAGAAGGTTGGTGGTTCGAGCCCCTGCAGTCACAACACTGAACCTCCTAAAGCGCAATCTTCGTGAACGTGAGTGTGAATGCGTGAAAGCAGACTAAAATAAAAGCACTTTGAGTCATTGAGATCGCAATAATGGCACTTTGTAAATGCAGATCTTTTGCTGTGGTGCCACAGCCATCTTGGACTGGTGGTGTTGATATTAAAACAAGCCTTGATGGCTCTCCCTGTTTTATTAAGGCAAATGCTAACGTTAGTGTAATGTCTAAAATAACCAAGGGAGCAGGAGCTCATTCTCTCTCAGCTTATCATCATGGACCTGGCCCTATTATGAAAGTTTTATTTGTCATGAGAACAAGGATGAAGTAGAATGAATTAAAACTTTCTGGTTTTCTTCGTAAATTCCAAATTTACGACTGCTGGAACAAGTTGATGGAGCCAAATCCTGAGGATGAACAGAAAATTGTTGATGCAGTTAATGATGTTGTTGTTGTTGGTGGTGGTGTGTGTGTGTGTGTGTGTGTGTGTGTGTGTGTGTGTGTGTGTGTGTGTGTGTGTGTGTGTGTGTGTGTGTGTGTAGGGGGGCAATTAGGTGTTAAATTGTGCGTCAGACTTTATGCCTGTATATTAATGCCACAATGTCGTCACCCACCACCGAAATCCTGGCGGTCTCGTTGTTGTTCGGCGCTCTGCCACAAGGGGGTGTAGTTCTCCCCCAGGTGCATCCTCCTCTCCGTCCGCACCTTCCTAGAATCCATCCCAGCGCCGCTGCTGATGCTGCTGCTCTCTGCCTTCCGCTGCTGCCCACTTCTTGATCGCAGGGGGAGCCGACTTGATGCGCATGATAAATCCTCTCCGCACGATTCGTTTTCCGTCTTTCCCAGACCGATATTTTTTAAGACCTGCCGGATGTCGGAGCGCAAACAGAAGAAACCTTTTAACCGAGGGGGGTATCAGATGTGATTCAAAGCAACAAACAACGTGGGTGTTGTGTGTGTTCGAATGTGTGTGTTTGCTGTGTTTCTTTTTTTATTGCTGGGGGAGTGGAGGAGAAAAGGGCAGCGCGACGATATGAAGCGAGCGGGTCGTCTCTGAACGGCTCCGGATCCTCACCTGTATGAACGACCTCAAGATCGGGATCGACATTTTTGCAAACGAGGTTTCCATGGAGGATCAGTCGCTCTATTTTCCCGCCAGGGCTAAAATCGCTTCCCGCTGGGCTCAAGATATCTCAAGATAAGGTAAGACGCTCTCCAACACCAACACGCATCTTTCGCCCAAGAGCGACAGAGGTACAATAATTAGACAAGCGATGTTGTTGATGTGCTGATATATTCATTAAGTCCAACCGGACCGCGCTTGCCCCTTGCTTTTCAACCCCGAGCCCCCCCACATGTCCGATTATCAGTGTTTGCGTTCCCTCCCAACTGCAGTCGATTCCTGCACGCAGAGTTGTCTGGTTCTGGGGATGTGAGCGTGCAACCACATGGACTTTTGGGTGGTTGTGGGGTTTTTTTGTTTGTTTGTTTTTGTTTTAAATTAAAATCATATTCATGTGAGTCAGCCGTGCCTGCCTTTGTCAAACCGGAGAAAGGCTGCGGTGCTTTCGCCTGCTCCTCTGGTGTGGTGCCACACTGCAGCCCGGTCTCACCCCACCTCATCTGCTCAGATGTGAACCCAGCAACCCAGCACTCATCCGGGGTAGAGGTGCATCTCAGCTGGAATGTCTCAAATAAACGCAGCGTGGCCCTTCAAAGTAAGTCCACTCCCACTTTGGCAGGTGGGCTGTTTGTTCGACCCGCGAGATGCAGGCGGATACCCGATAATCCATTCTTCTGTGTCAGCTGACCCGGGGGTGGGCTGATTGAGAGTGAAGGTCCCCGAAGCTTCACCATTTATAACCATCATCATTGGCACCATTACCCAGGAGAGAGAGAGCGTGTGTGTGTGAGAGAGAGAGAGAGAGGGAGAGTGTGCGCGTGTGTGAGAGAGAGAGGAAGAGTGAGTGGGCGACTAGCACCTACATGACTGAGTCCACATTTCTGCATGTCCATTCCAGTATTTGTGTGTGTGTGTGTGTGTGTGTGTGTGTGTGTGTGTGTGTGCGCGTGTGTGTGTGTGTGTGTGTGTGTGTGTACTCCAACTGTGTATCGAATCGGTCCAAGTCAGTAATTCATGTCCTGTGTTTGTGAGCCACATAAAGCGACAGAGAGAGGAAGGAGCGCGCTGGTGTGGCCCTCCGGGGGTGTCAGCCTGGCGAGTCCCCTTTTAAATTCCAACCCTAAGTCAACAGCAGCGCAGGCACCCCGGTCCGCAGGCCGGAGGAGCCGGCGCTTTGCACATCGGGTCCTGTGCTGAGGCACCCGGAACACGGCCATCTCTTTGAGAGGAAGCATACCAAGCCTTTTTTGCAGACTTTGGAAGAGGATAAAGGGCCGAGCGAACATGAAAGGTAGGGGAGAAAATCCCGGCTGGAACCCCCTGACGTGTTTGAGTTGACACCCGGGGAGTCAACGAACAATTAGACCCACCGTGAGCGGCGCTCTGAACCGGGCCGGCCCTGGGATTAGTCCTCAGATGAGCCACACATCATGGCTTATGTCTTCAAAACGCAACGTGTGCATGTGTGCGCGCCTAAGTGTGTGTTTGTGTGTGGGGAGAAAACGTGTGTGGGCAGGGTGTTGTAAGAAAGCGAGGTTGGTGTGTGTGTGGGGGCTGTGTGACATTTGGCAGACTGGTGTTATTAGCCGTCTCTTTTACAATATCATATCATACAAGATCTCTGGAGGAAATGTGCCTGGAGCCGCACGAACCTGCGCAGCAAACACTCCTCTGAGTGTTCGCTCCCTTCAGACTGTGTCCCCCCCGTGCTTGTGGACCACTGTAGACTTTTGGAAGTCATTTTAGGCTCGTTTCCGTTGCCTCACACCAAAAGGCTCTGGGATTAAACCCCATTTAATACAGTACAAGTTAATAGTGTGCAGGTATTAACTTATGGAAGAAAAGCTTGTTGAGCGGAACATTACGTCTGGGTCTTTGTCAGGCAGCGCACAGCTGCGCGCACGTGTACGTGCATGATCCCCTGTCAGCTGCGGCGTTATGGTCGGCCCGCTTGTTGCGCTCGTGTGTGTTTGACATTTGGTAACCGGATCATTACTCGCCCGCTTTCCCGCAACAGGAGGACGTGTAGTAATCTGTAACACACGGCAAAAGCAGACACACGCTCCCCCCGCCAGGTGGAATGACTTCCTCCTGCCGGACTTTTTCGCCTCGCCGCGGTGCGTGAGGGGACGCACGCTCGGCTGCGGGCGAGTCTAATGGACTGGACGGCGCCCAATTCCCAGGTCCACATCTCTACATGCGGCCACAGAGGGAAGGAGGAGCTGAGGCCTCTGCGGGCCCCTCTGGAACGCGCCACTGCTCGCTGACGCTGGCGGGCGTCATCCTTATCGCACCTTTGCTGCTTAAATTGTCACTTTATCCTCGATTAATCGATATCGCTCAGCACGATGTTGAAAGGTCGGACAAAATCTAGCGGTGAGTTTGGCGCTCTGCAAACCCAATGCTTGTTCCGACAGGTCAGACTCCCCTGTAGCAGTGCCGTTTTGACGCTTATTGGATGAAAGGCTCATTTGCCCTTGGCTGCCAAAGATGATGTCGCCATGGAAACAGCTTCTACTGTTATCAATCATCGACTGTCTGGCAGGTAATCTCCCTTTTTTATTTTTTTAATATGACTAATGACTGATGTCTGGACATTCACAGGTGCGGGACGGCAGCCGAGGAGCAGGGAACAGTGCCCGTGTTGGGGGGGGGTTTAAAGGAACGTCCCTCATTACTGACGTGTGTGCAGGTCACAGATGCCAGTCTCTGGGGCCCTCACAGCGAGATATCTAACATTTCTGCCTTTCTTTGGCTGCCCAATGCTCGTTTCCGCCATATGAACGCTTGATCAACGCACTTCAGCACCGACCGGTCAATCAATAGTTGTGACAATTCCCTTCTAACAAACCTCAAAAACATCTGAACATGTATCTGCAGCTTCCCCTGTGATTGTAGAGCACACCACTTTTAAATAGACTTGCTGAGCACGAGTCATTGCATTGAAGCCTAACCTTTTAATAGCGGTAGGCCAAAAAAAAAACCAAAACATCTATAATCATCTACTATTAACGGATATCAGAACTCGGGTGTTGTGTTTGTAGTTCTGTGAAAGAGGAGAAGCTGCTGAGTGGGAGGATGGCAAACGTTCTATGGACCACATTACCCACCTGGCTTTAAATCTGTGCGTTATGACGCAGCACTTTCCCGAGAAATTCCGTGTTTGAATGGTTAACGTTCCTGGCGTCAACCAAAGCGTTTTCTCAGCGAGTCGTGGCGGTGACTGGCGGAACGAGCACATTTTCGTTCCGCAGCTTCCGCTCAGCAGTCAATCTGATTGGCTAATTCCAGTCTCGTGTATATAATTGCCAAATTAACCAAATTACCTGCTCACGCAGCGTGCAGCTGAGCCTGTCGGGAGAAAGAGACAGAAGCACGCAACGCTGTGCACAGGCCCCCGTGGCCCGCCCTCGGCCCCACATTCAGTGATACTAGTGCTGCGGAGTTCTCCTGTTTTTATTATAGACGACAGAAGATAATAACTTTTTGCCCTGTGTGTGCAGATTCCACTCAAAACTCCAATATTACATTTACAAGTAAACAGCCCATAACTGAGGACGTTCACTTTCCCTGCGTCTCCCACAGACTGTCTGGACAGCGTTTCCTTCCATGGGCCGAGATGGAGGATGGAGCCAGGTGACCTGTTCATCCCCGTGGACACCATAGAAGAAGAAGCAACTCTGACCTGCGATGCTAAGGGGGTGCCGCCCCCTCAGTACAGGTGAGGTATGGCTGGGAGCCCATCTTTCAAGGTTTAAATCCTTTTTTTGCTGCTCCTCAAGCAACTAAAGACTGTCAATGATAAATTGATCAACCTAAATTCTGCCTGAAAGCTGCATGAAAAATTCACTTTTTTTAAAAGTAGTCACGCTCCCCCGTAATTGTTTCTGTTTTAAAGGAACTCCTGTGTAGATAATAATCAGCTTTCCCATTTTTGCATCCTTTCGTTGCTGGGAGCGTTTTGTGGGCCGTCTGTGTCTGAAGGGTCCTTGTTGAATGTTTGATGATGGCGTTGGAATAAACGGGTAATACAGTATCAAACAGGAGCCTTAAAAGATGCGCGGGTTCAAATAAACGGACATGTTTGGGCAGCACCATGCATATATGCATCAGTTTTGACCCTGACTTCGATTTCAGAACACTTTTTGTGAATAATACCTCTGAGATGAATAAAAATAGGGCCCGCGCTTCCCTTTAAAAATCTCAGGCTTGCACTCAAATGCTCTCTGAGATATGGCTTTCCTATTTCTTGTTGACAAAAACACTGCCAATTTTTCCTCGTGCCTGCCAGATATTATCTTAGTGATGAATTTGGAGTATCCCAGAGCACCCTAAATCTCCCTTTATATAATGAAAAACACGCCATGAGGACCAAGGCCGGATGCCTGATACCAGTTGGCAAAAGAAGATCCTGCAGCTAAGATGAGCGCTGTTGTAATTGCTCATTATTTCAGCTTTTTTCCACACATTCTTTTGCCTTTACGCAGATATTCCGGCTGATTAAAGGTGAGAAGAGCGCGTTGTGTCTCCTCCTGCTGCCTGCTCTGGGTTTTGTGCGCCCTCGGCACCTTTGCAGCTCCTCTCTTGAAGTGTAAATGGGCTCGGCCTGCTCCTTCCCCCTCCTTTGCTCACTTCTTTCCCTCTGCCAATCCCGTCACTCCTAATGGAGACGAGACCCTCATAGCGTTCGCCCCGCCGTATTTCAAGCCGCCGTGCCTTTAAAGACGGCGCGTTTGCAGCGGGGGCGCTGTTTTAAAGACCGTCTCGCGAGCGTCGGCCTGACTCGGGCGTAGAATTATTAATATTCCAGCATCACCTGGAGGAATCAGGCCTCTGTAGTGAGACACAACCTGGATCTGAGGAGGCTCACCTTAAAAGAAACAGTCATTCGCACTTTAGCCGCGTCACTGAACAGCAAAGGTGAAACTAGGGATGGGAAGACACCTAAAAATACCCAGAGACGTGCAGGTATATAGCTAGAACTAATTCATCCTGATTTATTGGCTTAGGAAGCAGCAGGGTCAGTCGTAACCCGTGGAGAAACGCAGCTATTTTATTAGACCGGGAGGTTGCAGCAAGCGCTCATCAGCATTGGGCGATTTGTACATATTCTTTATGACGTTATTTTGGAAGCCAGGCTTGAAAGCATTTGGAATGTTGCCCGTTGCATCTCTCATTCCGTCTTAAGGAATGCAGGATAGAAATATTTGGCTGAAAGGAGGGAGAGAGAGAGAGAGAGGGAAAAAAGAATTAGCGCTTTGAGGAAAACGATGGAGCAATCGTGAAAAGTGCTCTGCCCTTGAACTCATCCAGGCACCATTTCTGAACGCCGCTCGGAGGGAGACGCGCCGACGGGAGTGAATGGGAAGGCTGTTCTCGGATAATGACGGGCTTATTTGAATCAATGAATTAACCTCTTGTTTTGTTCTTTCAAGCATTTCATTTATTTGGCGGAGCAGCCTGAGACCATGGCGCCGTCTCCTCCTTCGTTCCCACTACCTGCTGGGGGTGGGGGGTGGGCGGGGGTGAAGAGGAGTGCAAAAGGTGTCTTCTGTTGCATTAGCCCACTGCTGCCTCTTGCCAAGTGCTAATGCTTTAGCCTGATGAGAAGTCAGAGGTGGAATAATGTCACATTATGTAAATATAAGAAAAGGGCCGATTACGGCGAAGACTGATGACAGCATCTCAGATGGCTTTTCCAACCTTTATACTTCCCTTCAAGAACAGAAGCCAGTTTGCGTTTGACAACATTCATTTTTTAAAAGAGTAATGTCACACGGAAAATTGGAAGGCCGCAGCAGCAAAGAGGGAAAGCGCAAACCCTCAAGATGGCTTTTTTTTTTTTTCGTGGAGAAATCTTAATCTGGGGAATTGAATGCAAAGTATTAAGAGTCAACATTAGTGTTATAGATGACCACAGGCGCTCCCTCGGTGGGTTCGAACCCGGCTATCGCATTATGGCGTCGCCGGTTGATGCATTTTTTTTGGCATTTTTTCTTGAATTTGAGTGCTTCTACATGCACAGGAACCATGGCAACGCCACCGACCCTCCGTCGGTGTCACTTCTGCGCCCTCACACTACGATTCCCCGAGAAGTCAGCGTGATAGCATATGGTTAGCAGTGTGTAGCTTGCTGCACAGTCCAGCAGAACCCCGCACCAGCTCGTACCCATTAGTATTAATCCTGACACCTGACCCTCCACATTAACAACTTCTCGCCATACCATGATTCAAGTTCCGTCCACAAACGCCACCCATCCATATGTACAGTATTATTACTATAGTATAATAGTATTTTCCTTGCACTGTGAAATCACACCACACATTCCCGCCCTGCTGCTGTTCTCTGACACTTTTTAGATTCCTTTATTTACGGCATTCCATTGTGTCCATGAAAGAAATATACAACACGGCTTTACAGGCTTTGCTCTCGGAGGTCTTTTGTGAATCCCACCAACAGGGTAGTGGACACGTACAGTACGTGCAGTCCTCTCGGTTCCGAGCGAGGTGCTGCTGCGTTCTCCGCTCACCTGCTGTCACACCTCCTTCTGTTGGAGGAGAGCGACCGAGAGCCATTTTGCCGGGGACTGATGGCGTGTTTGCCCTCACAGATGGTCGCTGAATGGGACTCTCATAAATCTGGGACTGGATCGCCGGCGGCGTCTGTCTGGGGGCAACCTCATTATAAGCAGTCTGGACCGTTACCAGGACGTGGGGATGTACCAGTGCATGGCGTTCAACGCGGCGGGAGCTATTCTGAGCAGGAGAGCCAGTCTGCAGTTTGCCTGTAAGTCGCAGGTTCTTATTGATTTATTTATTTCTTTTAAGCTAATGGAGTGTCCGCGCACGCGGAAAGCACCGCGGCTGAAACGGGTGCACAATATTTGCAATATTTAACGGGACTGCAGTAGTTTTGCGTAGAAACATGGCAGCATGAGCACTGTTTCACCTTTGCCTACTTGGGCTCTGTGTTTCTCCCATTTTACTGCGGTTTCATTGCATATTGGTGATACGTTTGGCCATGTTGTGGCCAACTGTCACCTATTTATTCATGCACCCGCTAACATTCAGCATTTCCTTCAGTCAATTTGTGTCCAATTTGATTCTTTGCAGGTTCCAACCAATCGTCAGCTCTTTGGCACCAGCAGGATATCATTACCAGTTATTAGTGTGTGAAATGGGATCAATATCGCCTCTTTAATTGATTCTTGTTGTGCTACTGGCCCGTTTCGGGTCACAGGTTAACCCATCACGCAGCGTCCTGGGAGCCGACGGCGGCTGACCGTTCTCGGCCCATCAGCGAAAAAAAGATGACGCTCGCAGAAAGAGTCGCAGCAGTTAGTCGATCATCCAATTAGTCCGTCAAAAGGAAATTAAGCAGCCCCCCCCCCCCCCCCCGTCCTTTTTTCCCCTTCTTCTTCTCCCGATATTTGATTAATCGTTTCTGTCGTGTTTTTGGGTTCCAGCAGTCTCGGCCGTATGGATTTGCTGCTCCTCAGCCTTTGTGAGTCAATGAAGAGTCTTTGATTTGGTTGGTTAATTGAATAAAAAAAGTGGAGATTTCCACAGAAATGCTAGTGACAATCAGCGAGCGTAGGCGCCGATGACAGCCGCAGACAGATGCATTGGTAAGGGAGACGTCTGGACAGGTGTGTGACGCCTGTCAGGCATCATAAACATCGTAGCGCATGTTGCTCAATGACCTCATGTCTTTATTTAGGATGCTAGTGGGGGGAAAAAAGACTAGTGTAGCAACGCATGGGAAATGGTGTCAGAAATCCAAGGAGGAAAATGCACCGATAGCAGTCTTTGTTTAAAAAAAGGATCAGAGGAGCGAGTATGTCTTATGTTTCCATCCAGAAAGTTCAGGGTCACATATTCACACGGTTTTCAGCCCTTCGCAGCCGCTCTCTTCTGCCTGGCTGTGTCTCACAGACACAATTCTCAGGACAATTTCCCTTTCTGGCTCATGTCAGTGTCTTGCAGAGAGCGTCTGCTCAGCTCTGTTCCTCTCTGATTTCTCAGATCCCGCAGCGATCTTTTTCTGTCCTTTTCCTCTCCTCAGACTTGGATCATTTCAAAGTCCACACCAGAAGTGCGGTGTCAGTCCGAGAGGGACAGGGGGTGGTGTTACTGTGCGGAACGCCGACTTCCTCGGGAGGTGAGCCTTTATCGCTCGCTCTTATTAGAGATGATTTCAGCTTGAATTAATTAGCCTGTTAATTAGCCTTTTGAGAGGCACTTTTAAGTCACCGAGGAGCCCTTGTTTTTCTTCCAGACCTCACTTACGCCTGGGTTTTCAACGAGTACCCCTACTTTGTCCAGCAAGACAATCGACGGTTCGTCTCGCAGCAGACGGGAAACCTCTACGTCGCCAAGGTGGAGCCCTCGGACGTGGGCAACTACACCTGCGTGGTGACCAACAGCGTCACAAAGGGAAAAGTTCACAGCTCTCCCACAGCTCTGATCCTCAAGACAGACGGTAAGATGACTCATTTAATCAGCGCTAGTGCTCTTTGTCACGCGGCGACCTCGCTGTTGCCGAGCGCTAACGTCTGCGAGCAAACAGCGATGTAGGCCAGCAAACAAAGCGCCCCAATCTCCTCTTTGCTGACTTGGCCCTCTTCTAATTCACGTCCCCCCTTTTAAGAGCTCTCCCAGTGCTTTCACATGATTTCTCAGTCTGGCCCTCCGTGGATTGTTGTTTTATTCTCAGTTGAATGAATTAAACATTAGCTCGGTGTTACTCGACCGTTCTGTTGAGTGTTCTGCTCTTACAGTCTTACTTTGTATACAGAAAGAGGATGTAACGCAGTACTTACGCCCAACGTTTGGTTGTTCACACATGAAACACTGTGCTTTTCCTATATCCCAGTTATAAAGCAAGTCATTAGTAAATCAGCTCACCCCATCCGATTTTTTTTCTTATCACAATCACTTCCAAATAGAATGAATCTTGATCATAAACACAACATTCCAACCATATAGATGTCAATTTTGGCCAGAAGTGAAAAGTTTTTCCTTCTGATGTGAGTTTCTGGCTGTTTTTTGGACAGAATTCAGACAATCTGAAGCAGAACTTTGCCAAAGGAAGCCAGATGTCTCACTTTACTGATTTCATATCCGCTTCCAACTTCACTTGAGTTTTTGATTTCAGTTCAAGGCAGAAAGAAAAGCCCTTAACAGAAAATTGGTTTGACTTTGGTTCAATCTCACAAAGTAATAATGAACCAAAATGGAGGTGGTGACCTTTCAGTTAGATAAATCGGCCACTGATATGTAATAACAAGATAGATAACTTGATTTTTTCTGTCATTACTAAATATGTTAATGTTTTTGTCATCCATTTAATTGGAAAAATAATAAGAAACACAGAAAGTACCCTTTAATTCATAAGTTGTACTTCAATCAGCTATATGATAGTAGAGTTATTGAGAGGAAATGGTATTAAAACATATATCATCAGATACTTGAAAGCTTCTATGAAGGGTTTGTTCATCACATCAAAGCGAGATTTCAAAGCGACTCCACACTTTTCCCATCCCGTGGAATCGCTGTCCGATTCCAGCCTTCCCTTTATATTCGGTAGCTCGGGAACATCAGAGGTTAGGATCCGCCCAACGCGCGCTTGCGGATAATTGTCAAACGGCGAGCTGACTGAACAATAAAAACACAGATAAAGATCGTCTCCAAAGAGATCAAATATACTCGGCTGCCGGCGTTCCTCCTGCGCCGGAGCCATGTTCTCCTTTGAGTTTGCCCGCGAGAGAATGTTTGCCTTTTATTCCTCCTCTGTTGGTTTTCGCGGCGCCGTTGTTTGGGCCGCGGCGCGGCGCCATATTGCTTGTAAGCCGTGAATAATTGAAGACTGAGCAAGTTCTCGTGTCTGCTCTTCATAGGAGTGATGGGCGAATACGAGCCGAAAATAGAAGTTAATTTCCCCGACAATGTCTCCGCCGCCAGAGGATCAACAGTTACGCTGGAGTGTTTTGCCCTCGGGAAGTAAGCTGGATTCCTTGAAGCATGTTTTCAACCTTCTTTCATTTCAGGAGTGGAGGCCTTTGCTGTAAAGTCGCCGCCGCAATTATGTTTCACACAATGTTCCATCGAGGTGCGATTGGCATCAAGACGGCGTTTAATTTTTTTTGCTGTTGTCGTCGGATTCAGTTAAAGATAAGCCGTTCATCCGGGAGAGATGCGGGGATCGGGGCTCCGAGCTCCATCGGGTGCCTCGTTGCCGGATTACCCCAGATGTGGGAAACGCAGGCGGCGGTTTTGAAAGTTGAAACGAACTTGGCTGATGTTGTATTTTCCGTCCTCAGCCCCGTGCCTGAGATCACCTGGAAGCGGGCGAACGGCGTGCCCTTCCCCAGCAAAGTGAAGATGAAGTACTCCAACGCCGTGCTGGAGATCCCCAGCTTCCAGCAGGACGACACGGGAGGATACGAGTGCGTGGCGGAGAACAGGATGGGCAAGAACACGGCCACCGGGCGGCTGGCCTTCTACGGTACCGAAACACCTTCATTTCCTGCAGGCCGTCACACGCTTGTTCTGTTATCGGCGCACGGCTGGACAATATCACGGCTCAGTTCCAGCGCTCGGGAAAAGCTTATGACAAGAAATAGTTGAACAATTTCGAGCTACAAAGGCTGATAAGTGTGGAGTGAGGAAAACTCCAGCATTAAAGTTGAGTGACAAGTGTTACTTTGACAGATATTTGCCCAATAAAAACACTGGATGGTTTTCCTTGAGAATTTTTCCAGGTTGTGAGAAATACCTGGAATTGCGAAGGGGAAGCCACAAATTCTCGTGGCGCGCTTCGTTGTACGTCTGACGTTAACATAGCACTCGTTAGGTTTCCACGGCGACTCTCATTTCTAGGTTCTCAACACTTGTCACTAGGAATTTCGTATTTTTACCTAAAACTTGACACGTGTGAAATTGGAGCCAACACTCGTACGACTCCCACGAGGTGAGCTGCGCCTTATTACGGATGCTCCGGCCACGAGAACTCCCAAAAAAGGGACTCGGACGGAGAGCTGCGTGTCGTGTGGCTCCTTCTCTCCGGAATTGAAGTAGCAGGCGTGGGACGCGTCACCCGCCGTGAGATGGCCCGCTGTCTGCCGCCGCATTAGCTGCTAATCTGGAGTCGCCGCGGGCTCCTGACACCTTGACGTGACAGGAGCGAAAGATGGCCCACGCCAACGCTCCACTCTCTTAAGACAAACTCGTTTTCTTTTTTCCCCCACTGATTCGCACCCGCTGTCAGTCACGCCTTCCTTTGATCTATTTTAGATGTGGAATATGTAATGAGATCACCGTGCCCCCTTTCAAACGCTGTCCTCTGGCTTCTCTTCAGAGATTCCAAATCGAGTGTGTTTCTGTTCCTTCAGCCAAGCCTCAGTGGATCCAGGCCGTGAAGGACGCGGCCCTCGCCATCGAGGAGCGGCTGCACTGGGAGTGCCGAGCCAATGGGAAGCCTAAGCCCTCCTACACATGGCTGAAGAACGGCCAGCAGCTCCTCTCGGGGGTAAATTACAGCCTGTCCTCTGCCACCTACCAATATTTCATTTTAAAGACTAAATCCGCCGCCTCGGCTCATCTGCTCGTTTCATCCAGCCCGCCGCTCGCTCTTTCTTTTTTCTCAAAAGCACGATTTAGAAGGTGGGGGGCACAAACATCTCGCGGTTGTAAGTGTCTCTCGGTCGCCTCTACCTTGGCAGATTAAGCAGTCTTAGAGAGTGGATCAGGGGAGATTGCTCAGTTTCATCTGAATGGAGTCCGTGGTGGCTCTTCATTATTCATGGAGCATGTTTCTGCTCTTCACAATGAGCTCGATCTTCCGTGAAAACACGCCGCACGTAGGCCGCTGGAACCGTGGAGCCTTCACATGTCGGCCTGATCGTCTGAATAAGCTCGGCCTTTAGTTCATGTAAACGCTCCTCACACAGAACAGAGAAAAAGGGACGTTTTTTACAACCGCACGACCAGGACACCTTGAAGTGTGACAGAAGGAGCTTACGAGAGAACAAAAATATAGTCTGCAGCCCGAATCTTGGTCATTTATAGAGCTCCTGTCCTGATGCTGTGGTTACTGAGCTCCGTCAGGGCGGCCTGTGCAAAGCCTTCCTTAAATCTGGACCTGTAATTGCTTTCTTTCATTCCTTTCTTCACAGGACAGAATAACGGTGGTGGACGGCGTGCTGTCGGTGTCAGCGCTGGCGCTCTCGGACGCCGGCATGTACCAGTGTGTGGCTGAGAATAAACACGGCGTCATATATTTTGCCGCCGAGCTGATGGTTTTAGGTAGGATGGCATTTGTCTCTCCCTTAAATCCCCAAATCATTGTTGCCAACGAATCTTAAAGGTCAGCCCACTGTCGTTGGTAAAGGTTGTCTGGATTAGCGGATAATGGGGTCAGTCAGGGCGGTATTGTAGGGCCACGCACATTTAAAAAAGTCAATTTTTCTCTCATTGATATCCTGTTTTGTGTTGCGCTGGCAGCAGTAAGAGAGATAGCGAGCTCGTGTTTAAGGTTCTGTGGAGAAGAAAATGGAAATTAGAAGATACAGATTCCCTTGCCCTTTTTTGAACATTCAATAGTTTCTACAGCAACGATGTCCCTGAACTCTAGCCCGTTTCCCACCAGCCTCTCCTCCAGACTTCACAGGGAACGTCCTCAGAGCTCTGCTCAAAGCCAAAGCCGGAACCACCGTGACTCTGGAGTGCAAACCCCAGGCGTATCCCGTGGCTAGCATTTTATGGAAGAAGGGAAACCTGCCCATCCACATCAACGACAGGTAACAACACCGGGAGGAAAAGCTGCCGGCGTGCTGTTCTGAAAGCACCTGACGCGCCCCCCTCCCTTTCCATCTCTCTCTACCGATCCAGGGTCACGCTCTCCCCAGACGGAACGCTGCGGCTCGCCAACGTGAGCAAGTCGGACGCGGGCGGCTATACCTGCTTCGCTCGCAATAGATTCGGCATGTCGAGCACCACCGGCAGGCTCCTCGTCACCGGTAAATTGTGCAACTTAGTAAGCAGAATTGGTCGCTCGATATGGATTAAGACAGGAGGAAGCTGCCGTATCCAGCAGCTCTCAGTCAATAACGACTGGGTGGGAAACATCAACAAAACTTTACTTTCGGGCCTCGATGTCTCGATTAACATCCATCGCTGATTTGGGATTAAATTTTAAATATTAGATTTTATTCTGTTTGAGCAGGGAGTTGATCATTGGAGGGAAAGCAGTGGGGGGGGGGGGGGCTCTTCTCATCTCTGTCTCTTTTTTATTGAGTTGTCTTGTTTGACTGCATTTGCAGCGGCAGCATTAATGCGCTTGGAAATACTCCATCGCACCGTTCCCCTCAAAGCAGTTGAAACATCCAATTTACTGCAGCATAATGGAAGTGTTGTGAACGCAGTGCTGGTGAGAAGGTCTTATGGACACTGTAGATGCCTTTCCTCTATCATCATTTCTTTCTAAGCTCGCTTCCACTTTTTAGGGATTTCAGGGCTGAATTGCAGTTGGCAGCACAGACAGCTGATTATTAGGCCTCATGTTTTCAATATTTATTCCCATTGCAAGTCTATACAAGGTAAACACTAATTGTCTTCCTTTGTGTTGACCCACATTTGGTTGGATTCAGTTCTATTTCCTATTTAAAATGCTGCAGACTCGGGGAAATGCTTGATGTTTGGGGGGGGGGGGGGGGTCCTTCTAATATACAGTTTCTTGGCTTTCATTTTGTATCATTTAGCATGAAGAAAGAGCGCTCACATTTTTGGGATACTTCAGCTTGCAACTCCAGTAATGTGAAAAAAACCTCTTGTATGCAGGAATCTAACCATACATAGTGAGTTTTCGGGTTAGCACGTTAGTTAGTCCATTGCTAGCTGTTTGTAGCATCTAAGTTGGGGCTGCACAGCGAGAGATGCAAACTGAGGTCCTTTGAAATCTGTGTGCTGGATATTTTAATGTAGATCCAACCAGAATCACCCAGGGGCCGGTGGACATGGAGATCATCGTGGGCGAGAGCATCGTGTTACCATGTCAGGTGGCCAGCGACCCCGTCCTCGACGTCTCCTTTTCTTGGGCCTTTAACGGACAGCTCATTGCCAAGGGAGACGGCCATTTTGAGCTTGTGGGTGGGGTGAGTGACCTGAATTCATGATCCTGGAAGACGTGTGAATGGGCAGTTGGCACCTTTTACCACCCAGCCTCACTTCATATCCGCCATTAGATTAAAAAGACATTGTGTGGATATGCCGTCATTGAAGGCAGGTTTAGACGGTGTTCAGAGGTCTGAGGGTGCAAAATGGTCTGGGCAAAGGCGACTGTACATCAGCTCACCCGGGATGCGCCAATGTTCCAACTGTCGCTTTGTAAATGGGAAGTGCAGCATTCAGGAGGTGAAAATCTGGTAGACCTGCTCCACTAATGTGACGGTTATCTTTTTGAGTTCAATTCGAACTTCATAAAGTTGTAAAAATCCAATCTGGCTCCATCTTTGCTGATATAAAATGGCTCCACATCTTTGCAACTGTCCTAGACGGCGCATGAAAGCCTGGAGGGCGACATTTATGGCCCTTTACAGCATTTAAGATGGTCCGCCCGACCGTCTGTGTGTTTAACTTTTTTCGCCCCTTCCCTGAGGCCATCGCCTAACCTCGATTTGGCTGCACAACCAATAAAATAAAAACACACAAAATAACAACAAAAACAATAAAATAATAACGTTCAAATATCAAGGCTCCATGCCAGATTGTGCATTCTCGCTATTCTCTTTTTTTTCTACGTAAATTCTTTAGTTAAATTTGACTTTTTCCAGACCCACAATGCACCTGTGCTGATGTCCTTCCAATCTGTGGAAGCATTTCTCTCTCAGTGAAAACCTGCTAAAGCCAAAAGAAACGCTGTATTGGCGCGGATGTTTCCGTCGGGCCCCGAAGGTCGTGGTTGCGACCTCTAAATGGGAAAGAAAGAAGCAGCAGGTGAAATAATGAGAGCGCCGTCAAACACAGGTCGCCGCTTACGATCTCCTGGTACCATTTTCTCCTTGAGCCTTGTCACCTCATGGACAGCAGCATGTGACTAAGATGCTCTGTCATTCTCAGAGCTTTTCATTATGTTTTGCTCTGTTGTTTCTGGCTACAGGTGTCTGTGTGTGTGTGTGTGTGTGTGTGTGTTATATAATTGTGTAAAATACCCTTTTAAAAAGTGCCCTGTTTGCCCCGCTGCAGAGCTTTAGCTGCAGAATCTGCAGGCTCTCTTTTTTTGGCAGAGCTGTTTACTGCGCCTTATATATGCTTCACTTCGTTCTTTAATAAGCTGTCACAAGGTCTGTTATCTTTCATGCTATGTAAAGCTTTCCTTCCTTCCGCCCAGAGAACAGCCGGAGATCTGATGATCAGGAACATTCAGCTTTACCACGCCGGCAAGTATATCTGTGTGGTGGACACGGATGTGGAGAGCCTGTCAGCCGTGGCCATATTGATCGTGAAAGGTAAGAAAACCTCTTCTCAGCTCTGCGGTTGCTAATTAAAACACACAAGGCTTCTTTTTCTTTTTTTCTTTTTTTTTTACAAACTCAAAAGCCGGCATTCGGTTTTTGCTGCACGTGGCTTCGCTGCAGACACGTTTAGTCTCACAGCGACTGACACAGGTGACGCTTGTCTTTCAACACTCATGCAGCATTCGAGGTAAAATTAACTGTTTCTTTTAAGGCGACTAAGCTAACAGAGTATTGATCTAATCACTGCCCCCCCCCCACACACACACGCACACACACACACGTTAGTCTGTCACCATCTTCACCAAACTGCAGCCCTGCAGGCGCAAGTTCCAAGATTTAGGAGGCAGAAGGAAGGGAGTTGATTTTGTTATGTGTTTTGTTACCGTGGTGGCCTCATTATGCTTCACTTGTGGGGGGGACTTCAAACATAACCCAGATTGAATTTCCATCACTGCAAAAACATACTTTAGAATAAGCTGTAAAACGTAGCAGACGATCATTCTAACATTAGCTACTATGTTTCCAGTAGGCTTCCCCCTCCGTTTTCATGTGATATTCCAGGATTCTATACTCGGTGGGCATAGAAGCTGCCACGCTTTTGTTTAAGCGTGCGCACCTGCATGTGCACCTGCCGCGCTGTGCAGGAATTTGTCAAGGGGGTTTGGAGAAAGAAAAAAAAAAACACTCCCAAGTTGCAAAATAAGAGAGGCAACAGGGAAACGCAGCGTGAGAATGCAGTAAAAGAAGCCAAACCATCAGAACCAACAGTAAATAGGCTTTATTTCAGCCTCTGATCGCAGTTTGATTCATATTCTCATAAAAACCATCATCAGCCAGTGCAGCCGTTTTCATGTTTTGCTTATTTCTGTGGTTGTTTGATTACATAAAAGAAATCAGGCCATTTTTTGGGGGGGGTTTGTATTGCATTAAGCAGTGTTCATGCAGAATGTCACATAGCTGCGCAACATTATAAAGAGATCAGCCATCCGACAGTTTGTTCTACCCCCCCACCCCACCGTCTCCGTTAGTAACGGCCAATTTCCAATTCTGCTGCAATGCACTTGACAGCGGAATGTTTAGAAGCCCGTCGGCTCGCTCATGCGGCCTGTTAGGATCCACAGAGGCGCAATTTCCAGGCGCTGCGTCGGGCAGAGCAGAATGGAACAACTTCGGTTGTGTGTTCCAGGGGAACGGTGCTTTCAGGAGCCAGATGAGCGCCTTTGATGCACCAAAGAGAGGGAGCAAACAGACATGACACTAACAGGCAAATGTCTGACGGGTCTCGCATAATTGCGGCGTTAAGGTTTGAAATGTTCCGGATCCATATCTTATCTTGTAAGGGCAGCCGCCGGTAATAGGAGCGGTGCTAATAAGCACCCCTGTGGAGGGAAACGACTGAGGACGCGGTGGAAATGAGGCTGTTTGGTCGTGCAGGAGCGAATCAGGGCCGTGGAAAATGATCGGTTGAGGTATTGACAGGCAAGGATTTTTTTTTTTCCCCTTTTAATGCATTATTTACACTTGCTGCCCGCGGCGGCCGTCACGGGTGTCTCGTTGTCCGGATCGAACGGCTTCAAACGCCGACACGGTGCCAAATTGACAAGCGGAGGCCGAGGAGCAGCTTCGCTCTATCACAACAGGAAAAAAACAAAAGCAAAAACAAGAACCAGGACGCTCGCTTGTTTGCAGCGTTATTCCTGTTTGGAAACGCAGACGAGCGCTCTGCCTCGACCGGTGGAGGATTGTTGGATCTAAACGCCGCACCGGAGGACGGCTGCAGCGGCGAGGAAAGGACACGCTGTTTAAGGCCTGAACATGATGGGCAGTGATCGCTAAACCCGTAAAGACGTCTTTTATTGAAGCATAAGCAGCAGAAAAAGCAGCTCCTCTTAACGGAGGCGGCCGTCGCTTCAGTGTTTGAGCGCTTCAGACGTTATTATCCACCCAGTCTCACTCGACTCCTCTTGCAGCACCGAAGGTCATCAATAAAAGCCTCCTGAGTGATCATCTGCATTCTTGGTTTTTTTTTCCCCGTCTTCTTTCACAAACGTGATTTAGAAGCCACTCGACGGCGCCTCTCAGACGCGCCGTGGCAGCGGCGGCGGTGTGGAAAGCCTCCATCATTTTACCCGTCATTGTCATTTGGCTGACAGGAAATCCCAGTTTGTCTGTTAAGAACCCCAAACTGCGTCATCAACACCGTGGGACCCTTTGTGTGACACCATGAGTGCAAGACTCAAAAGAAAAGACAACAAATGCAGCGTGCAACAGCAACGTGCACCCACGGAAATCCGACTGCAACGTAAACCAGCTTGTTTTCACTCGTCGCCTTTCTGACGTGCACGTAAATGCGCTCGGTAGCGATGGTGGTTCCGCCTGATCCGTGTGTTCTGCAGATCAAGCTCTGAAGAGACCAGCATCGCTCACGACGGGGGTTAAAGGTCAAAGACGTACGAGCACGTGTTAACCAGCACGGTCTCGTGTGTGGCGTAGCACGCGGTCAGATTCCAGCTTTTACCCCAAATGCTTTGCTCGTGTGCTAATGTGATTTAATGCTTGATTATTCTAATGTTGGCTTCAGACGCGGAGCCGCTTCTGAGGCGGCGTGGAGAGCGCGCGAGGCTGCGCGTGTTGTTTTCCCGCCGTCTGTCTCTCGCCTCTCTGGTGGTCTATTATTTCTGATGAGCCGACACGTTCATTAAGACAGGAAGCTGTAGACGGGGCTCAGGCACCATCCCCTCACCTAATTGGGGTGATAATGAAAACAAATGATAAAAGCCTAGAACTGGTGGATGTGAGGCGCCGCGCCTCCGCTCACGTCAACGGTTTCATTGATGAGCTACCAGGATTACAAGTTAAATAAATAAATGTTGGAGGGTGACGCTCGAATTCAATTTTCCCGAAGCGCTGAGCTCATCCCAAAACAGGAAAGCTTTCAAAAATGTTCCACCGTAAACGCTTCTGTGGCTATAATAAAAATGCCGTTGGCGGTGGGGGGGGGGTGTTGCGCGCGTGGACGTTTACGCCTGAATATCGCCTCGACATGTGCCAGTGCCTCACAGAGTGTGTGTTCCTGTGATTGAGCCAGGCCCCCCCAGCCCTCCAGACTCCGTGACGGTGGAGGAAGTGACAGACAGCACGGCCCAGCTGGCGTGGAGTCGCGGCAGGGACAACGGCAGTCCCATCGCCAATTACTTCATCCAGACCAGGACCCCCTTCACCGTGGGCTGGCAGAGAGTTAACACAGGTGGGCAACACTCACCGGCGGGTGTCCAGAGGGATCCTCACGGGGGAATGGCCTTAAAGGGCAGAGGTCAGAGCTGGGGAGGTCAGCTGTGGAATGACGGGAGAGTTGCTGCTCATATCTGATCTCATTTAAAGACCTTTAACAAACCATATTCATGTCCATCTGCCCCAGGAGGCAACAGTCAGCCGGGACTGTTGGATTCACTTACTGTCAGGGGGGCAGAAAGCATTGATGGTCACGTCTGACGAACATGCTAATAAGATTTAGTCTAGTTATTATATTTGAGGTGTCAAACCCATTTTAGGAGCCGTAACATAATAATCTAGGACTGACGGAGCTGCAGCCTCACATCTGCAGACATTTGCATACTACTTAATGTAGTTTGCGACAAAGAAACAAATTTGGGACTTAAAATGTACCGACGTTTATCAGAGTAGGACGGCCGTCGGCAGCAACGCAGGCAGGTTTAGGCAGCTGGAGGCATGTGGAGGTCTCTCTGTCTCCTCCCATCAAAATAAAACACCTGATTATGGAACAGGATCGGCAGGATAAAACAGGCAGACCTGGAGTTTTATCGCATCCAAAATTTGAATGTTCACGACTGCCTGTTAAAAAGTTTAGAAGACGAGTTATCAGAGAGGAGGAGGTGCAGTGGTCTTCACTGGGAAAGTCTCCAGCACCCCCCCGACCCCGATTAGGAGTAAGAGCAGGTTAGCAGAAAATGGATGGGCGATAAAAGGAAATAGTTCGGGCTTTGTGACCAAAGGATCAAAGCATTTAATTGCCCCCCTCCGAGCTCTCGTTCTTCACCCACTTACATATTTGGAATTCCATCCAGGTTCTGGTGCTTGTGAGTGATGCAGCGCCGACGGTTGCGCAACTTTTGCTCATCTGATTGGTCCAGGCCCGTTTTCGGTCCCTTTTTTCCACACAGTTGTTGGATGATTTGTATCCCGGCTGCCTTCAGGCGGGAGACACCGCTGTGCGCTTCAATATTTGCCATTTATGGTTCAGTCTGATTTTTTTGCCCTGACTCTTTAGTCCCGGAGATCATTGACGGCAACACGTTGACGGCCACTGTCGTGGACCTCAACGCCTGGGTGGAGTACGAGTTCCGGGTTTTGGCTAGGAACAGCGTCGGAGTGGGAGAGCCGAGCCCCGTGTCTGTGCGCACCAGGACAGAGGACGCAGGTAGAGCCAGCATGTTGTTACCGCCGCCAAGTGTTTGTGATGCGGAGGCGTGAACGTGCTCTTTGTTGTGCAGTCCCCGACGCAGCGCCGGGAGATGTGGGTGGAGGAGGCGGGAGCAGATCTGAACTGGTCATCACTTGGGAGGTAATTCATCTGTCTAATGTTGGAGCCTCATTTTAAGCCGATTAATCCCCTTTATTTTCACCTTGGCGTTGGCACTCCTCCCTGAATCAAAGCCGCCATCACCGCTCGCTCTGGCACATGGCTCTCCTACATTCCGGAGTAATTCCGTGCTGAAGTCGGTTAATGCGACGGATAAACACCAGTCATTCCTAAAGCTTTCTGCTATGAGGGAGGATATCTGTTGTTTAGCCAAATGAATAAAATTCTCTGACGGCGCTAAGAAGAGAACCTGCGGTGAAGCTGAACAATAAGCTGGATGTTGGAGGAACCGAGAGGTTAAAAAAGACATTAAAGATTAAAGCAAAAGCGCTCTACAGGACCAGTTGCACACTGAGAGCCTGTCTCAGTCTCACAGATTGATCTGGAATATTCCTGCGAGACCTGTAGCTTAGGACAGAAATTATTTCAGTGTCTGAGTCATAAATAGCCTCTGCTGCACAGGTGTCCCCTAATGAGTGTTATTCTAAATGCAATTTTGCTGCTCCGTTTATTAGCCGGGTCAGAAAAGCAATTTGCCGGCCGCACACTCCTTTCAGCTCCACCGTAATGGCTGCTGGCCGCCGCGGCCCGGCGACGGGGGAACGTGTGAGCGGTTTGTATATGTTTTAATATCACTATAGTTTTGTGTTTCACTCTCAGCCTGTCCCTGAAGAACTGCAGAATGGCGAAAGCTTCGGTTACATCATCGCCTTCCGCGCCTTCGGGGAGGTCAGCTGGACCCATGTGGCCACCTCCGCCCCCGGCGCGTCGCGCTACGTGTACCGCAATGACAGCATCGCGCCGTTCTCGCCGTTCCACGTCAAGGTCGGCACTTACAACAGCAAAGGACAGGGTCCCTTCAGCCCCGTGGTCACCATCTACTCAGCAGAGATCGGTAAGGAGAGGATCCTCGCCACTATTTTGAATGTATCAGGAGAAGGTCAAAGGTCGTGAGGGCAGGAGAACGCAACGGAGTAGACATTCAAGGGGAAGGCTGGCTGCTTTCAAACATCAGGGCCCATTTACGTGGCCTGTAACCTTCGCCGACTGGGTTTTTATTCATCCGAGCAGGGACAAAACAACATTGTGTTGTCCTGAAAGTAAAAATGGAAGATTTGTTCCCTCGTAAGGGGGCTGCAGCACTCACCCTGCTGTTGTCTGTTCTCAGAGCCAAGTGGGATGCCAGCCGGAGTGTGGGCCAGAAGTGTCTCAGCCTCTGAGATTGAGGTGAATTGGCAGGCTCTCTCCTACAGCCCCGAAAGAGTTCTGGGCTACGAGGTACATTTTATCGTTTCAAATGAAAATAGAAATCACACACATACACGCTGCCATTCCAGCGCCTGTCATCGCCCGCGTTGTACCTCGCAGCCTCCACTTACGGCTAAACCACACGCTTCTTTGTGCAGGCTTGACAGGAAATCACATCTGAGCGGTTCCGAGACGCGCGCTCAGACTGGAACCAAAGCTAATTGTCGCTAACAGAAATGTTTGCAGTTTTAACTGAAAAGAAAAGTCAATACGCTGAAATGTCAGGATGTTTCCTGGGCCCAGCACATTAATCCGTTAAAGTTCCCCATCGATGTGGCACAAGCGAACGTCTCTGCGGGTCATTTATTGTATTCATTTCTGTTCCTTTTTTCTGTGCCAACGTCCTGCTGCGCTGTGGGAGGAAAAGGATGAATAAAGAAAACACCCTATAATAATCATACTCTTTTTCTTTTAAATACACTGTTTTAGAAAACCTGGGCCAACATTCAAAGACAGTTCTTTTGCTGAGTAAAGTCCCAAGCTGGTCCATTATTTACATCCAGGAGGACACATTTCAGCTGTTAATATATAGATAGATAGAACTAGTTATTTCTGCTAGGTTACATGGTGGAAATCTTGACTCAGCATTCTGTCTTCCATGTTTTGATTTTAATGGCTAGTGCCAGAAACCTAATGTACACAAGTGCATTTTAATCATCTCCAGGCCGAATTTGGCTGGAAACGGACTTGAGCACTGCAGGCAGTCGATGGAGCGAAATAAAATTAAATCAAACCAATCAAAAATTTGCGAATGCATCCCATAAATATTTTTTTTAAAAGTTGTTTTTATGTATAGAAATGAGACCCACTGTGGAGCGATGAGCAGAAATGCCTGCGAACCCCTAAAGGTGTGGAAGATGATCCAGTTCTTGAACGTTCTCAGCCAGTCAGGAGCCATTTTCTCTTCATCTTCTACACGGTCCAAATCATCCACATTAAAATGTCATTTTGTGTCACCGTACCTGTAATTTTCTTTGCCGGTTTCTCAAAATGAGGCGCTTGACTTTCGCTGAATAAACCTGATTAATTGCGGAAACCTCAGTGGTTTAATTGGGAGGCTGCAGAAGTTATTCAAATATAGTTTAAATATACTGTAAAGCGTACGTGCGCCTGTATAGCTGTTGCACGTCACACTGGCCCGGCTCATCACGCATCTAAATTACCTGTCAAATTTGCTTGTAAATCAAATATCTGCTGGCTTTTCTGAAAATAATAAACACTTAAGTTTATTGATGCAGGAATATTGTGTCAGGAATGCTTTATTAACCTCTTCAGTGCTTATTTCAACTGGATTTCACGCCAGGGTGAACAAAGAAAGACATTTTGGACCAATCAGCTTCCTCCGTCTCCATCAGGTGGTGTACTGGGAGGACGACACCAAACCGGAGACCATGGGGAAGGTCAGGGTGCCGTGGAACCAGACCGTGGTCACGGTGAGCGGCCTGGCGGCCAACACCCAGTTTTTCCTCACTGTCAGTGCGTTCAACACGGCGGGCACGGGCCCCTTCCTCCCCGCCATCAACGTCACCACCAAAAAACCCCGTGAGTCTCCCGGCCTGGGCTTTCCGTTGGAGCTCTGATTGCAGCCGTGTCATCAGAATTGCAACCTTTTATTTCCGCAGCGCCTGCTCAGCCCCCCATGAACATCGAGTGGACCCTGATTGGCTCCCAGCTGTCTCTCTACTGGGAACCAGTGGCGGCGACGGAATCGGAGTCGGAGGTTACGGGTTACAAGGTGAGCGTAATGCTGCCAGACTTGTTGGCTTTAGGCTGTCCATCTGTAAATAGTGTTTGTCACCTGTGTCCCCCCCCAGCTGTCATACCGGAGACAGAGACACAAAGAGGTGAACGCGCTCACGACGGCCAACTCCACGGCCGAGCTGACGCTCCCCGAGGAGGAGGAGGACTACGTCATCCGCATTCAGACGCTCAGTGAAGGAGGACTCGGCCCCGCGTCCGAACCCATACGCGTCCACCGTCTAAGTAAGATCACTCCAGGTTGTCATGGATACGGGGGTTTAATTCAGTGAATAATTCACATGTGGGCAAAAAAAAGAGGCAGAATCAGCAGAAGCATCCTGACGGTAACATGTTGGGACCATCTGACAGCTGTTTGTTTCCATAAAAGGAGCTACTTAGCACTTCTTAAACATGACAGGGACATTTTGTCCTCTTTTTACTCACCATTACCGCTGTCTCCAGCCACCCGCGCCCTGCTCTTCAGGGCTCATATTCAGCTGAAATATGCGGTGCAATCCGTCTCCCTCGCAGAGGCCGGCTCCCTCCTCCACCCGGCTCCCTCCTCCACCCGGCTACCTGCTCTAACGCTCCTGCGGGACTCCGCTCCTCTTCTTCTCCACACGCTCATTTGCATTGTTAATATTCGGTGATGAATTTGGAGGAAAACAACACTTGAGGGAGACCGCGCTCCAAACTCTTGGCTTTCTTTAGAATTTCATTTGGAACGCTCAGCAACAGGCTTTGAAACCAAAAGAATAAATAGACATTCGCGTGCTGCGTTTAGCCTGGACCGGGCAGAGTTTGCAGATGTGCGTCCAGATGGATTTTTATGGAGACGGTGCGTCATGTCAGGTAAATAGGTCAGCTAAATCTTACGTGGCAAGATCAAAATGGGGTGGCTCTGGGGGCCTCATTTGGAAAACTCTGGAGGGAATCCACAATAAATGTTTGCATGCATACCAATGAGGACATTAGCATAGGCAAAAAAACCCAGCTATAACGCTGTCCAGCAGAGGGCGATGTGGACATCACCACGTCACGGTCTGGCGACAGCAGCTCGTTAGTGCCAGGACGCTGAGACCTGCAGATCGATGGCTGCGACTACAGCTCTGACCACGAGGACAGTGCAGAGCGCTGCGGTCGGCGGCGGCCCGGTGTAGGTCAGGAGGTGCATGTTTAGAATTTTAACCGTGACTTTGTCTTGGAGCAGAGGGGACAGTCAGTGAAATCTTCACTTAGCCGTCCGATAACGTGGAGAGAAAGGGCAGCTTTCTTTTCATTGGTTGTCTTATTCTGATTCAGGCCAGAAGGTCAATCTTTCAACTGTGCACGCAGGAGCAAGGAGACGTCCAAGCGTCGTCTAATTAGCTTAGCTCAATTGCTGGTATTGAATTTGATGCATTGACTGTGACGTCTGTATTTTCCAGTTGCTTGTTTTGCACTTTTCACATTTATAACAAGCACATTGTGTTATTTACCACAAAAATGTTCACATCCAAACTTCTACACACAGATATCTCAGTTCACGTAGATTTGTTCTTCGAGATCCTGAGTTAAATGTTTTTTCTTTTTTAAGAGTTGGTCTATAAATACTGTATGACCTGGCATCTCAGGTCATTATTTTTTGCACGCTGCTCTGATGTTTGCTGACGCCTGGAGGCAGTTTAAGCCTCCAATCAACCTAATGTGCATGCTGGTGGTCTGCGGGAGGAAATCTGTGGACCAGGAGAAGACGGAGAGCCTGGAACTGAGCCCAGAATCTCAGCTGAGGCTACCGTGATAACCGTCGCGCCACCCGGGGTTGGAATCAAGTCCGCAGTCATCGACCAGATTTTTCACTGTAATCTGAGGGTTACGTAACTGACGGTGTAAATATAAAGGTCAGAGCGCTAAACTGCACAGCTGTGGGTGGCCGGTGCGGTTCTCTCTCTTATTGCTGTTTATCCTGGTACCTCGATCTCTGCAGCGTTTAAGGGGAATGTTAGCGCACTTTGATGGAATACAGAGATGTTTCTATTCAGGCGATGGTTTTTAGACGTTTGTGTGTTTTTTTCCCTATGTTCCAGGTATGAGCGCCCGCGGCTCCAGGGCCTGGAGCGTGGAAGTTCCCCCCCCCTCTCTGCTCCTCGCCGCTACAGTATCCGCGGTCAGGTGGACGTGGTGACAGCATGAGGACTCTCTCTGTCAGGCGTTCCGATGGGTCTCTCCTTTCCCACATTTTGCGAGCATTTCCTTTCCTATTTGGGGTAAACGTGATGTTTTGCCGTGTCAGTGTAAGAAGGGAGCTTTGATTTTGAACACGTTTCTGTCAGGTTGTGAAAAAGGCTCCGATTCACCTTGATTTTTTGGGAACGATGCAGATGCCTTACCTCCATTCATGTGCCAAAGTAGTTTCAGCCTTGTTGTTCTCACTTTTCAGAGAAGTCCCCCCCCCCCCCCCACGCTTTTGTTTACTCACAGTTTTGGATTATATTGACAAAGAGGCGCGATTTTGTGAATTCTTACCCACCCCCAACATAGCTCCACTCCCCCCCATCCCCCCTCTCCACATCTGCATTGGCGAATCGGAACATTCACCCGTGGCCGTGCCTTTGGAGATCCATATGTCACAATAGTCAACAGTCCAGCGGCCAAAATTCCTCAGGATGTGCGGCGCTGGAGGTCCACTTTTATCCTTTTTATCACCGAAGGGGGGGGCTGAATGTGCCTGATGGATGGATGGATCAGACTTCTCACATCTGCCTGCGCGCGGCAGGAGAGGGCGGAGGCAGCTGCCGGTGCAATCCCTCAGCAAAAGTGCTGAAACGCTCAGTTGGTCGACAGGAAATAGCTAACTGCATCTCGTTTGAGTCGTTTATCAAGGAAAATGCCAAACGTGTCGAACTATCGCTGCTGTACATTCAATTACAATCCACTCGGCACAGGATCCAGCGTGCGCTCGCGAGTGTTAGCGAAACACACGCTAGCAGAGCCATCCAATTCACGACTTATCCCGGCCGACGCCGGGTCATTAGTTCAGCAGAGAGCTGGCACATATAAAAGCAAATAATCAGTCACAAATTAGAGCCGGTTATTGACTCCGGCTTAATGTTGTGGCACTTCAGGATGAGGTGGAGAACGCAGGGGAGAGTTTAAGCTGAATGGCTGTTGAAAACGACTGTGACATAATAAGAAAGAATCTCAGTGAAATCTCAGATTTGAGCTGTTCCCAAAGCTTTCAGGCTCGTCTCCATGGTGCAATCCTCACTCCCCTGGTGATGGAGGCCCGTTCTGCCGTCCATCAGGGCGGGGACGGCGTCTCCTTCAGCTTTTACCTTCAATTCAAGATTGTTGGCTTGTTATCTTCACCACTCAGCGCACGCGAGCACCAGTCAGGATCCGACGGTCGCCGTGGCCGCGGTCAGGCATCTTCACACCGGAGTTTAAGGAGATCCACACATTCGGAAACAGCACCTCGGCCTCATGGGACATTTTTGGCTTCCCATCTATTTTCGTGGATTTCGCAGGGCGAGCGGCCAACGGAGAATAACCGGTATTCGCGGCTCTTCGTCCATCTGGGTAACGCAGGAGCCGTGCCAGTCAACGTGCACCACAAGCCATTCCAGAGGAGACGAGGAGGCTTCAAGCGCTGCCAACTGTGCCAGTCTGACAACTGAAACCAGTCCACCAGCTTCAGCTTTGTTTGGCTAAACGTGTGGTCCGCTGTGATTTCAAATTTCGTGATTATGTCCTTAATTGTAGGTTGTATTGGCTTCTTTTTTTCCCCCACTTCTTCTTCTCTTTCTTCTTCTGTGGTACGTGTCGTCTTTGTGTTCTCAGCTATCCACTGCTCTAGTGTTCTCACCTGCGTTCTCTGTACGTTTCACCAGCAGCAGCAGAGATTTGGAGAAAAAAAACCTGCCAGGATCCGACAAGAAAGTCTGATCTCGCTGCTGTTTAACAGACATCAGCATCTAAATAAGAGATGATGGAATTCAGAGGGAAAGAGTGGACGGATTTATTAAATTAACCTGTTAATGCCCATGGGAAACTATTCTTTTGGTCTTGGGGATTAAGAGGTGCAGGCTCTATTTTGGTGCAGGTCAACGTATAATAATAATGGTGATGATGATGATGATAATATTGAGAAGAATACATCGCCTCATATCAGACTGCACCAAAATAGAGCCCCAAAAAAGCTCCAAAGGAGCGTCAGTCACTGTCCGAAAGCACACCTCTGTCCACGTGGCTAACCTGTGTCCCTGACTTCATTCCAGAATGTCACTGTCAGGCTGGCAAATGTTTACACCGGAAAGATTTTTGATACTTTCTAAGCAGAAGAGCAGTCAACCGTACAGTTTATGAACTCGTGTCTTAGGTACCTTAGAAGCATTGCCGACCTCTTTGTTTTGTAACGTATCAGTACTGTGGAGATGTTTTGGTTGAGGCTTTCCTTTTTCCTCCAGCTCAGTTGCTTAATGCTCATTTCTTTGGATACGAATCTGCAGAAAGGTCAAGTGTTGCTTTAAAGATGGAGGAGATAATGAATTCAGAGAGGCAACAAGGGCAAAGGGTGCAATTAATTGGGCACAAAGTGTGGCACAAAACTCTACCTGTTACAAGGTAGCCGGCCGTCCACAGAGGATAAAACAAGAGCCTGCCAGCGCTTTTTGATTTTTGCACCAGTGGTGCAGGATTTTACTTTTAAGGTAAGAAAGAAAACGAATCAAATTTGCCATTTCCCCCATGAAGAAGAGACCTAATTAGAGCTCTGTGGGCCACAACGCTTGGCCTTTCTGTGTTGACTCCTCAGTATTTTTTCGATGTTTAGGTGATCTCTGTGAGATCGTGGGCGACGATGTTTTCACATTGAAAAGCCATCAGCTGATCTCTTTATGCTGAAATCTGTGCATGTATATCGTTTGGTGGATTTTTGTGTTTTCTAAATGAGGGAGTTAATAAAAACAGTTCACACAGTTCACATTTTCCCTCTCCTGGGCTTTTCTCCCCCCCCCACCCCCCAGAAAAGGAAAGAAAAAGGATGAAGGTGGGTTTTTTTTGGCATCAGCGGTTTTAGTGTCCTTTACTGCAGGAGGAGGTTTGAGTGGTGCTGTGGGGCACCATCAAGGCAGTAAAAGGCATAATGTTATGAGAAGGTAGATAAATGAGAGTAAATGTCAGTGGTAAAGTCAATTTTGGGGCGTCAAGAACACCTGCAGCTTTTTTTGCCTCGAGTAGTAATTATTACATAATAGAATTTTTAATGTCCTTCCTTTATAGAGGATTTCAAGTTCAAATCTGACCACAAGCATCTCAACTCAACCTGAAATACAGTTTTTAATTATATATGCTCTCTCTCTCTTCTCTCTCTCTCTCTCTCTCTATATATATATATGCGTGTGTGTGTGTGTCCACTGAGTTTCAGAGACTGCTTTCAAAACAATGGAGTGACATGGAAATCTACTGTGCAATATCGATTGAGGCAGTGATGCAGAGATGCTTTTAAGATAATAAGAGAGAGGATCCCGTGAACAGATCAATATAAGGAGAAGTGAAGAAAGGAGAGGTTTCAGTCGACACACCACAGATCATTTATAATGAGCTGCTATGTCAATACTTAAGAAATGGCCCCTTCTCCGAGTATTGACCACAGCGGACGAGTGTAACTTTCAGACCAGATATACACACTTAGAACCTCCCTTGTGGGTGAAAATGGAAAATTCTGCCATCTTACATATTTATTATATAGTTCGGTGATATTGACTATGGTTTATTTGCTGCTCTATTGATATCCCAAGAAGGCCAGATATCCTGGGCTTCTAGTTGCTGCTGTTTGCAAACACTGCCCCCTCATGACAACGATGGTGCAGCACCGCATGAGTGCAAAAATAAAGGGGAGATGAGGATGTCCGCAGTGACATCCACAACATTAAGGTTAAATATAATATATGTAATGCATACAAGCCGATTCGGATTTGTTTGCATTTTAATCAGCGCCGCATCAAATCAATACCAACGTAATAAATGTCAACTATAAGGATTTAATTTTTTGATTATCTAGCAGTCCTCCATTAAAACACCCGCAACATGCTCGTGATGCGTTTATAGATGCATGCATTATACCCCCACGCCGCAAAGGGGCGCTCTCGCACTCCAGCATACTTCCGAGACACCACCGAAGAAAAGCTGTGTGCCTCACATGTACACAGGAACATCAATGATGAACAGCAAAGAATCATCGACAAGTGTAAATCAGGACGCTAATTCAGGCAATAATGACGACGATGTCAGCGAGCTGTGTCCAGGATTTAAAGATGTTGATGCCTTCGTCAAAGTAAGTCAGCAGGCGAAGCAAAGTTCTTTTAAAAATCCGTTCTTACGTGCAAGCTAACAGTCAGGTGGGCAACGTGTTTTGCTACGAGCTCTTCTTACTCTTAAAAGTTTGTAGCAATCTTATTTTGATCGTTATCACCGCGAATGGTTCTTACATATAACGAAAGCACAAACAAGCAGTAGACGAAGATAACAGCAGTTGTGGCGAGTATTATAAAAATTTAGCATTTCCAAGTGTATCGGGAAAATATACCATATTCGTGTTAAATAATGTCAAATAATTTGCTTTACCGTGTTCATTATTATTAACAGGAGCAATTGATAAAACTGTCTCCCCTTCACAGTATGGACTGGGCACCGTGGTATCTGCCACTAAAGCATCTGCAGGTTTGCCCCAAGCCGGAGATGAATATGATTTTTATCGAAGTTTCCCGGGCTTCCAGGAATTCTGTGAAAGCCAAGGAGATAACCTCTTGCGCTGGTGAGTCAAGTGTGCTCACTCGCGCCAGTGCATGCAAACAAACTGACTATCATTTTAGTGGTTTTATGGCAAGCTTGGGTAATATATGACTATACATTACAGCATCACTGTCCAAGGTCATTCACATCCTGTGGATTTGCATTTGTTTTGGATATTACCGCGTTATAACACCCTTTGTCATGTCAGATCCAATTTGACTGCTGACAGGGAAGCCTAATTGATGTACACTACTATAAGACCTGCTGTTCACTGTCAATGGCTGTTCCTGCATGTGTCTGTGCACTAGCATGAGTCAGGTAATGAAGCACCACGGCTGCAGATCGCATATGATGGATCAGAACAACCTAACCGGACAGGAGGACAGGTTTGACCTAGTGGTGGACTCGAATGATGCCATCCTGGAAAGAGTGGTACGATCTGCTGCTTTGATTCAAGGTTTTTTGAGAGGGGGCGGGGGTTCTTTTCCACCCGGCTGAGCTGCCATGTCTGATTTCCAGGGTATTCTGCTTGATGAAGCCGATGGTGTGAACAGGACCAGGGATCCCATCATGCCTGCTGGGTTTCAGCCCCCAAAGATTGTCGTTTCCAGCTGGAATCGCAAGGTGTGACTAGTTAATTTCTTTTTCATTATGTAGATGACATTTTTTTGGCTGGACTAAAATCAGCTGTGTATTTTTGTGATATACAGTCTTTTGACTCTCTCATCAGGGTTCAGGCTCTGGCGGCCGTTTTGAGATGTTTCGACTGCTTCATGCCAAGAATGTTGCAAGGCCACAGCTGAAATTCAAGGAAAAAGTTGACAACAGCAACACACCTTTTATTCCCAAGATCTTTATTAAGCCTAATGCTGTTAAGCCTCTTCCCTCATGTAAGACCAAATAACTTTTTTAATCTTACTCCACCAGTCGTTCAGTCCCATTCAGCTGCCTCTGTCCCAAATTGTAGATTTCACCAACAAACAAATGCACAGGGAGAGACCTGAGGACCTTGATGTCCCGGCTGCTCTGGCTGACTTAATTCACCAGCAGAGAGTACAGGAAAATGTTGACGATATGTAAGGCCTGTTTCTTTTGTAGCATTCTTGCTAGCTCTTGTCGTGAATCTAAAATAATTGTTTTGAAAACTCTAGGTTTGCTCACCCATACCAGTATGAATTGGACCATCTAACGATACCAGAAAGCCTCCTGTCTAAACCAGAACCGCAGGTGTGTTAGAGACAGTTTGGAATACACCCATTTAATCGTAGTTCAATATCCTTGACTGGTGTTTTATGTTTAGCTGTACAAACCAGTGGAGGAGACCAAGTGCTCATTTATCACCACGTTGGAGGATCTGGTGGCTCTGAACGAGAAGCTGTGCCAGTTGTCTGAATTTGCGGTGGATCTTGAGGTATGTTAAAGAACCAGCGACTAATCTTAAAGTGACCTGTAACGAATGTGGTCAGCATCACGTGAGGCCGCCGCCAGTGACGCCCTGTCGTCCACTGCAGCATCACTCCTACAGGAGCTTCCTGGGCATCACCTGTCTGATGCAGATCTCCACCAGAGAGGAGGACTTCATAATCGACACTTTGGAGGTCCGCAGTGAGATGTACATCCTGAACGAGGCCTTCACCGACCCCGCCATCGTCAAGGTAATAAAAACATCTTTTGTTCCTCTTCAACGTGCTTGTAAGGTTTAGGGAAGTAAAGGTTTCCGTAACTTTATTATTTTACCACAGGTGACTGGAATATGTTCAATTTGAATTATAAAAGATGGGATTTAAGTTTAAGTTGGCATTGTTTTCATTTTTTTACCCTGTTTATGTTATTAAACTGAGAATAGCAAATGAAAGCCCACCTGCTTTTTCATCTATTAAAGGAATTATTCGACTCATGATGTGATGTTTGTGTTTTGAGTAAAATTGTATATAATGAGAATGTATAATCCAGCCTGTTGGGTTGTTTCCTGTGGGGCGCTGCAGTGACTCATACACTGTAGGATACCACTGAACAAGTGCGCTGCGTGGGTTTTAATAACTGAGCAATCTGTAAAAATAACCAAAACATTCAAAAGGCCGTTTTCCTTCTGTAGTGTTTGCATTCAGTGTGTGTTCTCCCCCGCTCTCAGGTATTTCACGGTGCCGACTCGGACATCGAGTGGCTCCAGAGGGACTTTGGCTTGTACGTAGTCAGACTTTTTGACACACACCAGGCCAGCCGGGCTCTGAATCTGGCCAGACACTCTCTCGATCATCTGCTCACACACTTCTGCAACGTGGCCTCGGATAAACGCTACCAGCTCGCCGACTGGAGGATCCGGTAATTTATTGGCCTTCTGCTCATTATTGATCTTTCTTCACCTCTGAAAAATTTGTAAAACTGAGCTCTCACTCCGCCCTGTAGCCCCCTGCCAGAAGAGATGGTGCAGTACGCCCGCTCTGACACCCACTACCTCCTTTACATCTACGACCGTGTGAGGGCGCAGCTGCTGGACTTCAACCACGGGCAGGCCGGCCTTCTGAAGAGCGTGTGGGACAGAAGCAGAGACATTTCCCTGAAGGTTCGGACAAATCTGGATTCGAAATTCAACCTTCCAAGTTTTTGCGCTGCAGTCCTTATTCCCAGTTGTGCCACAGTCCCTGTTTTATTCTGGTCCCTCTGTGCCCTCCACCCCCTGCCGTGCAGAAATACATGAAACCTATATTCACCGAGGAGTCGTATCTGGAGCTGCAGAGGAAGCAGAAGAAATCTTTCAACACCCAGCAGCTCGCAGCATTCCGACTGCTGTTCGCCTGGAGGGATAAGCTGGCCAGACAGGAAGATGAAAGCACCGGGTAGGCCAATTCTGCTTCGTTTGTCCGATTTGTACATCATGCCCAAGCCAGTGTTGCTGCATGATCCTCTGGTGTGTGTTTCATGTTGTTTTATTCCATTTAGATATGCCTTACCAACACACATGATGATCAAGATATCTGAGGAGCTGCCCAAGTAGGTGGAGTCCAAGTAAAGGTTAAAAAGCATCCCCAGTTTACACTTCAGTGTCGGTTAAATGTTCTACTTTTGTTTCCCTTTTGTTTTGTTCTTCTCAGAGAGCCGCAGGGCATCATCGCCTGCTGTAACCCCGTACCCCCTCTAGTGAGACAGCAAGTCAATGAACTGCATTTACTGGTACAACAAGCCAGAGAAATGCCTCTCCTAAAGGTACGAGTTTATGTCGAGTCAGGGTTTGCACTGTTAAGTCGCCTGTCTGCAAAGGGAATGACACTTTCTTCCATTCCTTGTAGGCAGAAATTGCAGCTCAGAAGACAAGGGGACTCACACCCATAGGGAAGGTTAGTCAAGAAACGCTTACGCCGGGATTTGGTTGGTTGTTGTTGAGGAATATTCCCTATATGTACTCACCGCTTTCAGGGTGAGGCAATAGTTGAGGCAAGACTTGCTTTTGGGTTGCATTTTTAACTTTTCCACATCATAGTTTAATGGCAACACTGGGAGATGAAAAAGAACACACACACGGTGGGTTTCTCACTCTCCCACCAAAACTGACACCTCCTCTGAGCAGCAGCCATGCTGGACTGATCACACGTGCCAGTTTAAACCCGGGACGACAACATTAGCAACTGCTGAAAAAAAGGCTGGGAAAAGAAAATCAAAGTGCCCAAAATTGTCCTCATCTTAATCCGATTGTTGATTTACACAACTGCCTTATTACAGCATGTTTAAACATAATAATACTCTTTTTGTTGTTGATATGTACCAGAGTCAGAACACACTGTTTGGACCCCACGATACATCCAGAGTCTCTGAGAGTGACCTTCACCCTTTTTCCAGTGATGGTAACCTAGATACGTGTGCAGTATTAGAGTATATTTGTGATACAGTACAGCTCTGAAACCAAATCTGTTTGATTGCAGGATTGCCTGAGCAGAGAGGGCTGCTCTTCTCAGACGATGAGCAAAAAATGGAGATCGACATGAGCAAAACACACAGTCTGATGGCGGTGGCTAAAATCACACTGTTTGAGGTAGAGGAGGTCTTTTGGATTCCTCACGCCTCTTAAATTTGTGTGGAATAACGAAACCTAACATGGGAACTGTCCTTCTGTTTGAAGGAGCCAGAAAGGCCTAAAGAAAAGTCCCTGTCTGTGGCTCAGATGAAGGCCCAGCGCATCGAGGAGACCTTTGAGAACCCTTTCAGAATGGTGGGTCATAAACGCAAACCCTACAATTTTGGTTTTTCAATCAAACTTTATTTTTTTGCTGTTTTAATGCCTTTGTTTCGTTCTGGTGGCAGTATTTGCCCTCTGAGGACATACACGTTAACCAGAATGCCAAGTTCGACCCATCTTCAAAAATGTTTGAGGTAACGTAGTCGTACACATCTGGATGGCATCATCAGCATGTTTAAACGCTCACGGCTGGGCTATTGCTCATTTACAGATTAGTAAAAAATGGAAGCTCCTGAGTGTTGAGAAGCAGCAGCAGGAGCTGGAGGCCAAGAGAAAAGCCAAACAGGAAGCAAAGGAACAGGCGAAGAAGGCGATAGGTAATGGGCCCCACTGTGTTTTGCTTAAAAAAATGAAACATTATGTGGCTCTTCATCAGATTTTAATCTCAATGTGCACAGAGGAAAGAAAGAAAGCCAAACAGAGCTACAAGGAGTCTCTACAGAATGTTGCCACTGTTCGCCAGCAAGCGGCGGTGAGTCACTTTGGTTCTTTCATGCTACCTCCAGGGCGGGGAGGAGGGGTTTGAACTCTGTCAGCATCATGCTTGACGCCCCTGTTGGGAAAGTAAAAAATCCAGGAAAAAGCTGGCATATTCTCCCGAGAGACTGGCAAATCTTATTAAAGATATGCCAGGTGAACCGTCTTCAGCGCCCCCCCCCCCCCCCCCCCATCATGAGACGTGGCCAGGGTTCCCGCAAAGAAATGTGTTGACGCACAACCGCCACTGCGGCCGCTCTGCAGCAGTGCTGGCATTAGCAGCCTTTTCATCCCCGTGGGTCTTTTCATGTGCCTGGGGAGGAAAAATGCACTATGTAGGATTAGAACTTTCTAGTCTGTCTCCCCCCTGCTCATCAAACACTTTTCTTTCCTCCTGGATGTGTGTGTGTGTGTGTGTGTGTGTGTGTGTACATACTTGCTGTTAGCTGTGTGTTTCTGCCGCAGTGCCTGGCACGCTCACACTTGTTTAAGATACGCTGTTCCTTTCTGGCATAAAAGACAAAAAAGTTTTTGTTCTTCATCTCACGTCTGCTGAAAGAGAACAGGATGAGCAGAGTCCTCCTCTCGCTCTCCCACTGTCAGCTTTTTTTACTCATCAGGCTCCGGTGCACCCGGGGATGCCATTCATCGCAGTAATCCACAGGGTGATGATGGCTCAGGCAAAAAAGGTGGTTTTAAGATGCCCCCCCCCCCCCCCCCCCCAGGCGCTAAAACGCGCAACGCAAATGGGTACGTCGACACCGTCTGGTGGGTGAGCGTGACAGTGGGCGCGTTGGCAGCAGCTCTTGGACAGATCACACATCAGCCTGCCAACTGTAGGCGCATGCTGGCGCTGCCGGGGCTGCTGGCGTCTGTCAGTAGGGAACTTTTCCTTGTTCACTTTCTGCTGAGGGAACGTGATCATCAAGGATTTACACAGGATCTGAGCTCCTGTTCAGATAATTACATCATCTTCAGCTCAAATAAAGTCGCAATGGTGCGTTACAACAACACAAGGAGTTGTATTGTATATAGTGCCTAAGTGGTGACCTTTGACCTGTCGAGACAATTTACATTCCATGTCTCTATTTATATTTATCAGTGTTGGAGTGTAAAGTCATTTCTTATGGGAAAAGGAAAGTTTTTCATGATTCGCAAGAAGCTAAAAATAGAGGAGTCGTATATCTGTGCGGAGACGATGTTCTTGTGGGAAGACGTCAGGGGAAAGAAGCTGTGGTTGGAAAAGGTGATGGTTCCTCTGTAAGTTGGTGGCGATGGGGGGGGGGGGGGGGGGGCTTCTGAACCAATTCCATTGAGCAGCAGTTCCATTGAAATTATCAGAAGAGGTGGAGATGTGACACGGATGATACAACACAGTCAACACGGAACCCAGCCTTCTCAAAAACCCTTAAACAACTAACTTTAGAGTTCTCCAGCTCCATGGAAGAGGTTTTAACTCCTGTACATGGGATGTTGTCGGGGTTTTTTAATCTATTAGGAATCGGCAAAAGGTGGCGGAACGAAGAGAGAGAGAGTTTTCAGCGAGGTCGGAGAATCGACTCCCAAGCCCAGAAAGAAGCAGATGAAATGCGCAGAGACAACAGAAACATCTTCCCAGGACACTTTCAAACCTTTCGACTACAGTCAGTCAGACCTCAAAGTCTTTACTGGTGCGTAGAACCGACTATGTGGACCATCTTTTGTATAACTGTCAAGTTGGAAAAGATTGGTGAGATCAAAAGACTGCTTTTATTTTGACAGGCACCACACCAAAGAGCAACACACACTTTGATCCAAACCAGCAGGGCAGAGATTTCAAGAAGAAGGTAGCAGTAGTGCTAGCAACGTTAACTGTACATTTGAGTCTTTTTATAATAACTTATGTTCTCCCACAGAAACTTCCGAAAGGACAGAAATCTGGCTGTGGCCCAGGTGGTCGAAGCATGTCATATTTGGCTGGAAAATCTGAAAGGTAAAGCACTCTTACCTTCAACTGTGCAGATACGAACAACACATACGGCTGTTATTCACCATGGCCTCTTCTTCTCCACAGAGGCTTCCGGCATAACTGGCCCAAAAGATAAGCTCACTGTGACTTCTCTTTTATTTTATGTCTTTTTTTCCCCCAGAAATAATGTTTAGAATATCAGTATTTAAAGAAAGGTGTTCTCTTTCTGTGGAACAGTTTGCCCTGTAAATATATGGATGCACACATCTCTATTAAAAGATGATTTTACAGGACTCTTCTCACTCTTGGTGTTTCTTTGCTTTATTAAGTAGAATATTAGGTTATATTTTAGAAGCTGTAAAGTCATTGTGTAAGCTTGTTAAAAAAAAAAAAAAAGTAGGGTTTCTGTTTGTTTTTTGGTCTTTTTTATTTGGTACCTATTTTAAATTATATCTGGATAGAAGATGAATTTTATATATATATATATATATTTTATATCTATGTATATATTTTTTTAATGTAATGGAATCTCAAAAGTATGCGATATAGGAAGTGTGTATAGAACAATAAAGCTTCAAGAGCTCCGAGTCTATTTTAACATTTTTAGCCTGAAATGGATCAAATATGATATGATCACATGATATATGATCACAGAGCTGTGAAAAGTCCAACACCCTCAGAGGTGACAGACATCATCTCCATAAAGTATTTTGGAGCTCGTTTCAGCTCACGTGAGACAAAATTATCAGCCAGCAACTATTTGGTTCCAACCCTTCAGGGACAGAGCAGAGAGCCCAGGATTTACTCTTCTTCTTCGTCTTCTTCTTCGGGGCCTTCATATGTCAAGATCTCAGCAGTTGTTTCGTAGCATAAAAAGCCGAGTCCTGCGTACAGAGGCTGAGTGAAGGTGGTCTGGACTCTGTGGAGGAGAGTGGTGGTGTTTTCAGAGACACTGTAGAAGAACAGGCTGCCTGCATTGTGATCCAGGTACACTCCCACCGTGGAGGACCGAGGGCCTGACACCGGGGTTCGGATGTTGTTGTGCCAGAAATCGTAAATGCCGTTGTAACAGTTTAATGTCCAAGATTTATCATTGAGTCCAAATCCACTCTCAGGTGACCGCCACGCTCTCCTAATGTTCTTGTATGAGACAGCCACGCAGATCCCACACCCTGTCATCTCCACCTCCCAGTAACAGCAACCAGTCAGGATCTTTGTGCTCAGGACCTGATGCCAGTCGCTGAATCTGTCTGGGTGAAGAGGGTAAGACTCTGCCGTTCGCATCAGTGTCCCACTCTTGTTGTCCTCGGACAGAAGCAGCCACTGGTTGGCTGTATTTGGGTCCAGTGTGATTTGGCAAAAATGCTTTAAGAAGTCCTCCCTGATTTTAGGTTCTGACAGGGGAGCCTCCACTTGGGTCGGTAAGATGCTCGTCCATTCTTGCTTTAGGACTTCCTGGAGTTTATCTCTGAGTTCTGACACGGCTGACGTCACACCCTCAAAGCATCCTGGCGGGCGTCTGAGGGCTGTAGCCTGGGCGAGGCCCGGCAGTGACGTGTAGGCACTGAGAAACCGAATGTGATCCTCTGTGTGCGAGAGGACCTTCAGCTCGGCGTCTCTCCTCTTCAACTCGGTGATCTCTTGACCCACCTGCTCCTGAAGCTCTTTCAGTTGGCTCAGCTGACCTTCCTGTTCGGATCTGACCTTCTGCTTCACATCAGAGATCATCCCAGTCAAGATCTCTTCAACGTCCTCCGCTGTTTTACCAGCCCAGCGATTGACTGCCTCATTCTCCGCTCGAAGCACCTTCAGCTCCTCCTCCAGGACCTCGATCCTCTCCTGGAGAGTTTTGCGACCCGTGTCGAGCTCTTTCTGCTTCTCGGTCGTCTCTGCTTCGGCCGACACCGTGACGTGACCTTTGTGTTCTTCCACAGAGCAAAGATAGCAGATAAGCTGCTGGTCGGTGCGGCAGAACATCTTCCTCAGCTCGTTGTGATGAGAGCAGATGTTTTCCCGGAGCTTCTCAGAGGGCTCCACCAGCTTGTGTTTTTTATACGCTGGAGACTCGACATGAGGCCTGATGTGTATTCTGCAGAAAGAGATCAAACAGACCAAACAGAAGTGGGCGGCCCTGAGTTTTCTGCCCGTGCAGATGTCACAGGCCAGATCGTCAGGTCCCGCGTACAAGTGATCAGCAGGAACATCTCGTCCAATCCGCAGCTCCTCCACCAAAGTTGCTAAGAAGATGCTGTTGAGCAGATCAGGCTGTGTTGGGAATGTCTGCCTACACAGAGGACAGCTGTAGGTTCCCTCCACCGTTTCTGAGTCCCAGTGGGCTTTAATACACTCCTTGCAGTAGCTGTGGCCACAGGGCGTTAACACTGGATCCTTCAGAAGATCCACGCAGATGGGACAACAGAAGGCCCCCTGGATGAGCTCAAACCCTTTCTGCGCCATCTTAGCTTTGACCAGCAGCAAACATCTGACTTTCACTTCCTCCAAAGTGAAAGTAGACAGTGCTCAGATCTACACAACATGTGTCTCGGCAATCTCTCTTCTGTTGCCCTTCACTTATGTGTTACAGATCTGATGAGGAGGGGACAGGAAGAGGTGGGCTGAAGTTCAGAAACAAAACTTTATTACAGAAATGTTATTGGACAAAACAATATTTCACAAAAAGGGAGTTTCATCCCCCACCTTTATCTACGTCGGAATCTGTCAAGACCAACGCGCATTTGTTTTAAAGTATTAAAGTGCTGTGATGAGATTGTTTTAGCAGTACAATAATAAATAAATAATCAAAATAGCAGTTTATTACGGTGGCCGAGAGGTGCAAAACACTTTAACAATCGGATGAAACAAATTTACAAATGACGAAACACTTTAACAAGCGGCGGAAACAAATTTACAAGTAACAGCTCTTTCCTCATATTTGTTTCAGCCGCTTGTTAACGTGTTTCGTCATTTGTAAATTTGTTTCATCCGTAAATTTGTTTCATCCGATTGTTAAAGTGTTTTGCACCTCTCGGCCACCGTTCAGAAAGGTCTTACAGTCAGGTAATGGATTATCTACTTCAAGGGGGGCATCTTACGCAGCGTAAACGTGAGTTGCGCATGCGCAGCATGCAACAAGGCGGAAGTGGTGCGCTCCACGTGGTCGCCACGCAGCGTGCAGTGTCCTCCGCGAGGCTGCGCTCTGCTCGCGCCTGTCCGTCAGGGCGGTGCCGCTGCGGAGTCAAACAAACTACGCAGTTCCACCTCGGGTGCTGTTGGCTGGTCCCCGGCTGGACACCCTGGGAGACGCGCTCCCATTTGTCCGGGGGCCTGACGTCATATTTAGGTGTCAACACTTAAATGTCGAATCTTCGACGTAATAACACGCGCTGCCACATTCACAAACACGATAGTGCCACCTGAAACCGCTGGTAGCTGACATGGACCACATTAAAGATGGATGGTTTATGGAGAAAAGCGCGTTATGGCCCGGACAGGCAATGAGCCTTCAAGTGAAAGAGGTCCTCTACAACAAGAAATCCAAATTTCAAGATGTACTCGTCTTCACCAGGTGAGTTACGGTACTTCTTCAGTTACGTCGCTTTGCTAAAGATGCTAACTGTTAACCTGCACAGCAAATGCGTGAGCATCTGTCTGTTTTATCAGTCATTCATGGTGATAAAAGCCAGCTTTATGAAGCTCACGCAGCCACGCGGTGCTGTCTTGTCATATTAAACGTCGGTGGGGCGCTTCATCCTTTCCCCCAGTGAAACCTATGGGAATGTCTTGGTTCTGGACGGCGTGATTCAGTGCACGGAGAGGGATGAATTTGCCTACCAGGAGATGATTGCCAACCTTCCACTCTGCAGCCATCTGTCTCCCAAGAGGGTATATTGTAGATCTGCAGCAGGCTACGCCACACAGAAAGTGTTTGAGCCCTAACAATCGTTCTTCTCTTTGCAGGTGCTGATTATTGGCGGTGGCGATGGCGGAGTGCTCAGAGAAGTGGTGAAGAATCCACTGGTGGAGTCGGTGGTTCTGTGCGAGATCGATGAGGTGAGAGCAAAAGGGATTCCTCTCGGGTTGCTCTCTGACGCTGCCTTCAAGTAACACTCCTTCCCATCATCTTCTGCTTAGGACGTCATTAACGTTTCGAAGAAGTTTCTTCCCGGGATGGCAAAAGGGTTTTTCAGTCCCAAACTCACCCTTCATGTGGGAGATGGCTTTGAATTCATGAAGCAGAACAACAACGCCTTCGATGTCATCATAACCGATTCGTCTGACCCTGTCGGTAAGAGCTACATTTGACATTGGTCCACTTTCTAAGGTCCAACCTAAATCTAAAGTCAGTTCTGTTTATTTTTTTGGGTTTAAAGGACCTGCTGAAAGCTTGTTCAAGGAGTCGTACTTTCAGCTCATGAAGTCAGCCTTGAAAGACGGCGGAATTCTGTGTTCCCAAGGTAATTTCAGATTTCTCGTCAGGTTTCTCATGATGCACTGTGCCACAAATCTGTCAAATTATATAATTTTACAGAGCAAGAAACTCGTTTGGTCAGTGATAACGGCCCCCTCACCATTTAGAGATCAGGGGTTCCTGCTCAAATGCTTCTGATCCACTGGCGTGATGCAACTCTGTTTATCTATAAGGTCAAAGTCAAGTCAAAGGGTCTTTATTTGTGCAGGACAGAGAAGCCTGCTGCTTGGACAACACATTCAACAATCCCCTAATACATTCTCAAATAGTTAAAAAAAAATGCAGCAGCCAATTACATAATAAAGTATAAATACATTCATAATCAGCAGGATCAAAAATAAAAAGCAGTCCAGCCTCTCAAATTGCATGACCTCTATCTCATCTGTCCATCCTGAGCCATCCATCATTGGTGACCCTAACCAACGGTGGGAGGAACGAGTGCTCGTGTCCGACACGTTCACGAGGAACGCTGTATCTTGTATCCTGTCGATAAAAAGCACAGACAGATAAAAAAGCCATATTTTGCAATGAAGTGACTTCACTGGGACCCCTGACAAGGTTAGAAAATTACTAGATGAGGAGAGTGTAAAAGGAAAGAATAGCCTGTGAGCATGGTGGAAGGGGGATGAGGCTGCAATGGGAGTAATGTCCCATTCCATCACCTGACGGCTGTCTCTCCTGGTGTCTCTCACAGGGGAGTGTCAGTGGCTCCATTTGGAGCTGATAAAGGAGATGCGCAGCTTCTGCGAGACGCTATTCCCCGCGGTGGAGTACGCCTACAGTACCATCCCGACTTACCCCAGTGGTCAAATTGGATTCATGCTGTGCAGCAAAAACCCTGTAAGTGCGTCGCCCCCCACCAGCTGTCACTCACAGCAGCGTTGCCGGAGCGACTGACGAGAGACAACTGTCTGATTGATTCTGCATTGCAATCATCAAAACTCTCATTTTATTTTTGCTTTCTGTTAGAAAACAAATTTCAAGGAACCAGTGAAGGCGCTCTCAAAAGAAGAAATCGGAACTATGGACCTTAAGTATTACAACCCTGAAATTCACAGAGCCTCGTTTATCCTGCCTGAATTCGCCAGAAAGGTACTTTACTCTTCGAGACGCACATGCTTGAGCACAAATCACAACTGTTCAATGTGTTCCACTTTCCACTCGCACGTTTAATTTCGTTCTAATATCAATAGGTACTCAATGAGGCATGACCAGCAAAACTCTCCCGACGACGTTCTTCCTCCTCTCGCTCCTCTGACCTCAGAGAAATGTTCTTCACCGCACCACTTCATCATTGTTGACGGTTTCCCTATAACGTTGTTTCTGGATGGTGGAGCAACTAATGGTCAGTGGTGGGAACCTGCTGAGTTAGACTTTAAAAGTGTTATTTCCACTTTTGTCGGATTTACATGCCAGCGGCGCTTTTATTTCCTGAGTTGTTTTAAGTCTTTTGTAATTGTCTTATAATGAGCAGTTTAATTTTACTGTGGGCAGAGAAGAATTCCTCATCAATTCTGACCTCATTTTGATAAAGTTGTATTGTTTATTGGAGTCACTGCGACGATATGCAATCAATTACATAGCATGTATAGTCTGTATCTATGTTAAGCTGCTGCTTTTATTTGGAACACCAGTTTGTACTCGCAGGACTTTGTACCCATCAGTCCTAATAGTGTATTCCGAAATGACTGATGCCAAGTTGTGTCGCAAGAATACCCGAGTATCTATGGGGCAAAAGTGTTGAGAGTTGAAGGCACTGTCCTTTTAAAAAATGTGAGTTTCATTAATGCTCAGGTTTCATTGCAGTGGAATAAGTAAATGTAATAAACGCATTGCTTTGAAGCCTTCCGATGCAGGAATGAGATTTGTCGTAATGTCGTAATTTGCGGTGTCGTGTTTTACATTTCCATTTGAAAAGAGATGTATCAAAGGACAAAAGTTGTGATTTTTCTAGAATTGTAATAAACTGAGGGTCTAGATGTGAGATTGGCGTACGCAGTTATTGACAGTGGTGCAGTGAGGAGCAGCTTTAATTTTTGTGCTGGTGTAAAAACCTGTTGCGTTGGACTCTGATTGTGCAGTGTCGCTCTCTATCCGCTAGGTGGCGGCCTTAAACAGCCAGTTGACCTGTGAAGGAACGCGCACAAAACCATCTATAGGAGACGTCTGTAAATTTTTAGGTTTTCTTTCAATTTGAGTGCAAACATCTGTTGTTGAGTCCTGTGCTGCACCGTTTAAATGCCACTGTTTCCCTCAGATCAATGATTACGTGGATTCAATGTTTACGTGGCTGTCGCGATCTACGCGGAAGTCAAAGGTCAACCACGATGACTTCTGGTATTGTTTGAAGCCCCTCTTACTAGCCTAACCTGTGATAAACTTCAAAGACTCAATTGACAATAAGCACTAATCTCTCTTACTCAGCCGCGTCGGGGGAAAACTCCTCAATCCCCGTTTCTGAAGCGTGGAAAATCCTTTTGAAAATATCGATTAAGGTCTGTTGCAGTACGCCGAGCGGTCCCTGTGGCAGCATCTGAAGACATCACAGCGGTCAGCTGTGCCCCACCCCCACCCCCGTATCCTGAGGGTCGAGGGGCACTTCTCCCCGCTGATGTCGAAGTCTGCTCCAGATTGTAATTACCTTACTTGTCAATACACCTTCATCGCTTTATTGACAACGATGCATCAATTTCACCCGTCCTTGTTTCTTCCAGTCGATCTTGTAGCCAGGTGACGGATTTGAGATGGTGTCGCGCCTCCGTGAAACGTAGTTTATCAGCAGGAACATGCAGCAACATACATCTAACACTAGATTTAACGAGATTATCATTGGATTCACCAACACTGACTGACACACTCCCAGAAACGGGTCACACAAAGATGAACACGACTCCTGAAATATGGCTGGTGGCGTTTGTACCCAGACGTCAGTTTTATAGAAAACAGGATTTCCTGCATGTTTTGTTCAAAGCTACGAAGGAATCAGATCGTTGGTGAATCTTTCTGTCAAAATCACTTGGTTTTATGTGTCTAAAGTCCAAATACTAATTAAAGAGCAGGTGAAATGATCAGCCCAGCACCCCCCAACCAGAACCAGATGAGGGCAGGGCAGCGCGAGACTAGAGGTCCCAATAAGTGGGACTTTTCTGTCCATCTCCAGATTGGCTCTTCAGCATCTGGACTGTCACGGGCCTGTCTCTCCATCAGAGCCTTAGCCTGTCCCAGCTCCCTGAAAACCGTCAAAAAAGGTCAACGCATTAGTCATATCTGCAAGTCTGGACTCCTCTTAGACCCCCCCTTATATGCCTCGCCCCCCCCCCTGACGTCATGCTTCCCTGCCGATGTTCCCCTACTGTTATTATCAGAAAGGTTAACGGTACCAATTGTTCTGTTCAGAATCCTTCACCCCCCCCGATCCTGCTCCACTCATGTATCCCCGCCCATACGCATACACCCACCACTCTCCACGTCAGTGGTAGCGAGGGGGGGCGAGGCATATAAGAGAGTGAGGGGTTCAGAGTTAGAGCAGAAGAAACATCACTGGTCACCAGCTCCTCACCAGCTCCTCCCGACTGCTCCGCACTTCCTCCACCGCTCTGGTCCGGACCAGTCCAGGCGGCTCACGCGCTCTCCATCGCACGCACCCGGACACGCACGCACTCCTCGTGAGCCTCCAGTGGCTGTAGCTCCGCTCTGTCGCCTGCACTCCCGTCACAGCATGCAGCTTCTGGTGGTGTTGGCAGCTCTCACGGGGGTCCTGCTCAGCATCAGAGCAGCCGCCGTGCTTCCTGTGGAGGAAAGGAGCCCTGTGCACCTGAACAGGGTGAGCAGACGGATTCTTCGGAAAAACCTTTTTTGTTTTAGTTTGAAAATGTCTTTAGACTTTGAAATTGAATGTGTCCCCCCCCATCCCCAGGTGACTATCTATTCCCAGTAACACCTTTCCATCCCCTCATCTGTGTTCAGGAGCTGAGCAAAGAGCGCAAGGAGCTGATTCTGAAGCTGGTCTCGGGGCTACTGGACGGCGCTCTGGACACCAACATGCTCCCCATGGAGACGGTGGACCTGGAGGAGCCGCTGGAGTCTCGCCTGGAGGAGAGGGCCGTCTACAACCGGCTATCGCTGCCCCAGCGCGACCGCAAAGCCCCCTGTAAAAACTTCTTCTGGAAAACTTTCACCTCCTGCTAACAGGAAACCCAAACACCCCCCAACTGAGCTCCACATGAACTGTAGTAGAACTCAGCTGGACAAACCCTCCACACCTGTCAGACAAGCGGCAGCGAAGGACTTCACTCAGTTTGAGTCGATTGTTGATTTGCCTATAGGCTCTGTGTATTTATGTACTGGATGTAACTGTATTTTCTTTCAGGGTCAACAATAAAGCATGGTAATAACCCTTGAGAATCATATTTACTGCAGTTTATCCCAGAAAACCAGTCATTTCAGTCAATACCGCACAAGTCTGGCGTAATTGAAGCCTTTAATTTAACTGCGGTAAAATTCTGGAATTAAAGGAGCCGTGACTTTCCTGCAGTGATGATTTTGGCAAGAGCGGCAGCCGTTTATATATTCTATTCTATTTTTTATTCCTTCATGATGACAAATTACCTTTTTATTCTTTAATTAAAGAATGACAAGAAAATGACAATACTAAAACGTGTGAAAACGAGTCAGTGGTTTATTCTGCACAAAGCTGCCCCGGATCTGCTCTGGGTGCAAAGGTGTGTAGTTTGAATCCCGCTGCTGTATGGCGGGGTGATGAAGCGTGCTCCCTCTCAACCACCTATTGATGCGGTGAGCTTTAAGTTGCGACGATCAAACATCGACCAGTTCAGTGGCAAGAAAATTCCTCCTGATCCCTCGGATCAGCTGGATGAACGACCTCACCTTTGGCTCCGCAGAGCTTTAGCACCAGAGAATATTTCGATAAAAAACTGAAAATCTAAATAAACCAAAATAGTCGTTCACGCGGAGCCAAAGGAGAGCAGTCTCCACACCCTCGCCCCCTCATTACCTCCCCCAAAAGGGATGGATAGAAGACAATGGCTCATAAGCGGGCTTGTTTCAGGAGTTAGTGCCAGTGCAGCTAAATTACAGGTGGGGCATTAAAGGCCAAGGAGGTGTCTGAGTGTCCCCGTGCACGTGTTGGAGAGAAAAGCTCATCAATGATCCATCCCTGCTGCGAGAGCCCTTGAAAGCTGCTGATGATGGGGGGCTGCGGCTCCACACATCTCAAAGGGGCATAATTACACGCTTCCCCTGACGGCTGGGGACTCGGGCGCGTTCTTTAACAATGCTGGATGTTTTGGAGGGGAGGAGGGGGGAAAAAGCCCCGGCGGGCTCAGCTGATTGCAGCTCAGCCTCTCGCAGCGAAAGGACCCGAAAGGGAAATGAGCCAATTTCAGGTTTATGACCTGTTTGAAAATATCGGCCTTGGTTCCGCAGAACAGGAGCAAAGCTTTTTAATTATATGGTTAAAAAAACAAACAATTCACATTGAGACATCACAGAGCGAGTTGTCCACTCCTGACTTTGTGCCCTCGGGCAAAATGAGGCACGCGAGAGGAGCGAGATCAAAGCCGACGCCTGAGAGCAAAGCTCTGTTATCGCTGTTCCCTTTGATCTGGAGGAGGGCGGGAAAGAAGCTCCCGACCTGAGAGCGCAGCGCAAACTGGAACGGGATTTCTCATGTTGTGGTGTCAGGGAACTGTTTGTGCTCCTCAGAGGATGTAAAATCAGAAAAAATAAAAGGAAAACCAAGCCTTCGGCACACCGACCTAAACGATACGATGTTAGAATGCGGCTTCAGCCATCGCTAAGGCTAACTTGTGTCCCTGGTTATTTCATTCTGATAGTTTTAATCTAACTTCAATACCTGGACATAATATATACCCATTTTTCTAGTTTCGGGGCATCAATTTCTTTTGCCTGAGCTGGTGGAATGTGCATGGGTGCCAATGCCAGGGTGATCAAACCCAAGGAGTTGTCGTTTGATGGAGACACAGTTGGAGTGGATGGATGGAAATGGAACGATCCGATACGGAGGCTGGAGAAGATGGAGCCGATCGAGCTAGCGGCACTTGCTCCCAGTATCTCTGCTGGTGGACTGTACCTCTCTCAGACAGTCAGGGTGGCCTGAAGCTGCGATGCACTGTAGGGAAACAACATCCTGCCGTGTTTGGTTCATATAATCAAAAGGTGAATTGCTTCACAATGCACCACAGTCAACTGGATGGCTCAAACCATCAACGAAGCCTAAATCTCACACTCCCAGACACACGCGGCCTCACTTGTAAAGGACATACGTCGTGTGTGGAGGTGGAAGCTCCGTGCACAGATGCTTGTACTTTATTAACCCGGTGGCTCTGCGCACGGAGCCCACAGCATTCTTATTCATCTCTGGAAGTTGAACTCAATTTATTTAGCGCTGCCATTTTCCAGGGCCCATATCCAGAGGACTCAAAAGCAGCGTGGTTGACTAACCGAGCCATTGTGAAGGGAACTAAATATAAAATTCGGGAAACCAAAAAAAAAAAAGTTTCCTGCCTGGGAAGAATAATGGACCTTCCTCTGTGTGTATTCAGCCACTTTGAATGTCTTTGTCGAGAGATCATTAGCGTCCTTTCAGCAGCGAGCCTCTGCTCTTCAGATGAATATATTCGGAGCCCAGGTCTCTTGATCAGTCGCTGCCTCGTGTTTTGGTAAATTAAGACCTTTTTTTTGTACGTCACATATGGTTAAGATGGGCGCGTAGGCAATCATGTGGCTGGAGCTGAAATCCTCTCCAGTTGCATCTCAAAGAACCTCACAATACAGAGTTTAAAGAGCTTTTTGAGAATAAAAAGTTCTCCCATTCTCCCAGCAGCGACAGGAATAGACAGACTGTTTTCCCCAGCAGGGTCTAATGATGCCTGATGGCTCGTTCGGCTGCCCAGTGCCACGGCTAAAAGCTGCTTATTATAGGCCCTTCTGCTCTTTCAGTGGCTCCAAAAATGAGCTGTCACCGGCAGAAGTAAAGGAGGCAGCACACCGGTCATCAGCGTGACCCTCTCCAGCCTCACCACCCCTGCGTTAGGAGCACGGGCGGAACCGCAGCAGCTGAGTGTTGCTCATGTCGAGTCCGCAACTTGCTCCAGTTCTGCAGCAGGTTGGTGTAAACTCAGCAACCGATGGCTGGAAGTTATTTGAATTGATTGAAATCTTATTGTCCCCAGAACAATAACCTCATTATAAACCATTTTTCTCTGTGCAGGAGGTGTGAGCATGTTTAAAAACGAGCGTTGGCTTTAACAATAACCCCGCGGTGCATTCACTGACGCACACGCTTTAATGTTAAAGGAAACTCTTTTTGCTACTAATGTAAAATATGTCGTTTTTCCGCTTCAGTGACCCTGCTTGATCCGTCCCACAGAGAGAGTCCCGTCACCTCGCCCCGGAGTTGTGGAATCAAATTAAAGTGTGATTCCATCTCCCGCGTGCAGAAACGTACAGGCCGCTTCTGTCTTCTCGTTCCGCTCTGTTTTCCTCCGGAGGGAAACTGATCCCTGGTGATGAAGTGGGGGCCACGATGGCGTCCCTGTTGATGGGTGGGTGTCAAACCCAGGAGCGGCCGCGCGTTGCCATTAAGGCAGGTTTCATTAGACGGAGGGGGGAAGAAAGCGGCCCGCAGATATCGACTTTCTTGTTGGAGCGCCGTGGTTCTCTGGCGCACCGTGGCTCTGATCACAAGGGGGACGCGCCTGTGATTAACCGCCAGAGGTGGCTCTGCCTTTGCATCGGGAATGGATTTGTTGCCACAGCATCAGGCAGAGGGCCTAAAGTCATGTTATCTCCTCGTGTAGTGGCCCTTGTGACCATCTTCAGAAGAAAAAAATGGGTCCTTATGGGATGTCGATGCACCTGATTGCAGTTGCTCTAACGACACAAACGCGCCCCCGCGTCAGATGAGCGAGGGCCGAAACGCACCGACGACCTGAATTTACAAAGTGGTAAGGACAGTTCTCATCGTGGGGAGACGTCATCGCTCATATAGGAAATCCATGCTGCATGCTGAGGGTGATGATCATTCTTCTTGCTAACAGACCTGAAAATGTTTAATCAATTACGCAGCGAGCAGCCCCACTATTAATATCCCTGCTGGAGGTACCGAGTCATGGCTGCCAGAACCGTTATTTCATTTCATATTTGCGGCGATGTGAACGATGATCACGTACCTGGAAATATTTATGGTGCATTACTGGCGCGCTTGCCTGTCACTTTGGGATTTTTACTCAAGCCATTTTATTTTATCCACGATTCACTTCCGGATCAGTCAGAACACGTAGCGAGGTCGGACCCACCACCGTAGTGAGGCTCCAACCTTTGAGCTGTTCCAAACACATTCCAATCAAATGCCTTTTTTCGGTTGTTTCTCACTCTCACATTTAAACATTTTCTGCGTTTCTGAACTTCCCATTTGAAAACACTTTTTTTTAAAAATCAAACTTTAAAAGGCTAAAAGGCCAAAATAAAAACTTTATTCTCATTTCTTTTGACTCTTTTTCATTCACTGCTCGCAGGGACATTTGTTGAAAACCCTGATGACTTTTTTCGCTCCTAATAAAATAGCTAGCAACGTCATAATGGATGTAAACAGCACATGTTAATCGTAACAGCTGTGTTTGACTTATTAATTGCTTTTAAACTAATATAACACAAGTGTGTCTGTATTGGTTTAGCGTAGCTTTAATTCAGCAGCTTTGTTGGCTGTGTGAAGTGTAATGAAGGGAAAAGCACGGCACCATTGAGCAGCCATAATGAAGAAAGGGATTCAGGGGGTGAAAGCAGCACCTGTGCGCCATTTCTCATCATTGCTTGTACGTCAGCGAATGCTTTAGTGCCTTATGGCGTCCCGCTGAATTGTTAAAGCTGGAGCCTATTTGAATTAGCAAGGAAATGACCGTATTTGTTATCTGTGGAAAAGAGCCAAGCCCGGCCAAATTGGAAGAGTAATGGTTCCGACGCACGGACAGAAATCCAGCACAAAAAGGCTTCAGCATCAATTCATCAGGAGCCCTTCTTAGACATTAGCACCAGGACATGCTGGGATGCAGCCCTGAGCCGTAAATTACACGCTAACCACACGGCTTTAGCGCTTGGGACATCAGTTGCTGTAAATATGAGAGGTTTTTTATTTTTTTTTACATTTAAAATCAATGGTAGTCACTGAAAATAGAAGAGATTTTTCAAATTTAGGTTCATTTGGATTCCGAATCATTCCATCCTCGATGCTTCTCCCCAGGCAATAACGTACGCGCAGGCGCATTCACAGTTGAACATTTGGCTCTTTTCCCCCACACATCTTTATCTCAAACCAACCTTGGAGAGTCGCGCTTAAATGTGGATAAGCAGGGCTGACTTCTTCTTTAAGCAAGGAACAAATAGGTGACGTTTGCCGCTGTAATGCTGCTGTGCACCACTTTAATCAGCACCCACGCACAATGAGCCACAACAATGGCGCCGCTAATAGAAATATTTGAGTGCGTCCGCAGTTCTCTGCCGAACAAAAAAGCCGAGTTATTACTGAAGGCCGTCAATCATTTCCTTAGTTCTTCAAGTGAAGCCCCGGCAAGGCCCGAGGCAACCAGACCCGAGGCCAATTTAATCCACGCCGAATTCAACGGCAGCAGCATTTCACGTATACGGATCCGAGCGCCGGCGCGATAAGTGAATGCATAAAAGAACAAAGGAGACGATGAGAGCTTTCGCCGCCCCAGAACGTGTGGTATTTTGTCCTGCAGGTGAGCAACAAACGCGTATTCCTGCAAAGCGGCGCCGCAGGAGGAAATTGCAGCGGATTCACCGGACATTGTTCCTCGCCACTGTACTCATCTTTAGTGACAGATTGCCAATTATTCCACACCTTAATTGCAGTTTACAGCACGTGGGTGGCCGAATCTCCTGTGAGTGCAGAACGGGGGGGGGGGGGGGCATCGAGGGATGCGTTTGCTCTCGGCTGTGAGCAGCACAGCTACATGGAAGACTGAGCTCCTCCATCAAAGCCTGCATCCTCGCTGTCTTCCCGTCAGGCGGGGCCTTTTTGATTCAATGACTGACTGGCTTCCTATCAGGAAGCACCTCATTAGGCCACGGTACAGCGAGCAGGTAAAAGAGAGCGGCCAGGGCAGCATCAGCCCCGCGCACATGGACGTTCACGACCTGATCACGCTGAAAGCCAAAACGGCCTGTGGCCGGCGTCCCTGCACTTCAGAGGTGTCTGCTGAGCTTTGTGTGAGGCCGAATCATCCACATGAGCAAACCCGGGGTCGTCACTGGCCGGCAAAAGTGCCCCGCTGATGACGCACGTGTGCAGCGCTGGGCGGGATTCAGATGAAACGCGCTGGACGTTGGGCTATTGAAGAAATCCACCGAGGTGACTCGGGGCAGACGGGAAACCCGGAGCGACGAGAAGGACAGTTCAGCGCAGAAACGACGCGCGACTCCACCGTAGCTGTCAAATATGGAGATTTCATGGTCAAAATAATGTCACATGGGAGGGGGGATCCTCTATTTTTAGAGGGCGCCCTGAAAGGGGTCTTTTCAGCCGAAGGTCACGTGTGTGATCACGTCCCGGGCAGCCCGTCAAGCAGGTGTTCATTATTCACCAGCAGCGATGACATTTTCCGTCATTCACTTCTCGAATCCAGAGGAGCAGAACAGTGCAGATAAATCTATTCTCATATTTGGTTCCTTTTCATTATTAAATCATAATATGCTTCTATCGTAGATGCTATTTTTTGTAATGTAACATTGCTTCCAGCGTTCCTCGCCTGACATTTACAATTTAGCCTGTTAATAGTGTGTTCTCTCCTTCTATTGCCATCAAAATGATTGAATAGAGCCTCCGGACCGCGGCTAGCTTTAGAAGGGAAGGGTGTTCACACCTCCAGGTACGACCTCACAGCGTGACGTGTCTGACCTCGGGGTGCAAAGAGGGCAACAGCGTGCAAGGGAAGCGGGCTGATAAATATCCTCAAAGTGCGATGAAGAGCCCATAAATGAGTTCAACCGGGTATGGAAATGGAAAACAAATGACGGGGGGCTCGTCCACGGGGGGGGTCAGGGGTGCAGACGGCACGTGGAGCGACGTTCGGAGTGACTGACGCGATGGGCCAGAGATCTCACGCTGGCTCTAACAAAGTTAGATTACAGATGATGAAAATCCTCCAGTTTCCTGTTGAGCCATGGGGGAGGCAGCAGGGTAGAGGTCCTAGCGAGGTCCACACTCACGCACGTGCACGCGCCACCCACCATCAATGTTCTGCTCACGTTTTATGGACAACTTTAGCCATGATGCAGCGAGCAGATGATTCTGGGTAATTACCGCTTCCACTTGAGATAGGAAGGAAGAACCAGGTACGAGGCGTCATCCTTTCGCTGTCGTCCATCCGTAGACATTTAGAGCCTAAAACCGAAGCACCGCCATTCAAACGCACTGACACGAAGCGCCGAAAACAGCGCAAGTGTGCGTGCAACAGCCCGTTCCTATCAGGTTTCGAGCCGCGTGTATAATGGAAATAAGTGCGACTAATACTGAGAAATGGTCTCCAGACGCACTATCAAACTAGCCCGAATCTGATGGAAGAGCAGAACTGGAAGGTGGATGGATGGAACTCCGTTCATGTTTGGATATTCCACATATTTTCATATTCGCAATCCTCCTCTCTACTCGCCCTAAAGTGGAAATGTTCTCCAAAACCTGAGATTAGGGAGCGTTACGGAAAAATCGCGAGGCTCCTCGGAGGGTAATCTGCACCGGAGGGGCCGCGAAACGGCCCGAAATGATGCGCGGCGCTGACGTCATGTGTGACGGCCGAGAGCACGCCGCATCAGCTGGGTCAAGTTTGGCTTTGGAATCAGCTGACCAGAATAAAAGGTTTAAAACCCATAAACACATCAGCCATTTGCAAAGAAAAAGAAATGACGCTTCCATACGGAATTATTGTAATTAGCTGCGAATACTAGCAATTAGTGTTTTAGCATTAGGGGAAATGGGTCGGTTATTAGATGCTTACTTATTCACAGTAATGTTGCCTTTTCACTCATGAATAACACATTTGATCAGACAGCATGAACACTGTTCGATTCCCTGGTTAAAAATGCATGAAGACGACGTCTGGCTTTAGAAAGCATTTCTCTGCACGCAGACGTGAGTGTTGCTGGCCGACGGCTGCCTGTTTTAGTCCTGATACCGTAATTATAGCAAATGGACTGGCCATGTTAAGCTATTGTACCTTTCTCATAAACCACCGACAGTTAGCCGCCGTGCAATTTGATGCTAAGTGACTTACGTAAAGACACTTGTGGATGGGGGTCAGGGGTCGCGCTGTAATGACGGCTGGATGTGGCGCTCTGCCTCTAAACGAGTCTTTTAAAAATGATGAATGTTGCGCTGCTGAACAGTTCATCTGCAACAGGAACCTGACGGCATCCCATTACGGACCAGAACCCGAGGTCCGTAATGGGATGTGTAATTGGAATAGAGTTTTTAAAAAATGCACATGTTATACCATAACTTAGGTCTAAAACTGCCCCTCCGCAAAAGAACGGAGGAGAACATTTTGTGTTGGGCTGGTTTTAATTCCACATTTGTCACTTCATTACATCATTACGATGCACGTTCAGGTTTGCTTAAGTAGCTGAAGGAGGCTACAGCTCCAGTGAGCTGGAATAACTGCTAACGGTCACCGCAAGGGTAATTCCTTCTTTCTTTCTTTTTTACCTTTGCAGTGTGTGTGACCAGCAGAGGCCGGTCATGTGTCTGTTTACAGCCTGTATCAGGCGTTCAGGTTCATTCACCCTCTGACCCTCAGAATCTTTCCACTGGCGGCGGCTAAGCTAACATGACCAGGTGAGTGGCGGTGTCGTGTTTATGTGCTCCGTAGATCCGCTCCCATTCACGCCTGCACTTTTGCCCCAGCGGCCGTTGTGCGTTTGTGCTGCTCCTGCTGCTCCGCGTCACGCACGGCGTGAACGTGACGGGCCTGTACGGCAGCTTCACCTCCCCCAACTTCCCCTTGCCGTACCCTGACGACCAGCACGTCGTGTGGAACATCAGCGTCCCGGGAGGCCACAGGATCAGACTCTACTTCGGCCACTTCAGCCTGGAGCCCTCGAACCGCTGTGAATATGACTACGTCCAGGTAGAGGAGGGAAGCCTTCTAACCCCTCGTTCTCGCCGGTGTCCGTGGTAACGGCCCTCTGACCTTGTCAAAGCAGGTTTTGGCAGGGGGGAACGAAACCCTGCGATTCTGCGACGAAGAAGAGAAGGACTCTGAAAGCACCCCGGGGAACATGGTCATCCTGACAGCTGGGAACCTCATGTCAGTGGTCTTTAGGAGCGACTACTCTAATGAGGGCCGATTCACAGGCTTCCAAGCCTTTTACAGCGCAGAAGGTAACGCTCACTGCTGACAGCTGGTGCCATCACCAGATGTATTTTTGGTGGCTTACACTACGCCACAATAGGTGTCAGAAGATGAGGCTGAGGGAGCCCCAGACGGGCGTAAATAGTGACATATATCAGAAGACGGAGCCCTTGTCCCCCGCGTGAGGGAACATTCGTTTAATGAACGAGAGCGCCGGTGGAGAAATGGTCCAAAGAAGAGAAAAAAAGGAGTTTAGGGTTCAACTGCAAGGACACGCAGCTTCATTAATGTCAGTTTCAAATCCAGTCGTGGTAGTTGAGAGGGGGGTAAAGACTCCACGTCGGGGCCAAATCGTCATCATGTTGTACCGTGAGGTCATGGTGACGCAGCGCCATTTAAACTGAGCAGGAAGGAACCAAAGTTGTATATAGCATGATTCCGTAACTGAAACATTGGGCCCGTTTAGATGACAAAAAAGGCATCATGTCAACAGACATCTGTGATATCAGACAACGTCAGGGATCTGTAATCAGCAATCTTTACATATATGCATATGTTTATATGTGGAGGACGGCAACAGAGCGCAGCTGCTCCCATGTTAGCGCGGCTAACGCTAGCGCTTTTTTGAAATATCGCATTTCTGACGTGCATTAAAATGCAACAGAGCTCCCCATCACGATGATCTGATTGCTCCTAGTTATCGGATTTCTGTGATGCGGCCCAGTAACTATATTACTGAACAGAGACGAAAGGGGGCAACAGATTTTACCCATCAGGAAGTGTGTTTAGGGCATTTAAAGGTCAACGGCGATTCCTTCCGTTTTCTCATCTCAGCAGCAACACTGAATTTCAACACTGAGGAAGACGAGTGGCAACTGTCCAGATTTATTTGGTTTGAAGCTGAGTAGGAAAAAAAAGATAAAGTTGCGGTCTGTCAAACACGTACCAGCATCCTTCAGTCCGAGTCAACACTTACACTTACAATTTGCATCTGCACCATTCCACTTAAATTAAGGCAGAAGCTACAGAGGGGCAGCGAAAATTGTGTGTGTGCGTGTGTGTGTGTGTGTGTGTGTGTGTGTGTGCGTGTGCTGGGTCTCTGAGGCCAGCAGTGTGGATCTCCAGAGGAGGATAGGCTTGTCACCGGAGGTTGCTGCTGACGGAGGCGGCTCCTCTTCTGACATCAACACAGCTTCTGCGGCGTGTTGCTCGGACACAAGCGCCACGTTGTTTACCGCCGCTGCCGCTTCTGCTTTGCCTCAATCAACTAATTGAATGTGAGAGGCTTGTGGGGCCCCGATGATGGAAGGACAGGAGCCGTGAGAAGAGCTGCTATTAATAATAACGATGTTGATTTCCCATCAATGAAATGAAGGTTATTGGGATTTAATAGAGCACTGACTAGTTTAAAGGAGATGAATAATTGAATGTTTCAATTTTGCAGTGGATGACCCCCCCCCCCCCCCCATCCTCCAGGCAAACCATTTCCCCAATATGGACTTTCTAAACTTCTCTTTCATTTTCTTTTGTGATCAGCAGTTTCTAACCTCATGCTGGGCTTTAAATGACTTGTTAAATTCCTCTGGTCAGCCCCGCTCCTGCGCTCCTCCCTTCCCTCTCTTTCTCTGGCAGTTCCCCACTAGACTATAAATTGTGTTCGACTCTCTAACCTTTTGCTCCATAACAGACATTAACGAGTGTGTGTCCGGGATCGATGGGGAGAGGGCGTGCGACCATTTATGCCACAATTACATCGGGGGATATTACTGCACGTGCAGACGAGGCTACCTGCTCCACCATGACAGAAGATCCTGCACAGGTGAGAGCTGAGAGCAGCAATCAACCCTATAAATGATGGTGGACGCTGGTCCTCGGGATAAATGGACTCCAGTTAAGCCCCCGGCCAGCAGAGAATGATGATGAATAACAGCTTCTATCAGTGCTGACCGGCTGCATGGATCTGGCTCTGAGCTCTTTTAGCTGCGCAACATCTGTCGAGGTACAAAAAACCCCCTGAAAATATAAACAAAAATGCTGCCAAATCCAGAGCGATCAAAACGTCATCGGCATTCCGGATGACCAGCGAGTTTTCTACAGACGTTTCCATGCCAGGGGTTTTTTCGTAGGAAACACGTGCTGCCACTGAGCTTCTAAAGTGAGCTGAGGGATGACATTAATAAATGTCAATAATATTTTATGTTTTTTGTCCTTTCTGGGCTTCTGTAGAAAGATAAAAGAACAACAGTGGAGTGGGAGCAACTTGAATATATAATATTTCATCACTATGTGAATGTAAATGTAGCTAGTATGCTAACATTAGCATACAATCTAACCACACATCTAATACCAGCGCTCTCGCAGTGGTTATTGAACATCTTTCCTTTTAGCCCTTCCACAAAAGTGAGCACTTGTTGGTCAGGCCAATGTCCCACGGGCGAGGCCGTCCTATAACTTTGTCCCATCGCCACTTGTACGAGCGCCACAGCTTCTTCTCGCACATTAATGCGCGAAAAGATTCGATGCCGCCAGTCGCTGTAAGGCCAGGTTAATTACTGTCGATTCCTGAGGGAGAAGCAGCCTCACCATGGCATTAAAAATTGATACCTGCCTGTCACACTAATAATGCACCGAGGCTGGGCAATTAATCACAATTAGCCCTCACTGCGTCTTAAATGATTATTCTTCGCCAGAGGTGAAGTGGTGGCAAAACAAATCATGCAACGAATAAGTGAAAATGATTATCTGCCACCCGTTTGTGCTAATTATATAGATTAAAGTATTCAACCTCTTTGCAACACCCATTTTTTAGTTTAGTTAGCCAGTAACAGCTGCACATTTGCCTGGGCAACAAAAAAATCTCAATCAATCACCTAATTTTTGTTGCCAGGGAAACGTCTGCCGTGAACTTTAGCATTGTCACCACAGTCTTTAGCACCTAGCAAATATGCTACGGTACCTGTGTCCGTGCAGTTCCGTGCAGCGGCCAGCTGTTGACCTCGCCCTCTGGGGTTCTGACCAGCCCCGACTACCCAGGCTCGTACCCCCCCATGAGCCAGTGCGACTACTCCATCCGCCTGCCGGAGGGCTTCAGGATAACCTTGGCCTTCCTAGAGCCTTTCGACGTGGAGGGACACCCGGATGTGCCGTGTCCCTACGATGTGTTGAAGGTCAGTCACATGACGAAAGCGTGCAAGCAATGTATTCACCCTCATGCCCTCGGAGGCGGTTTGTCAACGACCCGTCACGCCGGCTGATTAACGCGCCCGGTTTCCCCAGATTTGAGTTTGCCCGGGCATAAAGCAGTCAGGCATTTTAATGGGCCGCCCTTTTTAATGGATGCTTCCCACTGTCGCTAGGTTTCAGCGCCTGGACGGGAGTACGGGCCCTTCTGTGGATCGGTGCCGCCGGCTCGCATCAACACAGGGAGCTTCCAGGTCCATGTGCTGTTCACGTCTGACGCCAGTGGCAGGAACCAAGGATGGAAGATCCAGTACAACAGCACCAGGGCTGGAAGCCCCACCACAATTTAACAGCTTCAGATATTAGTTACAGCCCGATACAAAGGAGGATTGTTTCAGCCCGTCATTTCAGTGAAAATGACAGTTTGGTTCCATTTATTGGGCCAGCTGATCAGCCTCGTTCCTGAGGTTTGGGCATGTGTGGTCGGAGCCACCTCCACCTGTAGCCGGTGGACTCATCCTGGACCCCAGAGTGGATTGCAAATCAATCTGTGATCATTTTAAAGCCCTGAACAGACTCAGAAGCTGCCACAATCTTCTTTCTGCACACCAAGCTGAAGATCTGAGTGTTAAAAAGGGGCAAAACTCCAATGATGTCATACACCTGTGTGAGATTTTAGCCATCTTAGGTGGGAATAATTATATTTGACAGGCTTCAAAAAGTCCGTTTTTATTGGTTAGTGATACAAGTTGAATCTCTCTATTGTTAAAAATTATATTAAGCACCAAAACTGATCATTTAAAAGGTCAGTGATTGCTGAGGTTATGGGCCAATCAAAAATAAAGGATTACCAGCATGACAGCAGGTCACGAAAAAGCTCACAACGCTGCATATCGGCCTGATTTTCTTAGATACAGAATCCAATTCTGACAGAAACAAGGATCCTTGAAGTCAATCACTCAGCATCAAGTCTGTAATCTCCAGGCTTCCACCCCATCTTTACAGGCTCCTGCACCCACCCGTGTCATCACCGCAGACGTGACCCAACTGCGTGAGTTTACTACCTGTTTTTAGGAGGCGTTTGCCTCCTGGGCCGTTAATCATAGCAGGAATCCACCTGGACGGTGGGACGTGGGTCTGCCCGATCGATGGCCCCTGGAGGCCCCTCGCTCCCGGGCGCTCATCCCAGCTGAAGCCAGTTCCACAGGAATTACGCCCACCATGATACCCATTAATAAACAGTGGGGCGAACTCTGGCAGCCAACACCATCGCTGTTTTATGAGGATCTCTGCGTCAGATGCAGAGAACGTCTATCTGAATATATGTTTAATAGGGCTTATGTAAATACTCACTTCGGAGAATTGGACAGAACGCCACAAATCTGTGTGTTAATATGCAAATAATTACCAAGTAAGAGGAGTAGAAAAAGGAGTTTATTCCAGCATACAAACCAGCCTGAATTCAAAACGCTCTAAAATGTATTAAAGCCGTCTGGTCATTTTTCTAATGGAACACAAAGAGGAATGTGATCTGGGGAGCTCACATGTGCGTCATGTGACAGCTACACAGGAGGCGACGGGTCGCTGTGGTGGAGCCACGTGTGCCGCAGCCTCCGTGGATCACCAGAGTCAGCAGAGCCTCCCTTTCACTCGGTCCCATAATATAAAATCACCATAATTGGTCTTCATTATTCATGAGACAAACAACGAGAGGACGGAGGGTGACGGACCCGTCGTCCACGTAACCTGTGAGTCACACTCCGCCTTACATCGCCCACTGGTACATAACACAAGATATTACATGATCTTTAATGGGCTCGCAGCCACAAATATCGGTCCCGCGTGAATCACAATTGAAAGTGTCGTTCTTGCCCGCGGAGTCGTCGCCGGCGTGATCGCTCAGGCTTGCAGACGTGAGGTGAGATAATGTCTCATTTTTATGGCCCGAGTGATAAATTGCCAGTCAAATAGTGCACTTATTCACGCCAAATGGGACTAAATCAGTTTGTCTCAGCAAACCTTTGACTGTATTTAAATATAAAAACCCAACGTGACGCCTATGTAGCATGAGACAAAACCTTTGGTACTATTGACTAGCGCAGTCAGCCGTACATGTGTGAATGCGTTTGTACCGTATATATGATTTAGTCACATGAGAAGTGACTGGATGACATGGTTTCAAACAAACGGGTTATATATAATGTATAGAAAAACCAAAGCTCGTTTAAACAGATTAAAAAACAGATCTGTGGTCGTTTATATTGTCACTGGGAAACACAAGCTGGATCTGGAGTAGCGCAGGGTTTCCTCTTTAGTCCTTGTGTATTTCTTAGCCAGACATCAGCATTAGCGTTGAAAACACACAGCAGTGCACTTTATATTGTCTCCTGTCAGTGTTGCAGGCAGCAGGATGAACACAGGAAAGGGAGGGTTACCAGAGGGCTCCAATTTGGTAGCTCTCTAAGATCTACTAAACATGAAGTTTGAGCCAGCAAGACTCCGTAGTAGATGGATTAGTGGAGGAGGCTAGCGTAGCCGTAGCTAAAAGTAATAAGATGGAAGATTGAATGTTGCATATGTTGGATTTTCAGGCCAGCTTTTTAGCCGTTAGCCAGCTCATTTTCAGCCAATAGGAGGCGTGCATTCCAAGCTGTCCATCTAGAGCTTTGATTTTTTTTCCTCCAAAGCACGGCTAACATCAGGTGGCAGCAGAAAGTCGATGCTCAAATGTATCTTTGATACACATGCGCCTTGTGCAAATCAGCCTGCCTCCTCTCCAGGGAAGAGCGTCTACATTTCTCTACAAAATGATGCAAATGTCAACATCATTAACATTCATGGGTTCTCATATAATGATAATAATAAGCCCCATCCGCCGAGGCGGGTGGTGGGAATTCTTATCAGCCTCTCCTCAGGTGAAGCGTCCTCGGCCAAACTGCTGCCTCGGGCTGGTGTTGCGCCTCCTCTCTGCTCCCCACATCACCCGCTGTCTGCTGTCCGGCTACGTGCTGCTTCTGATGGATTGCACGGCCTGAACCTGCTGCAGACGTCCGGTCAGCTCGGCTTCGCAGGCCTGCAGCAGAGCCGACGTCCTCGTATTGTCCCAGCCCAGGACCTCCGCCATCGCCTCCACCCCTCTGCTCACTATCATCTGGACACACACGGCAGAGGCTGCGTCTCAAACACTGTTACGGCCACTTATTTTTAGATAATGAATGCAACCGAGTCAGACAGCCTCTCTGTGGAGGCGATAATGCCAAAATGGAAGTTAACCGCGCCAAAGTGACGCAGTCTTTAGTGTTTGTTGTTTGCGTTTGACTGGACTCTTCATGTTTTGCTCGTGTGAAGCAAACCAAGCCTTACGAAAGCCTTCTCCTCATTTCGATACATTCTAACTGTCTCACTTCTGTTGTGCCAGGACCTGCGCTTTTGCGTAATTGCTCCATCAGTCATGCGACTGCTGATTAGACTTGCTAGAGGCTGGCACACACACGTGTTGTGTTAGAGAGATCGGGAGCAGTGACAACAGGCAGACGCTGGAGCCTGCGTCATTAGGTAAATGCAAAATAGTGCGTTTGAAACCTAAAAAGTGCAGAAAAGAGTCCTCTGTGTTCCAGGAAAATCAGCATCAGGATTTAGGAAGAGTTTGAGGGCACTACCTGGAGATCCATGGTGGACAGTCTGGTCTCTGGGTTGGTTTTGCCTTTCAGGACCATCAGCGTCCTGGACATGAATCCTGTAGCGGCGTCGACCTCTGTCAGATCTACGGGCCCTGATGTGTGAGAATGACTGGTTTGATGTTTGGTTTTAACAGTACCAACGGCTCCACCTAGTGTCTCAAAGACAGATGTGCAGCCAACGCAATCAACGATTACTTCTTCCTGCAGGATTTCTTTTCATGAAAGGTCTAAAATAGTACCTGTCGTTAGGATATAATGTCGAAAAAAACCCAAAAAGCATATAGGGTTAGAGCCATACGTGCTTGGCTGGTCTTGGCCTGTTCTTTCTCTTTAGCCACAGCGTTAAGGTAGAGCTGAAGCAACTCTTTGGACTGTCTCTCTTCATCTCGTCGGTCCAAAACCCTCTGCAGTGTCTCCTGAAGGTCCTGCGCCTTCTTCTCCTGGAACCCCATTGCAGAGGCTAGCTGTTGGTGTGGAACATCCACTAACATCTGCAACACAATATTAATACCCAGAGGTTTTGACCCACACAGGAACCAGTAGTTTCTCATTTTTTCTCAAGCCTAAGGTTAAACTACCTGTAAGTCTTCTTCAGACATGAGGATGATGCTGGCGAGATCATTCTTCAGCTGCTGAGTCAGGAACCACCAAGGAGCATTAACACCTCCAGAGAAGTCCACAGCATCGGTCTCAATCACAGAGTCCCGGGCCATCCAGGCTGTTCCGCCATCCACTGGCCAGAAAAGGTCTATTAGATCAAATCTGCAAGGCCGAGCAGAAGGAATGTGGCACAGATGTTCACACTTACTCCTGCGCACTGGGGCCCACGTCTCTTTTTCGTGCAACAGCATGAACTTTGTGTTCGGAGGCAAACACAGAAAGTAGGCATCGTCGGCCACTATCGTCCCGTCGTCCTCGAGCACCACTGTTACTGGATCAGTGGCGCTGAAGCCCAGAAACTCCGATCCTGTGGGAAGAAGAGACAACCTCAGTTCTCTGACAGAGGCATTTGGAGGACAGCTGTGGGATGTCAAAACAACAGGGTGCTGAATACAAGACGGGTGATATGACCCAGAATAATCCGGTTCATGCCGCAACAGTGGACTAATCTGTTGATATTTGCCTTGACTTTAGCACGTCTGCTCTGGCTAATGCTCTTTTTTCCCCACGCAGTTCTGTGTGGGTGGTTTCTAGGTTGCTATGGCAATCAATCATCGGCAGTATCGTGGAACACTTTAAAGACAGCTGTCAGATTATCCAGAAATAACGCCACTTCCTGTTGTTGTTGCCCTCAACCTCTATATTGTTATGTCACATATAAAGAGAGTATTTAAAAGAGTTCTGTATTTTGCAAATGAGTTCAGGTGGTATTGTGCAGACACTTTAGATGTCTTTAACCAAACAGATCATGTCCAACCTAGGTAGAAGATCTCAGGGTTGATCTAGTCCAACCTTCAGCCTCTGTCATCACCGCAGTCGCTATTTGACACACAGATCACTGTTGTCAGAGGGACAAGGACCATTGTCAGCTTTTAAAACGATTGGCTTTATGTCGATGATACACTGGATTGAGAGAAAACAATCAGCACAGCTAAATATTGGCTAATGTTAAATATTTAACATTAATAATTAACGTTATTATTTAACACGGTTTTCTTGTGTATTTCATGGCACCCAGAGGACAACGCCTTGTTGAAAGTATCCCAGGAATGAGCAGAGCAGCCAGTTCTGAAGCAGCAGGCAGATCGTGTCAGACAACAAGTCTGAACCTGAACAAGCTCCAAGAGCCTCGGTTCATGATGGGTCTACTGAGGCTACACTGGCGCAGCAAACTGCATCATAGCGATTATTCAAAAATTAAAATACGACCACACGTTTACCAATCAAATCTTTGAAAAACAAACAAAGAAACGCAAGATGAATAACTTTATAGAGGATTTACACGTAAATCTACTAAGCCAGTAATGTTGACTTCTAAGACTTGGCCGATACTGTTGTATCAAACTGTATCGCCTTTTATGCAAGATTTACAACTGTTAAAGTACTCACCTTTTGTTTTCAGGTCATATAAGGAGGGGGCGGCCACCCCGTAAGACTTCTGCCGTGTGAAATTACACACCCGACACGGTTTCTTGTCCGCCATTCTAAGAGTTTTTAGTATTTGGATCTTTATTCTACCAGGAGCGATGAAGTTGGTGCTATTTATCGCCGCGCTGTCCTCCACGCCAGCTGGGTTCTTCTTCGCTGTTTTCCTTCTTCTACTTCTTCTTCTTCTCTGTTTAGCAGGAACTTTCTTGCTTACTTGAAGGAGCAGCGCCCTCCCCTGGGTAAAACGAGCCCTCACACTTTACTCCTAAATTCCCTGATACTACTAAAGCTCACAATTAACACTCTCTAAAAAGACAATTCCTGTTTTTATTACGCACTCATTTTTGTTAACCCGAAAAAACAAAGCTAAAATGGCCTGAATGTGATTCCAAAACTCCTTTAGACTCTATCAACCCGATTCAGCTATAGTTCCCATGCAATCAAAAATCTGTTGCTTTTGCTTAAAATACAGACACAAAACATTATATGTATCCATATGCTTGTTTTAGGAGATTGTCGATAATTAAATCAGGAAAAAAATAGTTTCTCATCAGACAACAATAATCGAGCGTTGTTCGTTCGATTTTCAAGGAATATATGAAGATGGCATCCACCGACAACCCCGAAGTACCACCACAGGTCTAAGTTACATATACGCAATACATGCTATGTATTTGTGCTGCTCACAAGCAACGTATTAACGCATATGATGTGTGCATATCTCGAAAAGATTCGGCGCTGTGTTATGGCTCATAGTTTTAGCACCATTCCCGCAACTAAAGTTAGCATGTTTGATAGCGCGCTAGCTAGCACCTGCAACGCTTCAAAAGTTGCTCTTGAGGTCTGCTTGTGTTGACAGGCCGACACGGGGCTGCAAAGTATCATTTAATCCACACGACGATGTCAGAAATATTCTCGTCCACACCTATCAACGACAGCTAAATGTAGCCTTGTCTGGTTTGTTTAATGTAGGCGTTGGTAAGATTCGGAAAGGTCACTGTTAGCCGAACAAGCTCGCACAAAGCACTTTAGTAACACGGTGTTTAATTTGGGGGAAGTGATCTTTACAAGAAAAGTGTTGAAATGATCTCAAATGTAAGGCAGTTGCTGTAATAACAGCGCCTCTCTGCAAGCACAACTGTTAGCCTGGTATTAGTAGGAGCCCAATTAAGCTATTATTCTCCCAGAGAAAACCAAAAGATAAAGGTTGAGTGCAAGTGAAGACTTTGGCTGATAACACGAACTGACCAATTTACTTGATTTGTCATTCTGATGACCTGCACGTGCACGTGCACGTTAATGACCGAAGTTAACGGTGCAAAAAGACAAGCAGTCTAAAGTCGTTCATGATGCACAGATGAGCACGTTTTCATGCCCGGTTCCATCGACCCCACTGTTAACTAACCAGTATTTCCAGTTCCATTAAATCGTATGACTCGAGTGATTTAAAATCAGATTTTCTCTGCTACGCTAAATGTAGCTGAAGACGCGTTACCAGGCTCCGCCACTAGGTGGCGCTCTAACATAAGCGCTTGTGCTTTCAGGCTGGTGTTGGGACAGGAGATGACGTGATGGCGCCCCCGAGAGAAGCCCTGGTGAGCCTTCAATCACACAGATGACAAAGTGTTACACACCGACAATATCATATTGGTGGTTTAAAGGACAGATCCACAATAAAAACACACCTGTTTTCACATGCGTTTGATGCTGAACCCTGGCTGATTGGCATCTTTTCGCTGTTGTGACCTGAAACTTTTCCCGAACGTCGCCTGTTTTAGTCGGGCGGCTTCTTTGCTCGTACGCCAACCGCTGTCATCATCAAATATGAATCATTTCAATTAGAATCTGGCGACTTTTAGATGTTTGCCTTCACCCACAAACGCCTTTTTCCCCGACTAATCGCTCGTCTCTCCTGAGATCAAGTATTAAAGGCTTTCAATTAGCAGGTAGGCATTTCTGCACCGCACCGGCCTCTCCCAAGATTATAATGAGTGTGTGTTTAACAATCATTGTCTTTAGAGATTAAAATAAAGTTTAAAGGCCCCCCCCCCCACTTCCCTACGATCTCAGTGGCTCAGGATTGCTTTAATCATATTTCCCATAAATCGCTCACCACAGAGCTTTGTAATCTCCAGTTTAGCCCATTCTCATGCAGTCGGAGTCAGAAGGTTTTGGGCTTCCATGCGTCCGACGTGCGCCGTCATCGCCGTCCTCCAGCACGCCGCCGCCAAATGTTTCCGTACAGTAAACGGCGGCTCCTTGTTATTGCGCAACACCTTTTGTCGCCGCTGACGGCACCCCGCTCGCGTCCAGCCTGGTTGATGGGATACGCCCGTTCCCAGGTGCACCCGCTGTCCTTGTATGGACACGCGTCCCGACGAGAGGGGGGGGGGGGCGCTCCGCTCCGCCTACATGTCTCAATGTCATTCACCACCATTCACTCTTCATCCTCCCCCCATCATCCCTGCATGCCAGGGCTAATTTAATCCTGGGGTTATTGATTGGGGGAGCGTTCTCCCAGGCTTTCTTTCAATTTACTTCAATTTCGTCATCCCGGCGCACTCTGCGAAGGAGGCCTCCTCCGAAAGGGAAGAAATTCTCGTTACGAGGGTCCTGATTCAAGACTGGTTGACAAGTCCCCCCCCCCCCCCCACTCACACACACACACCACCACACACTCCCAACCTCTTTTTTTCCCCCTCCTTTCTGTTTTTGATGAGCTGCTCTTTCCCAGTTAAGTGGATTATTACAGTAGGGATAATTCTTGTCACATGGCATTATTTGGATGAGGTGAATAATTGAAATTTGTGTCTGAAAGGATTTTATCTGGTTGAGAGGAACGGGAGCGCTGGCAGGGCTGTGAGGGGAGAGCGGGCGGGCGCGCACACACGTTTGTGTAACATCCACGTGCGCGTCAGCCAGGCCGCTGTGTCAGGACGGGGACACCAGTCACGTTAACAGATTCTGACTCACCTCGCCCAGATCAGCAGGCGGCCTGGCACACTGCAGAGCGTGGGGCTCTCCTCTGTGGCAGCGGGGTCCAGCTCAGGGGTCAGCGCCACGGCCTGCGCCACCATCTTTGCCACGGGGGGGGGGGGGCTGGTCTAGACCTGCAGTCACAGTTTTAGAGAGATAATAAAAGAAAAAGCCAGCAGCGGGGGCTGACTGGTGGACCAGTTGCTGGCAGCCACTGCCGTTGCCCCTGGCGCTGTACTCTGCCCACTCTCACCCTGACGCTCTTTTGTCTTTGTCTCTAACCCCCCCACCCCACCTTCCACTCACTGCTGCCAACCCCCCCACCCCACCTTCCACTCACTTGCCGACGTCTCCCTGGTTTTGAGCTTTTTCCCTGCAGTGACACTCGGCACTCATCCTCCATCTCCTCCAATCATTCTGTCCTCATTACCTTCACCCCCCCCAACACTACTATTATTATTATTATTATTATTATTATTATTATTATTATTATTATTATTATTGTTGTTGTTACACAAACATCAGGCCATTTAAAACCATCTCATTCTTGAAATTGCTTGTTTATTATCCATCGCTTGGCATCAACAGAAAGTTTTTCCCCCCTTTTTTTCCTGTGTGTGTGTGTGTGTGTGTGTGTGTGTGTGTGTGTGTGTGTGTGTGTATGGAGGGTGGGGTAGCGCCTGGCAACAAGGAAACCGGCCCCTCGTCCTGCTAATTCTCAGAAATGCCCCCGTTCGTCCTCCATATCGGCGGATGCTACATGTGTAGCAGCGAGCGTGCGTTTGTGTTTAGATGCGGGGGTTTATGTACACGGGGAGGTTGGGAATGGGAGGGGGGGCGAAGGAACGGTAAGAAGAAGGTCCCCGGTCTCACGGCAACTTCAAACGCTCCCCCTTCCCCAGGATATTAAGCGACTATGATGAAAAATTTAGCGAGCGTTAAATAAGCTGCTTTGAAGTGATCTGTTTTGGCTCAGCAGTCTCCAAATTTCCGTAGCCCCTCTCCAGCAGCTATCAAACTACCCGGGGAAGGCGGGGCGGGCAGGAGCTGCAGGTCGGAAATGATCCGAGCGAGGCCGCCGCTCCCACCCGCCCTCGTCGGTGGGTATAGATTCTTTTCAAGTTCTCCCTGAGACCTGTAGCCCCCAGTGACCCCGGCGTCAGGAGGACAGATGCTCCTCGTGTGTGTGGAACAGGATTATTTGCTGCGTGGGAGGAGCACAAATGGAGCACAGTTGTGACCCAGGAAGACAGGAATTCCTCTCTGTTCCCCACTGTACTGGAAAGGAAGCCATTCGCAAAGATCGGCCTCTTTAAAGCCACCTGAGGTCCAGACGGGTCACAGGACGGAACATGTACCAACCGGTCTGGACGGTCCAGTCCCTCGTTAATCCGTGTGGTCCTGCTGCAGGCACAACAAGACTAAAGACTCCCGGGAAGTCTTTAAAAAGATGATTGGAGAAATGAAAAAATCCAGTTGCTAATCGTCGTTTCTAGTTCATTAACTCCAGTATTATGAAGACGGCCCATTAATGAGGGAGGGGAGCTTCTCTGAGAGGGTCCTCTGGTCTGATCAGACCGCCTGCTCCGGGTGAATATTGATCATTAAGTGACTGATTTTAGTGGAAAATCCGACCAGAGTTTCCCCCCAAGAACTTCTGGGGATATAATCGTGATTTCGCCCCCACCATAGGAAAAAAAAAAAAAAAAACAATAACAAGAACTCACTGTCCTATTTGATTATTCCTCTTTCACTTCCCCTCCCATTTATCACTTTTAAGGCCATTATTTTAATTTTTGAGGACTCCAGGTTTCAACATGCTCCAAATTAATTAGTGGTGCCGAGCAAGAAACGAGCGGCGGTAATGAGTCGGCCGTAGTAACGCCGTTCTGTCGGGAAACTGGGCTGCCATTTAGCCAGTCAGGGGAACCTTCTCTGAGATTTTCCCTTTTTCCTCTTTGCTCATTACTTTAATTGTAATTGTAATCCTTTATTGGAGCTGTCTGCAGTAAAGGAGAGTTATGGTCCGGGTGGGGGCGCGAGCCGGAGAGATATTTCATGATTATTGGAAAAGACGGTCACTAGGTGGCAGCCACTAGTTCAGCCTGGCTGTAATTACCAGGTAGGAAGTGATGGGTAGAAAGTGTGTGTGTGTGTGTGTGTGTGTGTGTGTGTGTGTGTGTGTGTGTGTGTGTGTGTGTGTGTGTGTGTGTGTGTGTGTGTGCGCGTGCGCGTGCGAGGGGGAACCCCACCCCCCCAGGGAGATAATAGAATAAATCCGATCACCTGCCATTTCACAGTCAATAGATTTCCGCGAGGCACCGCAACGGCCGTAAACATGGCGCACGGCTGTCAGGAGGAAGGCAGCTTCCCTCACATTCGGTCTCATCGCGCCGGCGTCCGGACGCGGCGGCGGGCGGCGCAGGATGCGGCGGTGACGCGGCGTCAGACGCAGAGCGCTCGGTTTCCATCTGCAGCTCGTTTCAGTGGTCGTGGTGAAGTTGGAGGAGCCGTGCTGTTTGTTTCAGTGGTTAATGATACAGGAAGGGCCCTGCGTTTTATTGTTGCTGTGTTGCACTTTCTCCCACCCCCCCCCCCCCACCCCCCCCCACCCCGACTGCGAGCCTCCTCAGAGGACTCCGTATGAATTCTCACTGTCATGTCCAAGGACGAGTGGCGCAGGGTCAGCTAATTGCTTTTATGATTATGATTTCACGTCAGATTTATCGTGCACGCTCGCAGCACATCTTCCAGGTCCTGCCGGTGCTGGCTCAGGCGTGGGGAGGGAGGGGGGGGGGGGCAGGATGAGTTTCCAGCTACAGGCTGGGACTTCTTGTTTGAGAGCGGGTCACACTTTTTGACTCATGAGTGGAGCGCGACGGGTGAACCCCGCACTCTTTTCCTGTAAACGTGCTCTTTTCTGTGTCATGGCTGGAACGCTGTTTCTCATCTTGTGCCACAACAGTCCTCACGCACGGCTTCTGACTGTAGTGCACGTGTATTTATCTTTCCTCTTGTTTGAACAGTTGTTTTTTTTTTTTTTGTTTTTTTTTACAAGCCGTAAATTGTGCGAGTGAACGCATCATCTCCCGATTGGCAGTGACGTCGGGGGAAGAAACTGCTGTCCCTGCATGTCAGCAGCACGCAGGGTTTATGTGGGCGGAGCCTGCTGCGGCGACCCCTCTGCGTTGATTTGCCACAGTAGTTTGACCCTGCCGTGACCTTGCAGGCTGCGCTGCAGTGTGAACAGATGCATCCGGGGAATACGGTTCCTGTGCTTCGCTGTTGCTCCGAGGAGCGGCGGAAGTAGTTTGATGTAAAGAACGCACCGATGCCAGAGAGCTCAAAGGAAACCCCCCCCCCCCCCCCCCCCCCCCCAGCCTTCTCTGTCTGGGTGTATTAACATAAACACTGAGGCTTATTCTCCAGCAGTTTAGCCAACTGTCACGTGGAAATCGCAGAAATACGACGCGGGTTTAATTGCAGCACAGTCGTTTTGCGTCAATATACCAGGGAAAGTAGCCTTATTGCCCCCCCCCCCCCCCCCCCAACCCCCCCGGCTCTGTAATTACTTCAGCCTGATTTATCCTCTTTTCTCCGTGTTTACGGCCGTAACTGCTGGAGTGAGTAACTTGGTCTGAAAGTGGCTCGTCTCCTCGCGGCGAGGCTGGAATTCTCCCGGTGAATCCGCGCCGCCGCCGCTGTCAAGACCGCTCACATCGCTCTCAGCCTCCAATGTCACTTTCAAGGCATAATTACACAAGTTGTGTTGATTAGTATGAGGAGCAATTACGCCGGCTTTCCGCCGCAAATGGGAGCCTGTGATGGCTGGTGATTGACAGGAAGCATCCTGGCTGTAATAAGTAAATGACTATGGTAATTCAGGTACTCAGACCCTCTGATTCGTCAGCATCTTTCTCATTTTGGTGCTGTCCTCTGATTTTAATGAACGTAAATTTGATTGAATCCTTCATTTCCCCGTCTGCCTGCACCCCGGTCTGTCTGTCTGTCTGTCTGTCTGTCTGTCTGTCTGTCTGTCTGTCTGTCTGTCTGTCTGTCTGTCTGTCTGTCTGTCTGTCTGTCTGTCTGTCTGTCTGTCTGTCTCTGTCTGTCTGTCTGTCTGTCTGTCTGTCTGTCTGTCTGTCTGTCTGTCTGTCTGTCTGTCTGTCTGTCTGTCTGTCTGTCTGCATCCTGCATGTAAAACAACCCCAATTAAAACAAAAGGGAGGAACAAGGTGGCGTCCTAGCACGCCTGGCTTTTCGGCGTGCGCTGTTTTTACAAGTGTGGGAATCAGAGGAAAAAACTGTGCGTAATTGACACTTTGGGGATGGCGTTTTCCCTTTTTATCTGGCTTCCCAGTAAGTTATTAGCTGTTAATTTGTCGGCACGCTCCCCTACAGCGCCAGATATTTGTTCAAATGCCGCGATTCCCTCAGCGCATTTGTAAGTACACTTCTGAAAATGCTGCCCTGCCTAATTATGTAATATAATACTGCCTTTTAGGCAAGTTTCATTTAATTGAATAATATTAGCTCCAGCTAAGGCTAGACAGTCGTTACAACAGCGCTTCAGTAGCTTCATGTGTTGGTGTGAGACGTGAAGAGGGCCTGGATTTCACTCGTTTTGTGGCGGTCGCTGTCACGCAGATGGAACGCTCTTCCGCTCCAATCTGCATGTTTCAGTTATTTAAATTAAAGCTGAGCGTTTAAAGGGGGCTAAAATTTGATTGGTTCGCCCCATAATCTCATATTTCTTTCTTTATTTACCACACTTGGCCTAATCAACTAATTCCCTGTTTGTCTTAGCAACCCCCTATAGAGTCATACATGCAAAAATAATAAAATAATCTGCTCTCGCACCCCCCAGCCCCACTGTAATTTATATGGATTGAATGAATGCTGCATTGTGGGAAAGCACGACTGTACCAAACGCTCGTTTGTCACCTCTAATAAATGTTCTTGTGTAAATTATGAAGTTATGCATCAGATGTAAATGCACTTTATTCCAGTCCTTTAATGTACACGGCTCACTCCAATACGTTATGGGGGTGGGGTTGGTGGCAGAGGGGGAATTTAACTTGAATTCTGACTGTTTTCGCAATCAATAACCAACACAAAAGAGCCTAGATGGAAAACATTATAACATATCTGAGTTGGGTTCATAAATTATCGGATGAAAGCAGGCTTGTACACCAAAAATGTAAATACATTAATGTTATTAATAATGTAGTGACTAATAGTTCTAGCAGGCCTGTAATAGCAGTTTAATGGAATATGACAGCAGGAATATATTACACTTCTTACATATAGACGGGTCCTCACATGACATTTATCAGGGATATCGGGAACTATTTTTTGATTATTTGGGTAAGTTAATTGCTTCTGTTCCCCCTCGGTGTCTTCTCTGGGAGAGGGGCAAAAAGCGTTAATGGATATTAATTAATATGTGTCAGTTTTCGAGGTTTGATTAAAAATAATGAAAGCAGAGCGCTAATGGTCTCTGTGTGTGTGGCACCCCGAGATTGTGGCTTTATCAGGAGAATCTGCTAAACTGGAGATAGCGTTGCTGCTCTCTTGAGTCGAATGAAAGTGACAGAAATGGAGATAATTTATCTGACAACTGGCAACAGTCGCTCTTAAATCAAACTGTTTCAGTCCAATTAGCCCAACTTTAGATGTGGAACACAGGCTGTGTGTGTGTGTGTGTGTATGTGTGTGTGTGTGTGTGTGTGTGTGTGTGTGTGTGTTTGTGTGTTAAAATCTCCCAGCCTGGAATTTTGCTTTCGAATGCATCATTTTTCTTATGATGATACAGTAAACTGCATGTCATGAATGTCACCGTGGCAACACACACACCTGACAGTTATCCAGCACCTTGTGCATGTTGTTTGTTACTATAACCCACATCATGACTGCAGTAAACGAAGGCCGTCGACATGAAGTCGGTTTCTTGTTAATCTGTGTCTGTTTCAAAGATTTCTGCCTGGATCGCTGACAAAAAAAAAGCCCCAGCCGTTTAAGCTGCAGCTGCAGATGAGGGTTGATTGACCAAAGAGGGGCTTTTCTTTCTAAAAAGTTTGGTGAATCATGCATCACAACAGTTGTTTACGTCACTTACTGTCACTGTATGACTTGTCACCTGTCTTTCCCTCCTCACATCCTGTGTAAAGTACTTTTCAGTATCATGGGGATGAGAAGCAGTCAGCGTGAAGAAGGTTTGTCAAATAGTCCGAACCTAAGAGAGTCGTGTGTCGTCATGTGTTTTCCGTGTCAAGGTCGACGGAAAATGTCAGAACAGGTGCGCGTCTGCCAACTCAGCCCGTTTGCTCTAAGACGCTAGCGCCACATTACAGTAGCTCACTGCGGGCTGTTCCCCCCCCATCCCCCCTCTCTACGTGGACAGGTCACCTCTCACTGTTTTTTTCTGTCACCTCTTGAGTTCCTCAGAGTTCAGATGGGTCGCGATGCGTAAATGTGACCACTGTCTTCCCGTGTGAGGCGCCTGTGCGTGATGGTTTGAGTTAAAGTCGCACATCAGGCAAATTCTGAATTCTGTCCCACCTCCGGAGTGTTTTATGGTCCGTCTACACCAAATGTTGGGCACCCTTTAGTCACTTTACCGGGGAAGTCGGGCGTGTGTGTGTGTGTGTGGGGGGGGGGGGGGCTCTGGAAGGTTGAAACGAGGAATCATCATCGGATCTGACGAGCTGTCGCGTTTGTATATTCTCTGTCTTGGGAGTAAATGAGAAGGAAGAGAACTGCTACTTCTGTGACCCTGCTGAGTGTTGTGTTCTGATGCTGTCAGCGCCGCGCTCTTTTTCTGCTCGTCCTCCCCTCACAGTTGAATTCTTACTGGCAGCGGAGCCTCCAGAAAGGCAGAATTAGCCAACATTTTTCTCTGTCACTTAGCGTGATCAGGAACAGACTCTGCCTGTTCTCTTTCACCAAAACTACTGCCTCAAGTTTCCTCCCTGGTTTTGACGGTGATTTCATTCGGACCTCTCTGCTGCTCTGGATGTGTGGCCCATTGTCTTGGCAAGTGTGTCTAAATATTTCTGACAGGTCTCGGTGAAAGACAAGGCTGCAAGGGTAAAGCAGCAGCCACCTGTTCCAGCGTCGGCCAGTAGATGGCGATGTTAATCTTCCCTGGCTTCTTGCTCTGCCTGCAGACTTTGACACACCTCTCCCCACATACGAACCTTCTCCTGGCCTTTTCTCTGGTGCACTCCGGGGGGAAAGAGGTGTCACCCTGCACAGAGGGGTCACGCCACCAATTCCTGGCCCCCTTTGAAGACCGTGAAATCGCTGATCCAAGACACACGATTAGCACGTCGAACCCATTGACTGTAGACGAGTTGACCCGCGATTATGTCACTGGAATGTCACAATGTGTTGGATCGGCCGTGTAAGCCTACAAATCTGCACTCAAGAAAGAGTTTGATCAATAAAAAGACACCTCGAGTTGCATCGCTGCGCCTTTTTTATTAGTTTGGCAAGCTGAAAAGAGCCGCACACGCAACTGATGCCAACTTCACCCAGCACGTAAGTGTGCGTGCGCACGTGCTGTCCCGGCGAAGCGAGCAGTGTGGATCTCCAGAGGAGGATAGGCTTGTCACCGGAGGTTGCTGCTGACGGAGGCGGCTCCTCTTCTGACATCAACACAGCTTCTGCGGCGTGTCGCTCGGACACAAGCGCCACGTTGTTTACCGCCGCTGCCGCTTCTGCTTTGCCTCAATCAACTAATTGAATGTGAGAGGCTTGTGGGGCCCCGATGATGGAAGGACCATCACACGGCTTTACGAAGAAGTGATAGAAGTACAACTTTTCACACAAATTAGAACAACTCTGGCTCTTCAGGTCAAAAATGCCATATTTCTATATATCTGGCTAAAAATTAATGCACAATCAGAGTTTTATTTTATTTAGCTGGTATAGATTGAATACAATTTCATTTACCGTATTTTCTAGACTATATGTCACTCCGGAGTTAAAGTCGCACTAGCCAAAATTGCATAATAAAGAAGAAAAATAGTCGCACTGGACTATAAGTTGCATTTTGGGGGAAATTTTATTTGATAAAATCTGAGACCAAGAACATTTAATCTTGAAAGGCAATTTAAAATAATAATGGATTAGCAATAGGGTTAGGGTATGCTAACGTAACGTAACGTAACAAATTCAGCTACATGATCCAGAACGAACTGAGTACGCGTCTGCTTTGTTAACGTAACATATTAACAGTTATTCAGATAACTATAGCATAAAGAACATCCGAGCAAGTTTACAAACAATCAAGTCTAACTCCATAGACGAAGCACCGCTTCTTCTTCTGCGTCGCTAAAGGAACTCGTTCCTCAGGTACACACGCCTAGAGTGCCCCCTTGTGGTTGTCAGTGTGAAAATAACGAACATGTGAGATTCTGTAATAATGTATTTATTTAACATATAAGTCGCTCCGGAATACAAGTCGCACCCCTGACAAACTATGAAAAAAAGTGCGACTAATAATCCAGAAAATACGGTAGATTTATATCAGCAAGCAGGTGCCTTGTTATGCAGGTTGCTTCTTTATTGAAAAGTTGGTGTTTTATGTCCCATTCAGAGGCTTTTGGAGGCAGATTTGAGCGCTAGAAGCTTGATGGCGAATGCTTTAGCGGCGTCCTGAGGGGCTCACGGAGCTACTCGTCACAGACTGTCATCATTGACTGATACAGAAAGGGGGGAAAAAAATAAAAAACAAAGCTTCAAATTACAGGAAAGAGGCACTGCATTAAAGAACAAAGGAGATCGATGTCAGTACATTAATTTTATGCGAATGAAAAAAAAAAATCAACTAATTAAAATTGATTACTGCTGCTTCGTAAATGTGTTTCTGAATTAAATTATTGTATGAAAACATTTTGACCAATGGAGGAGCTGAGGAAGTATCCATTACTGGATTGCAGCTGAGAAGGAGCTGCAGTGTTTTGTGGTGGCTAAGTAGTTTTGCCCCCCCCCCCCCCCCCCCCCCCCGCTGCTAAAGTGCCAGGGGTGAATCTCCGCTGACCCTCATCTCTCAGACTCATGGTTTTAGACTTTTACCTGAATTAAAAGGAATTTGCGGCCCCCTGTAAATATTTTCGTCGGTATCGGGTGAAAGTGAGCCGCCGTTGATGAAGTTGTTGTTCTTTTGGCATTGGGGGAAGCTCTGGGGGGGGGGGCAACCTGCTGGGGATAACCTTCAGTTAACAATCATTTGTCTCGCTGGTTGCGCGGGGGTGTCGGAGTGACAGCTCTGGCTTCGGATGCTTTCTCTCCTGCCTTTGATTTTCCGGGCTTTGGGGTTAAATAGCAGTTATCTCAGAGAAACCTCGACGGTTGTTATCAGCACGCACGTCTTCAGCGTCCTCGTTGTTTGTTTGTTTGTTTGTTTGTTTGTTTGTTTTAACAGTTTCTCTTTTACTGCTCCACCAACTCATCTGACTTCTTCTGAGCCCTGATATGGAAATGTGGCTGAGCGGAAAACATGTCCGGTTCCAGCCGCGGTCTTTGCCTTTTTGTTCTTTTTAGCTTAATTTCCGTTCAGCGCCCTCCCCCTTTCACAGAAGCAGAGCAAGAAAATGCACGTTTGATGTCAGGTTCGCAGCCTTCGCGTGCCTCTAAAAGTGACAGCCACAGAGCGCCGCGTGTTATTTTTAAACGCTCACTGAGCAAATGTCAATGGAGTTTTCCATGACCCCTTTTCATCTGCTGAATTGTTGACCTTTTAATTGCAAACGTTACGGTTCGACTGACCGTTGGGGGAGATTATGAGGAAGGGAAAGAACGGCAGTGTGACTTCACTTACTGTAACTTTAGCAACGCACCGAGAACAGAAAGTTAATGAGCGGCTGTCGTCAACCCTCTGTTCTTTTACTCGAGGCGTCATTTCAGTCGCGTTACGGTCTCTGTGAGTCACACCCAAAATACAGGAAGGTAGCAGCCGTTTCAACCGCACACCGACGAGCAAAGTTCGCGCGCACGTCTTTCCTGATGTCTGCCGGGGCCAATAGTTTCCTACAGCTGGTCCCACGAGACCCTGGATCCTCCTCTAAAGGTCGCATCACGAGGGAATGATGTTACAATTAGAAGGATGCTTTAAAAAGATTAAAAAGTGCTGTTAGCTGCATCAAGGAAACACAATGATGGCATTAGGGCTTTCTTTCTGGCTGGGGTCTGGTATCACAAAGGCGTCCATTTAAGTCATTTAAGACAGCCGCCCCTCACAGCAAAGCGTCCACGGAAGCACCAAATTAATATAGAGCTTCATTTTTCGCCCTCTCTCACTTTCTCTCACTTTTGGCCCTCCTGATGTGTGTTTGGGGGGAAATTTGAGCCCAGCCTAACGTAATTTTTGCTCGTGTCTATCAGGTTTGTTATTATATCAGGGGCACTTCTCCACAAATGTACAGACCAGGGCAATTTGGAATGAATTGATTCACACTGAGACTGAATCCTATACTTACTAATGATTTCCTTTTAGCTCCTTCATTGCGCCCTAACACCTAACCTAAGGTCTGTCATGCTCTCAGAATGTCTTCATTACGAAATCTAATGTGTACTGTGTTTTCACATGAAATAGATGATGGGGATTAAGGACTGGGGGGTCATTTTTCATGACATGCACTTGTTAAAAGTCCAACAAAAATGATGAATGTGAGCTCCACAATGTCAAATCAACTTTAAAGAGTTACCAGATGCACATGTTGGGGGAAAAAATAGCTAAAATATGAATGAAATATCCCGAGGACCTGGTTTGTTCTGCATTTTGACCTTTGGACCCGGCAGTAATACTGTACATGGTTACATAATAGAGTTGTTTGCTGTAGCTTTGGAAGATCAAGGGTTAAATTGAACTTCTTAACTTTTGGGGTCATTTTGCTAACAAATAGCTACTGTCACAACCTCCTCTGCAGAGGTAATGAAAAAAAAATATGTATATATTTTATTTAAACACAGGTTCTTGCTGAATGTCAGCACTTCCAGTGAAGATTCCAACTGCTCGGATCTGGAACTGGCTGCAGTACTTCCATATGTCTTATGTATGTGGTAGTTAAGTGCTATTGCTAGTTACAGCAAATATGTACAACTGGTTACACGGATTCCCTCAGGCGCCCAACCATGCAGTTCGAACGTAATTGGATTTTGCCCTCATTTCTCACAGTTCAAGGCATCACAATGGTAATTTTCAGGCAAGTGCAGTGCAAAGTCTTGTCCAATTCAAACTCAATAACATGGCTGTAATCTTGTCCGTTCATCAACTCCACTCTCTTTAAGTGTGTTGGTTAATGTTATCTCTTCCTATGATTGAGTTTTCACCTCTTTTTCCAGCTTTACCTGACACTCTATTGGCTATCTGGTTTGTAAAGATTATTGCTCTTAATATGGAGCACTTTGGTGCATTAGCAGTCAGCCCTTTACTGAAGCTTTGAGGGGAAAAGACTAATTGTTGTACAGCGAGGAATATTCGTATGTTTAAGTTAGGAAACTCTTGCGTTCTAGTATTTACTTTTTTACTCTGCCAGTCCTATTTTCTTGTGTAGTTAAGCATCCCAGTCCCTTAAAAGCCCAGCTGTATGCTACCCAGCACTATAACCGGTCTGATCCATAAGTCAATAACAAGACAAGACTGAAACCTGCACAATGTGGTTATAATTGATTGAGATGTTGGGTGGAACTTGTGCAAAGCATCTATGTCATCTGCTAAGAAGTGCACTTTTCCTCTCTCCGAAGATCTACCACTGCAGTTTTAACCAAATGGACACATGCTTCATTAATGCGCCGCCCAGCTAGCCGCCGCCGTTACCGAGACGCCGATTATCATTGACACGATTTCTTGACTGTGTTGTGCTATTGAAATTTTGAGGCCACGCAAACACAGTGTGCCCATTCAGCATATTCCTCTTCTATTAGATCATCGCCCCACACAGGCCCCCACATCACTCTGGGAAAATATTAGAATAAGATTTTACTGTCGCCCAGTCTTGTTGGCTTAGTTGTGCATCTTTTTGTTAGCGCTGTGTTTTGACTGATCGTCTTTAGGCATTTAGCTTGAGTTTTAATTTTTGTTTCCAGAGCCGCTTTTTGTCAACGAGAGGAAGCTCCCCCGCCACGCCTTCCTCTCGTCTCGGACAAGTTTGCAAATCTTTTGGACTGAAACGGGTTCATCTTATATGCAATGCATTACCCAAAACGAATTACCACTGGCAGGACTCTCAATCACTTTGTATCTTTCAACACTAAGAGAAAAGAAGAGTAATCAAAACCTTTCAACCTATTAGAGGGATGACTTTTACAATTGAATCACGGGGACCACAGGTGCGATAATAAGTCATCTAAACCTCGCCTGCAGTGCGTTTCTCCTTTCTCCCCGTTCTTACATATTTATCTGCTTTAGCAGGCGCCACTTCAGGGCGCCCGCTTTAAATTTATGTTTTAATGCCGTTTGAAGACCTATTTTCATTTCTCTCTTCTTTTTTTTTGTCTCTCTCTTGCTCCAATTCTTGGAAACGCAAACCGAGGTGGAAAATTAAGGTGCATCTCGAAGGAAAACATAATAGAATCGATGAATGCCGTGCACTTAAAACTACTGCTGTTCTGATGCTATTTAATGTTCTGGTGCATTAACGTTTCAAGTCATTACGACATCCAGGCCGGCTGATTTGATCACGGCAGGTTTTTAACTGGAAGAATTACAGAAGTTTTGAGCCTAGGATTCTCAAGTTATTAGATACAAATGATCACCTCTGCATTAAGTATAGATTTTCCTCCACTGCCCACTTAAGAATGGAAGTTTGTCTTTAAGAGCGTAATAGCAAATTAAGCTCCATCCTCCATTTGTCCAGCACTCTTGATGGGCTAATTTTATAACTGCTGATTTGGTCATTCCCCACATTTAGCTGGAAAGTGGTCAGGTGGTCTAACTTCCTCACAGCTGGGTGCGGGGTCTCGGAAGAAACTATTAAGTGGAATCCATTTATGTTGGGAGGATGAGTTTCTATTCGGAATGAGCCTTTTTTTTTTAACTTTGCATTCACGCCGACCCCGCCTTCGCTTCCTTCCATTGCACAAACTGAAACGGCGCTCTTCTTCTTCTTCTTCTTCTTCTTCTTCTAGATTAACACTGCTGTGAAATTTCTCCAGAACCCGAAGGTGCGTCAGAGTCCGCTGGCCACCAGAAGAGCCTTCCTGAAGAAAAAAGGTGAGAAAAAGCTGCATCACCATCACGGTGCGTGTGTTGGTTCGACAGGTTTTTGGTGCTCAATGTCATCTTTGAAGGGGTGGGGGGGGGCATTGCTGTGTGAGGGTCAAAGGTCACAGCTGTAGCTCTTTGCCCCGGGGGTCTGACAGGGGTCGATTTGGCTTCAGAGTACACGATTCAGGCCCTGTGAATAAATGACACACCAGTTAGGATGCTCCTTTGGGTTCAGGAAAATTAATATTGACAAACACCCTCCGCATTTTCAGTGGAATTATCAATATTGCCTCCCAGCATTTTAACCCTTTGCTTCATTTGTCCGTTACCATAAATTTAAGGCAGCACATGTGTATTTTTTGCGTGTGAACGCTTGCTGGCTCTTCAGTTTCTCTGCAACCCATTGAGATTATTTCTGACACCTAGCCGAATATTGTGCTAGCAATAAAAGTTGCTTTATTGCCCTAAACTCATTTAAGTTGGTTCAATATAATGCGGTGGTGGAAAATGTGCAGCGTTTCACCGCATATCGCTCAAAGCCAGTCTAATGCAATATGTAGAGAGCGGGCATGTGACTTTACCTCAGATAAACTCTTAACGTTGAGTGTTTTTATTTCGGTTCTTTGTAAAACAGTCCTGTACTTACGGCGAGCTGAGGGACTCTGCCTGCAGCATTAGAGAGGCCAAACAGTGAAAAACGAGCCTAAAAGCTCCATGACCGGGGAAGGTAACCTGAAACCAAATCCATGGTTGCCGGCTGTTACTACACACGTCTCATGTGGCTCTAATGACTCTTGATATCTTTTGAAATTTCTCTGCCTTCGCGTCTCATTATTGACAGCTAAGACATGTTCATAATCCACCGTCGATCCCCTCAAATGCGATAAAGCCTCATCAATGCAGGAATGATGTCATGCCGAGCGCCTCTTTATTTTCAGTTTTCTGCCTTGTCAGAAACTCCGCCGAGCGGAGCTGCTCTTAACACACTTTAGGGCCCGTGAAATATTTATGACACTTTAATGTACGGGTATTTTGGAAAGATGGACCCACCGTGGATCTACGCAGGAGTCGCCAGTTTGCATGAGCTCATTGATCTGGGAGAGTGAATGAAACCTTTCAGAGCTGGACGCTGCGGTGATGTCATATTCCCCTCCTCCTCTGCTCCTGCACATCCCAAATTCTTTCCCGGGGTGGTTTTGGCAGACGCCATCGTACTCGTCTCCCCGCTGCAGCGTACGGGGCTGATCTGATCCCAGAGATGGCTTCTCCTCAACAGTGGAGGCGCACTTGTTGATGAACGGCTGCGGAGACTCAACTTCCCCCGATGAGTTAATCCATCTTATGAAGATGTACAGGCAGATATCGCATGCTGATTGTGACGATTTAGGTAGAATTCTGTAGGTACGGAGTGGTAAAAACACAGCTTTGATTTTAGTTTATGTGTCTTGTTACTGACTTAATGTCTCCAGCAGGCTTATTTGACAGCCCTTTGTTCTGTTTTCCTCTTTGATTTTAGTACTTTAATAAAAGATGTCATTCGTATTAATCATGCATCACCTACTTTCATCATAAAACAGGCCCAGCCTGCACGAAAGAACTGTTTATAGTGAATCCCTTTTCATTATTTAGCACTCACGTTTGTTGAGTAGAACAGAGAATGTGCAACTTTTAATTGCACATTGGATAGTAATGGTGGTTTGAGAGGACCTGCAGTGGTGCAGCCCTCCTGAGTCCCCCCCCCCCCAGAGTTACCCCCGATAGCAGCCTCCCATCTTATTGCCTTCTGCATGTTCCAGGCTACGGCGGTGACCCGGTGACCCACTGGTGTGGTTTATAACCTCGCTACTTTACCTGCTTTGCTCCACTTTGGTCGTTTTGGTCGACAAAAGCATTTCAAATAAAACTTCATTGTAGTCCAAAAAAGGACCCATAATATAGGACAAAATACTAACAATTTCAATTACGTGCATACTTGGGCGTGCATACTTTTAACCTCCTGCTCTAGGAACCCCCCCTCCTCCCATAGTCACCACATGTACGGGTCTTAATTTCTAATACAGTTTAATGTCATATTTATGTAAATACTTGTGGATTTTTATTCTATATCCACAGGCAGAAATGTCAAAGCACACATAAAATGAAACAATACCATCTCCCAGCAGAGTGGAATTTAAATTGGATTCCTCTTGCTGCCACTACTTACGCTGGACAGCTGATGAAGTGGAAAATAGGGCCTACTTTGATTACGTGTTGCCGAATCTTTACGCAATAATCTCGCTCCCGCATATTATTTCCCTGCACGTTTGCGCCCTAATCTGCAGCGAAGGGTGCCTCTCTGGTTACACACGCTCTTTTTTTCTAAAGGGATCTTAATAGTCTGGTTTGTTTCAATATTCATTGCAAAAATGGGATTTTCTGTTTTCCTTCAACTGTCAATTTCAGCGCGTGAATTGGCAATTATGCAGTCTAATATTTGGAGCTGCCCTCCTCGAGTCTTTGTTGAATCAACCATCTGAAATCTTGAAACTTTATCACTTAGATGCAATAGAAACCAAGATTTTAAACCCCCAGGTTTTAGCTTTTGGTTATTGTTGCTTCCCTTTCAGGGGCAGCAGGCAAATGAATTCTGCCTAAATCCATCTCCAGGCAATTTCCCTTGTTCAAGATTAACAAAATTTTATTGTGTTTGACTGAAATATAATTCCTCATCTAGTGAATTGTGCCATCTATGTTCTCTACAATTAAGGTCCCATTAAGGCACCACCATTTAGCCCAGGCAATTAGCGGTTACACGCATAATTACAAAAGAAAAGTTCTCTGGACAAAGTCAACAGCATTTTCGGGCTTTTAACATGTCACTTTGACCCCGGCCGACGCCACGCCAACGGTTAAAAGCAAACACGGAGAACCTTCAAGCGCCGCTGCCACACGGCAGGTAAATTTGGAGAAACGGGCTCAGGCCGTCCTGTGTCTGTGACACGTGAATCATGGCCCGACTTCTTTCTTTTTTTCTTTTTTTATATCTTGCCATTTGTTATTGAGTTGAATAAATAATGCTAATAGGTTTCACCCTGAGTGGAGGTCTGGTGAGGGAGGGTCACGGGGAACACAGGTAGGATGCTGGGGTATTACCATACCTGCTCTGAAGGTAAGAGGAAGGATAAGGTTCATCATCCCAGATATTAATAGGATGCCGTTTGTAAGTGGGGTTATGCGGCTCACCTCTCGGACAAAAATGACAATGACCAAGGCCTGCGTAGATGGCGAAGGGATTGATGTGGTTATAAATTACTCCACGGCGCCACCTAGCCTAGGCCTTGCCTACTTTGTCATCACTACAAGGCGATAAAGCAGGGAAATGAGAGCAGAGCTCCCCTTTTAATACATAAATGAATACTCTATGAGAGTGGTCATTATTTGGGTCATTCCCTTTTTACCCTCCCCGGGCAGTTGTGGTGACACAGACTCACGAGCACAACACGAGAAACAGGAAGTCGTACTTTCAATAACCACTGACCTCCATCTCTATGACCCCGGCCGTGCTTTTAATACCATATTTAAAATGTAAGTAATTTTCACCCAAGGGCAATTTGATAATTCAGACCAACAGTGGGAATAACTCTTGACAACACCTTTTACCACCAAAAATATTTTAGTAAGCAATTTTTATAATTGGCTGTCCAGTTTTAGTGCTGACCCATAAAGTTCAGAATTGCCAGAATTGGAAAAATAGATTTAACGTAAGAGCCTTGCTCCCTCTTTGCCCTTAAAAAAATAGCCAGGGAATATGAGCCGCCGAAAATAGAGCTGTAAATAACGCGACCAGCAATGGGTTTTCCTTTAAATAAATACCGATCAGGTTTATGTTGAAAGACAATAGAAAACGTAGCCCAGATATGCAGTTTACAGTATTTATAGCTGTAATATCGAGGTGCCAGCACCGTAATTTCATGCCCCAATGAGAATGGCAAGGTCAAAGCAAATGCTTTGGCTGAGCATCTGCTAATACGGTGACTCATAAACAGGCACTGTGTGTGTATCAGGTGCACCAAATAATACAGTATAATGAAATACAGAATAGCTTTCCATTATTGTGCTTTTTTTACGGTGTCATCATTAGGTGTAATTTATGTCTTTAAAAGAATTCATCTCCACACAGGTCGATCTCAAACGAGGGTCCAGGGGTCGTTCTACAGGTTTTGGAAGCCGCGATAAATTTCACACCTCCTTTATTTTCCTTTCCCTTTTATATGTAAAACTCCACTTCCGCCTTGTCCGCTGTTTGTGTGGATCTAAGGCTCCTTTCGTTTGTTGTTGTCTTCACATATCAGAGCGCAGCACCAAGTTACCGAGCAGTAATTTGACTAGAAAACAGCATTGGGGATTTCCATGTATTTTGTTTTAACGCAAGGCTGCATGAACGACATCAAAGAAGCAATCAGCCATTAAGATGTACATACATTAAGGTTGATGGCGGCCTGAAAGTGAATTATTTTAGATTTAAAAAGCTTTAGAGTTCAAGGTGAAAGGGAAAACGCGAAGCGCGTTCTCGCCTCCTCTCTTCGGGAGCCACCGGAGCCCTCGCCCCCCTCGCTCAATAGTCTGCCACCGTGCAGTCTGCTGTGGTCAGATGAATCTGGAGTCTGGGGACACATTATTGCTTTTTTGACGCTGCAGAAACTGGGCACATGGCGCTCGCCACTTCCTGGCACTCAGGCCCCTTGGCAGACGACGGGCCGGCCAGCGCTTGCCTTCAATTATTCCACCATTTTCATGGCCGTTCAAAGTCCCCGGAGCAGTTAAATACGGTGGTGGGGGCAGGGACGCCCCCCCTCATTGTGTGAGCAGTGCGGTAAATCATCACAGCAGTTCTTCACCATGTTGATCTGTTGGTACAGGGAGCGGTTAGAGTGTCGTAACCTGTTTAAGCTACTTAAGCAGGTTTATAATATGGAGATTTCTCATATTTCAGTAGCAGAGAATTTTGGATTTTTCCCGAAACAATAAACACTGGCCGTCTAATGTAAGCTTTTAGTGCCGTCCATCAAGAGCTGTAATCATTTCCCTGGTTTTAGACGAAGATGTTCATAAAGAGGAGACTCGTAGCCACGGCAGCGCATGGCGCCTGAAATAAAATCCTTTCTTACCACGAAAGGATGTGTTAATATTAGATTTTTATTTTATCTCTTCCCTTCTGATTTTCCATCAGGGAGCCTTTTGCAATTTAATCATCACTAAAATCATTAAAAAGATCTGAAGATTAAATTATATTGGCATTTGCAAAATTATGTAATACATTTACATTACAATGAAGAAATTAAAATAATGCATTTTAGCCGTCTGTGGTGTATAAAATCTCCACCTGGGAAATATAACTGGAGAGGTGGACAGACTCTTATTTTCTTTGCCTTTGGTGGCACTTAATAGATTTCATTGTCTGAACCTTTTTACACCTTCTTCCTAAGACGGATGCCCCTGAAACCGGAATTCTCGGTGGACTCTCTGAATTATAAAATGAAAATGTGTTTTTGAGAAGAGGGAAGATTGAATGGACTCTACTTAAAACTTGTGCGGGGGTGGGGGGGGGCTTTGGGTGCATCTACACATATTATGACTGGAGAGCCATTCACCCGCAGCCGTTAAAGCCTCTTTAAGGTGACCATCTTTGTTTCAGGGCTGACGGATGACGAGGTGCAACTGGCCATCCAGCGTTCAGGCAGCACAGAAGAAGTCCTCCCCTTGACCCCTGTTGGGCTCCCACAGCCGGTCCACGCTGCTCAGCTGGTTCCAGTTCCGCACAGTGAGTCACAATCACTCACACACAGGGGAAGGGGGGTGAGGGGCGCTCTTGGTGTTATTAATTTAAACCTGAGCACAAGTCAAATTGTTCCTTTACATATATAACAGACACATATGCTGTTCAAAATGTGTGAATACAGATTCAGGGAACATGACAAGAGCATGCGTGCCTCTTCCTGTTGTGTTTGGGGGGGGGGCTTTCACCCAGCTAAGACCCCACACTTCAGCCTGTAGCTTTATTACCTCAGGAGGTTATGAGTGCTGTCCACTGATTTACCAATGCAGAATGAAGTCCGCGCAACGCTTAACCCACATGACAATGATTCCAGATGTATTCCACCCTCATTTATTACCACACTGTCCTTGACTCCCCTGGCATCTCATGTTTTGTAATGAAAGTGATGTTGATGGGATGGCCATGTAGTTAGGGAGACTCGTGGCTCTCCGTCCATAGTGGAGGTTTTATATCAAAATGGCTATAAGGGAGCTGCATAATGAGGTGAGAGCGGGGAGTCTTGTATGGGGGGTCATGCTGAAAAGAGGGGGCTACCTCCCTTTGATGTCCTTGTTATGGGGACGGTGCACAGAGACCCGCATCCATCTCTGTCGAAGTAATGGATACTCTGATCTCTATTTCCACACGGTAGAAGGACAGGAAGGCCTCCACTGAACCCAATAAATTTGAGAGGAGATTGGAAAAACGGGGGATGGAGACTACAGTTCCACAGCTTAAGTGACCAAATAAAAAAAGGAAGATGGCAGAGTGGAAGTGGTCGAGGGGAAAAAGGGAGAGACGGAGAAAGAAGAGAGAGCCTAACCGCAGGGAGGGGGGGGTTCAAGTGGAGACCCCTCGTGATGCAGTGGGGCTCGTTCAGGGTCAACCATCTGTGCCAAGGACTTCCAGGCCTTTCAAAAGCACGGTATTCTGGGATAGCTGACAATCTATCGCAGCTATAATGTTGATGAAGACCCAAATTTATGTGGTTACCATATGGATGCTGGGGAATGATTCAAAATTCTTTTGATACTAAAGGTTACAAGTTCATGCCTGAGTGCTGTGGAGATGATGAAGCCTGTCCTTGAGGGAGTGGAATAAAATGGAATTCCGAGTGAAAATTGACCGTGGAGTGTGATACGACAGCAGATCTCATGTTGCATCTGGAGCACTCACGAACTTTCATGAAATTAATCCACTTGTGGAATATCAGGATTATTTATTTCTTGTTGAAGCATTTCTAGACTTTAACTGAAGTTCAGTTTTTACAGCATTTGTTTGATGGCTAAAGATGCGACAACTGTAATTTGCAGTATTTTGCATCGTGCACATTGACTGCACAAACCTTTATTCAAATGTTTATGATTTCCTGGTAATTTTGCATTTTATGGAATATTGTCTCGACTGTCATCAGCAGGCAGAACCTGACGTTTAACCTCATCTCAGACACAAAGATAAAGATGTTTGGCCAAATTCTCCCATTGGATCCAAAAATACCCTTATCAGCTGCTTTCAGGTGCTGGAGGCATCATATGCTACATGACTCCACCAAGAACCCCATCTAAAGCATCTAAAACATTAACAGGAGGGAGAGCTAATATTCATGCTGCAGACTGTGGCTAGAGGGCAGCAGATACACCTTTGGGAAGTTTTGTTTTGTGATAGTTCTCTCTGCTTTACCCTGGTGTCACCAATCAGCTGTACGCAGATTTCTCTTTAGCTATATGAGTGAGTAGAAACTTGAAGTGTCCTCTACACTTGCTCTGTGTTGGGTCACCGTGTTGTAAATGGGCGGGAACAATACTGATGATCATACTGATAGAGGCAATAAACAGCTACCTCGGTTGCATTCCTGTGATGTAACTGGTCTTAAAATACAGCCTGTAAAAGCTGCAGCCCAATAAATGGATCTATCCACAACTTGAGTCTCTCAGCAATTACTTACATTTTTAGGACAACATCTGAAAGCTTAGTTGAAAAAACAAATTTAAATGCAAGCCTCACGAGGACGGTTGGAACCATCGGTCTTATGACGCGTGAACTGAAAGAAACAGGCATGCGCTCCAGCCCCTGCAGCAGGAAGGTAGAGTTGATGCACTGTTTTGGGTCAGTTAGTTTCATGTCCGTCACAGATTGATGTACCAGAGGTGTGGGAAGTGTTCTCTTAAGGATGCATTTAACTGAATTAAACTTAAAGTAAATCAGTCAGCGGGTCAGCGCTGTACTTTGTTCACATGATTTGTCTTCCTCTGCAGGTCCAGCAGGCTACAGATGGAGGGATTACGGTGCCCTCACCATCATTATGGTGGGCATCGCTGTTGGCTTCCATCAACTCTACAAAGTAAGTCGCATCCTTGTTCCCTTGCCCTCTTGACTATATCTCCTTATTGACTTTGTTTTTCCGGTTTTAAATTTTGTAATACATTACGCTCTGCATCCTTAGATTTGTTAGCACAGCGTCTCCCTGATATTACTTTTAGATTAGTATGCTTAGCAACGGCATCTGCTTTATGATTAATGTTATTTTGCATTAGAAGGTGTCTCTGCAGTACACAGCACCGCTTTACTCTTGTTGTTAAACCCGCCCCGTTTCATGTCAGAGAATGAGCTCATTTGAACTCCTTTTCAACTTCCCCATCACTGCTCCTCTTAGAGACGTATGCATGAATATTTCTTTCCTTCAAACGAATTTAGTTGCTAACGCAGCACAACAGCCATTTTCAACATCCTTCACAAAAACATCACTCTGGTTTTTAACAGGCTTAGCAGCCCTCCAACATAAGCTCGCGAGGCCTCTTTTCCCCGGTGATATTAATCCCACAGTGGTTGTTAGCAGCAGACTGAGTGGCATGTGGAAGCCATTACTCTCATTTTAGAGGAGCGCGGGAGCTCGCCCAGAGATGGCAGTTCTCCCCCGTATGTGTGCGAGAGAAGAAGAGAACGTACATCTACTACATATCTGCCTAGCTGACCCCGTCTGCCTTTCACATTGTTGCACATGCTCAGCCTCTCCACCTCCCCTGTCCCTGCCGCGGCCTTCCACCGATGCAAAGCCAGGCTCTTCCACTCCCTTCTTTCCTTGGTGCAGCAGTGTTTACCAGCCACTGGTCATCTGGGAAGCGGGATTCCCTGGCGGGACGGCACAGGTTGCTGTCATGTCACTGGCAAGAAGCGCCAGTCGCACCATATGCCCAAGCTTCTGCCCTCACTTTATTTATGTTGCGGCACACCTTGTAAACAGCAGATTCCCAGCAACCCACTTATTAATTACCACGTGTTGACACTCATTTAATCTTTTTCTCTAAAAAGTGTTTATTACTTGTGATCGCGTGGCCGCGTGCCACCTTGGCTGGAGAGAAAAACAGGCGCAGGTGGCACTGCTGCTTGCACTGAAGTAATCTTTATGCAAAGTTGCCACTACAAAGATGAGCAGATATTTCTGAATGACAGGCCAGGTCAGCGAGGCCGGCCAGGATCACACACGTGTGGATAGAGCTCTGTAGAGCTCAGCTCCAAGCTTGAGAATGAAACAACAAGAGCCACGTGCTTCCCATCGTCTGGTTTTATTCATTCAGTGGATAAAAACATGCTCATTTGGCCCTCAGACCTGCTATCATTTCGGTAGAGTTGTTTATTTAGCGGCAGAGAGACAATAAACATTGCATTGTTTTTGGTTTTGGGAGACTATTTCAGTGCCTGCCATAATGTTTTCCCTGCATGCCGCTGTCTCTTTCTGGCTGAATTTATAGCAAATATGTTTCAGGCGCTGCATTTGTACCTTTGTCTGTGCAGTTCAGTCTGTTTACTTCTCAATTCAAAAGTGTCATCTTTGCATTCTTTTTTCCTGTTGTTGTTTTCCAATGGAAAATATAAACGTCGGTCTAAAAATACTTGTCAGTCATACTTGGGAAGCGCCTAAAAAAGTGAATTGTTGCAATATCCACTTTTCTCACTGGTTCAATCAGACAGTAGTTTTGTGCACATGTACTTGAACGGGATTCTTGAACGCACCGCTGCTGAAAAGCTTTTATCTAATCAACTCTGTAAGACAATCAGGCAATTGTCCAGAATCCCAACGTATACCGCAGCATGGTACGGTGTCATAGGCCTCGTCTGCTCTCATCTTTCTGCCTCTTCCCGGCAGAGAGAAGTGTAATATTGTGCCATGCTTTTAATTGCAGAAATACATCCTTCCCCTCATTATGGGCAGCCGAGAGGACAAGAAGCATCTGCAGAGGATGGAGAACAACATTGCAGCAATGAGTGGCACACTGACACAGACAGGTGAAGATTAATATCTTCATCACTTTCTCCCTCCTTAACATTTTCCCTCATTTATCTGTCGCCAAAATCGGGGGGCCCTGCACGTTTTTAACAAATGACGCCGCTGTCATTTCGCTTTAATTTGAAATTGCTTGTTTACTGTCAGGCCCGGGCTCAATTAATTACGTTTCGCTGAAAAGCTCTTAACCTCGGAATATTAATGAGGAGTTGCAAAATGACAACTTTTCTTCCCCCCCACCGCCACCGCCCCCACCATCATCACCATCCACCCTCTACTTCCCCCATAGGTGGCGAGAAAGTTCATTTTAATTTTTCCACGCGTGTCCGCGCTTCTGTGTGTGCGAACGTGCGCGCGGAGTGCCGCTGTGCGGCGTCTGGGCTCCGCGCTGGCCCTAGTGTGATTAAGTGCACGGTGACAGGTGCAGCTCCCATGTTGGACAGGTGAGGAATCTCAACCTGGCTGTCAGGCTCGGAGAGAGGGGGATGAGAAGTGGCTTTCTGAGCTCTTTGTCAGGATAATTAAAAATCCAGAGAGGCGTAAATGAGAGAGGCAATTTGAAAAAGTTTGGTCTTGTTAGCATTGGTGTTGAACCGGAGTCGGTCGCTGTTGAAAATAGGCATCTTCAGTTCAGAGCAGCGTGTCAGGGTCTCGGGAAAAACTCTGGAAAGGGATTTGGAGACTTGTTTTTCTGAAAGGTTGCTCATCAAGGCCTAACCAAGCTGTCACCAGATGAGAGACGGGGACAGACGCATCCTGGACAGGTCACGGGTCCGTCACACACACACACACACACACACGCACGAAGGAAACCAGCGAAAAAGGGAGGAAGGTACAGCCCCCTGCCCCCCACACAGAACGGCCCCAAGCTACAGCTCAGCATGAATTCCAAAGCAAAGAGCCGACTGTTTGAATAAAAGGAAGCGGAGCCAGGAAGGTTTTCCTATGAGCCACGAGAAAAGACGTTGTCCTTTGCTTAATTTCTCTCTGAATTTCAGCAAATACCCTCATGCCTTTGGCAAACAGACACAATTACAAGTTTAAACAGAAGCCTTCTTTGTTTAATTGTTCCTTCATCACCACTAAAACAAATAAAGTGTTTGCCTTTAGAGCACCTGTCAGAGATCATTATAACGTAAATGGAAAAAATCGCCGCCCTTGTATCCAGTCACACCCGTCCCATTGTCCTCAGGCCGACGCGGGGAGACGCAGGGCAGCATCTGTGCCATTGCACGCGAGGTGTGCCAACCTGAATCTGATTAACAAATATATGCGCTTTTATGGTCATTTTGTCCCAACTATGCAAACACACTTTGCAAATCCTGCTTTGTTTGTCGGTAAAAACCAGGACGTCACAGCCGCGTCCACCGGTTTTTGCCGTCTTCGAAGGCGCGCCGTGCTCCACGGAGGCGAAACGCAGGTCTTCTCGTCCGTCATTGTGGGGGACTAATTTGCTATGACTGCAGTAGCCAAGGTGCTGTTACAGTTAATGACTGTTGTAGTTAACAGTTTGGGGAGAGGGGTTGCAATTACGCTGAGAGTTTTCTCCTTCTGCTTCCCCTTTGTCTTCCTCCTTCTCCTCTCGCTCACTCTCTCCTCGCCGCGCCGAGCGACCGCCTGCCTCAGTGCCGCCAATTGCTTGAACCCCCCTTTTGTTAAAGTTCATGTATTTCTCTAGTGCCGGGCGCAATGAGGTGATGTCTCCTTTTGAATGAGGAGCACATTAGTCCCTCTCACCAGCACAAGCTCGAGAGTAGGGGGGGGCCTTGACTCCCATTATGCTTTGCCTACAACTTCACACAGACAATTAATGAACGGATCTTGGAACTTCTTCAGCGCGCCCAGGCTGTAATGGAATTGCCTGGGTGTTTGGCCACTCTCTGACAGCGGGAGCCATATTGGTGGCCAGCTGGTCATGGCAGACGCAGTCGGTGCCGGACATATGTAGCGTACATAGCGTCGAAGTATTTATTGAATAATTCACCGAAATTCACAACGCGCATCCTCCGCAGCAGCTGCGGGGCTCACCCGTCATCCTGTCGCCGATTCATGCCCGGCCAGCATCGGCCGCTTCATTATTCTTGGCTCGGTGTCTGTGATCAACGCAGGAAGGCGTTTTTGTCGAGCACCCCGGCGCTACGGAGAAGTGAACTCTGCGGCCAGACTGCTGAAGCGGCTGAAAAGCGGTGCCAGCGGTAATTGAGGAGGCGCAACTTTACAGGCTGGCGGACTGACCCGCACATCTGGATAAGCTGTTCCCCGGTGACGTGGAGGCAGAGTTAATCGGGCCTGTTTTGGGTTTACCGTGCACACCCTGCCATAGAAACACCTTTATTTAAGCCAAGATGGCTGCACGATTTGATTTTAATTGCTCTTCTCATAAGGCCGCTCGCGATCTGCGCCTCAAACAGAGCAGCAGACTCCAACTCTTCGCTCTTTCTGCCCCCCCCCACCAGTAATCCTGCTCATACTCGTATCCCGTAGGATTCTGCGAGTATGAAAAGATCAAAAGTTTCAGCACCCCACCCATATTGATACAACTCCACCCATTTAAACACAGGTGTCACTACAAGATATTAGCTCCTTTGAAAGATCAAATATTTTGTGTGTGCGCGTGTGTGTTGGTTTTTCAAAAGAAACGCAGCCTTCAAGGCCTGACTCTACCTTTTGTCCTGGCCCGAGTTAATGCGAGAGGAAGGTTCTCTACATCCCGTCCAGCCGGCTGCAGCTCAGGCTTTTAACCATCGGCCTGACAACCTCAGCAGCGGGCCGCCACAATATCTGTTGATGTTAATCCTATTAGGCTTGATTTAACACTTTACACGCCCGTGATTTATATGAATGTTTATTGGTTTTCTGTAATATAATCAGCTCGGGGAAACTTAATGCATTGTTTGGTAATACACGCGTGACTGGAAGCAGGGGGCAACAAACTGTGCCCGGTGTTATTTGAAATCATACACCCTCGTCCAACACCAACACTTGAACTAATTCAATCTTCAAAGTCAATGGAAAAAGAACAATATTTATTAGGATTAGGGGGGACATTTTGTCTGGCAGCCTCCTCCCAAATGAGAGGCTTGTTTTTTCCTTTGTTGATCGTTTGAGGATTTAAGATGCATTAGAAGGCAGTGTCTGGGTGGATAATGGAAGGTTGGAGACTGTTATTTGATTTAAGTTCAGGCACTAGAGATTAATATCTCCATCCTATGTGCCCCCCCACCCCTTCTCGCACCCTCTACCCTCAGTGCCTCGGACCAAAAAGCTGCGACTTAAGTTACCGGGTATTAGCTTTGATTACAATTCTAGGAGGACAGCTTTGTTCACTGACACAGGCTCAGTCCCATTCGGCTCTTGTTATCACGTTCGGAAAGAAAAATGTTGAGTTTTGTGGCATCAAAGCAAAGTTATCATGCAGACTTACGACATTGTACGCCCCCCCCTTGTCCCCACAGTAAGCCAGCTGCAACAGACCCTGGTCTCCATCCAGGAGCTCCTGGTCCAGCAGCAACAGAAGATCCAGGAGCTCAGTCGGGAACTCTCTGCGGCCGAGGTAACCTCCCTCGATCACTTAAATCAGATGTAACTGTATTTTAAAAATGTATCTTATTTCATAGTTTTTATATCTTGAGTGTCGCTGAGGAGCTAATAAACAACGTTGTTGGTCGATGAGGAGGATTGAAAGGGGCACTTGAGGCCTCTCCGCACTTGCCCTGAGTCATAACTACCTAAGACGACCTATCAGGTTGTATATCATCAGACACGAGCTGCAGAGCAGCACCGAGCATCTCATCATGGGACCATAATCTTAACCATATTGTCGTTTCTCCTCGTCATGAGTTTTATAGGCAGTGTTTATAAACTGCTCCGATTTCTAAGCCTTCAGTTGAACCAGGCAGAGCGATTGTTCTTGAAACTTATGTGCTTGGATTAAATGTTGCATGCTTTTTATACCACCACCCATAAATCGCTTTATGATCTCCGGGATCTAAAAAAAGGGCCTTGGAAGAGACAATCCCAGCCAATGTTTTATGTCCTCAGCTTGTTAACCACACGAGTGTTTCGCTGTAGCATCTGGATATCGCAGCAAAACATATGCCGACACATCTGCCGCGGCACAAACCAGTAAGAGCAACGTGACGCTCTTCCCGTGATGGCCTTCGGAGTCTGTAACGGATTTTGGGATGTTTGGGGTTCCCAGTACACCATCGCCAGAACTATCCAAAGTTTTCTTGTCGGCCCACTTTAAACAATGAGTCGCCTTCTGCATGAAGGACCGCTTTTTTTCCCCTTTTCATTTGTCATCTCCAAATTACAGATGGAATTAAATAGTGTCTACTTCATTTGGTATGAGTGCCTTGTTGGACAGCATTCATGTTTAAATGTATAATTTACATCAAAACACCCATTAAACAAATCATAAAGTCTGCTTTATGGCTACGGCGGTGATCTTAAATTTTCCCTATGAGTCGGCACACGGCCCTCTCTTGTCTCAAACCGGGGGGGGGGAAATTGGGGAAATTGTTTTCAGGTCCAGGCGGTTTGACGAGAAACACATGTTGGAAGCGGCGAGCTACTTATCATTTGCTGCTTGCGGCTTTGGGGGTTTGCTTCGCCACGCTGCACAAAGTGTGCCACGCTTCGCAATTATACCTCCTGGCGTGGAAACGGGCTTTTTAACCTGAAACACATGGACGGCTTCTGTTTCCTCAGCTGCTAAGAAAACACTTTGCGCGCTTTGGAAGCCGCCCAAACGCGCGCCGCTTTTACCGTCCCTTAGCCGGGGACCTCATTATGGATGTGGCTTCAGACAGACTGACTCACGTCCACACTGAAAACGCACGCCGGTGATGCACGCGTCTATTTCTGAAACTTGTGTCAGAGGGATAAATTCTGCCTCGCCGCGATTCAGCAGCCAAGTGTGCTTTTGCTCCATTATCATTACAAATCTGCCTTTTAACCACGTTTGCCCCGCTGCCTCAGCTCACTGATCGTTCCCTTTATTAGTAGACACCATGTAGAAGATTAGAAACTGCCGCTACGCTCGCGCCAGACAAACCGCCATCGGGAAAGTGCATAAATAGAGTGAAATCAATTGCACTGTAGCAGTGTTTCCACTCAAAAACACTCCACTGGGGACTTCCTTTTGAAACTAATTCCATCATAAATATACATGCATTACACGAAAGCGCACTGTCTGCCGGCGGAGTAACTGTGAATTAATTTGCCTTCAGACACTCTTAAACAAGGCTTGTTAAAGATCTTATCTCGTTGCTAATGGTCCACAGGCATTTATCTTCATTTAGCCAGATGCGTTACCGTCCTCGGCTGCTGGAGCTGATAATCTGCCTTTTTATTTTTTTTATTTTTTTTGCTTGTAAAATATATAATGTACATTTATGCAGACGTGTGTGTTTTGTTTTTTTATGTCTCGCTGAAAGAGAACCGGCGCAGTCGCACCCCCAGCCGAGCCGGCCTCGCTGGGATTTTGCAATGTCAAAGGCGACGCGGCGAGATGGCCTGTATGTATCAAACTCATTTGGAACCGCGGGCGTTTTCCTTCAGCTAATTCCGTGCCTGGAAATCTTTTAGCTCATATAGCAATTAATTTGTTAAAAAAAAAAAAAAAAAGAGAGAGGAAGCAAAAATCCAGCCTTATTATCCAGGTGCCTTTGGGAGGCGAAGGATTAAGATGGTTCTAATGAGGTGGCAGCTGTAATAAGAGTGTCTTCAGCCAGCCAGAGCGCCACCTTAAACTACAACTCCTTATCAGAGAGGTGTAGGAGTCGATAAGAGCCCCCACCATACAGGAAAAAGAAAAAAAAAACCTCCTACCCCTCATTGCCTCTTTTTCGCTCTTCCGTGACTTCTCCTCCTCTGCCTCCCTCCTTTCACTGTAAATGAGTCTGATCCCTTTTCAGATGTGATTCAATTAATTTCTCTTAGATTTAATTACAAGCGCAAGCGTCCAAGTTATCCCTCTGCCCTCGATAGGGGGTCCACGTTTCTTAACAAGCTTCCACTGTCGAGTCAGGAGAGTCTTAATTACAGTTTTTACTCCGCTTTTATCCCTCTCTTTCTCCCTCTCCTCCCTCCGGTCCCCCCCTCGCTCCATCTCTCTCTCCCACGTTTGTGTTTCTTATTCAGGACTGTGAAGCGGGAGCAATTATGCACATCAATAGTTTTGGGCCCGAGACCTTTAATCAGCACACAATGTCCTGACATGACGCTTTGTCACAGGTCACCTTTGTCTACAACTTATTCATTACAGGAAAGGAGGAAGTTCTCCTTTAAGAGGAAAATACGTTGAACCGTGCAAACCGATTAAAATCAGCCATTTTTTGAGCGTGTTTTTCTTTTAATGCTTTTTAATTCCCACAGTCCAGGAGGGATTCTCATGCCGGAGGACTTTGGAGCAGCCACCCTTTGGGCTGTGAGGCTTCATCCTATGACCCGCTGAGTCAGACCTTGATTGCTGCTCACGTGGCGCTGGTCCAGTCAGCAGCTCAGCCTGTTGTTTTACATAACACAAATTCAATAACGCCCCCAAAACACTTTTTGCTTTGACCAGTGGGCATTGAACCATGCGAATTGCTTCCTCCAGTCCAGTTTTCTACCTGTCGCGCCACTTTTAATCTCTCTCTCTTTATCAGAACTCGTTATTTTATAGCTCCCAGTCAAAGTCCTGCCTATCCCTAAAAAAAAAAGTGCTGCCGAGACAGATTTTTGGCACCAATTTGCCTTTCAAATGCGCCGGACTAGTTCACGGCACACCGGTGTGTGCGATAACACGCCTTTGATGAAAGACAAAAAGAACAAAACAAAGTGCTAAGCTATGGTCTGCCTTCATGAATGTGGCCATTGTTGAAGATACAGTCATTATCCAAAACACCGGACGCCGCTCTGATCTGTTCTAGATAGTAAAGAAAATTATGTAAAAACAGCTCGATTTGCACCCACTGGACTCTGCGCGCAGCCGAGGCCAACAAAGGTGACCAGCTGATTGTCCTCTTTTCTGTCACGGGCGGTCGGCAGTTGTCGGGTCGCCATGGTGACGGACGGTCCGACGGGTTTTCAGCATTTGCATTTGCCATATTTGTTTACTTTGTGGCCGATGTCTTTTACCCCCGAACAAAGCTTTTTTTTTCAATAGTTTGTGTTGTGAAACCGAGCACATAAGAGTTGTTGAAAAGACCGTGTTGACTTTTGCTGCACGCGACCTGAATGGCGCAGGTGTGTGTGTTTGTGTGTGTGTGTGTGTTTAAGAGGGTGAGAGGAACAATTAAGTGTTTCATTTGTGGCTGTCTTGTAGGCAGCATCTTCAACCAGCCGCATCCTGGACAACCAAACAGTTGGAGAGCTGAAGGCTGAGATCGCCTCGCTGAAGAGTTTGCTGCTTGGCAGGTAAAAACGTCATTTCAGGACCCAGAAGCCATCATGAGACGGGGCAGAGGTGTGTTTGTTTAAAGGCGGGAACTCGCCGTTTCAAAGGCAGTTCCAGGATGGAGTTTATTTGATCCAATGAACAACAGTAAACATCAGCTTTGACCAGATGGTCCCTTCATATCCATTTCAACTGTCGCTTAAACTCACACTTCCTATTTTGGGAGATTGCACCACATGAAACATGCGCGGGAGGCAGAGTGAGCATGTTGAATCCAGGTAAAGGCCCGCCTGCTTCCTGTCTGGCACAAGTCGTCCAGGAAGCTGCAAGAAGTTTCATTTTACAACAGTGGCGATGGTTAGAATTCGGGTCAGAGCTTTGAGGAAGGCAGAAGCCTCTTCTAAAGGAAGAGTCGGCGTGCAGGCGATGTTTACATCCTTAAAAAAGAATCGCAGTTAATTACAGGCTCATGCACTCGTCGCACAATCATCACCTCAGATGTGTTTCATCTACTGTCTGCTGCACCGTTTCAGGCTGAAAATCGGTTTGTTTTAACGCCTCCACCGCGTCGAGCTGCCGCAGCTGTTCTCCCTTTCTGAGAGCCCACGTATAGATGAGAAACCATCCACGTGGCCTTTAGAACTGCCTCTGGATCCGCTGGCGCTTTTTAGTTTTTGCCAGGATCAAATTTGATCTCCTGCGCGTTAAGGCTGCAGTAATATGCTGCCGAACGTCCCCTCATTGTTTCCAGCTTTGTTCCTCAATCTAGTCAGACGCAGCCCGGCTCCGTCGGGCCCATTAGCATGCATGATTATGTATCAGTGTCCATAATGAAGCCCCAAGTAAGAGGGTACATCACAAAACGGCGGGCGGGGATGGAAATTGCCTCAGAACTGTCTAGTTGAGCATGTTTAGTTCCCCTCGTACATTCTAATGAGCAATAATCCCTTTGTCATTTGCTTTCTTGACTCCTTCGTGACTCTCACCGTGAGTTTTCTGGCAAAGGCTGGAATCACAAACTCGAGGCTGGGTGTCGCCATCTGTCTCTGCTGTTAAAACAAATGATTCCAATCATCTGGAAGCCTCTTTTCCCCCCTTCATCACCACAAAGAGCTGAAGGCATTATGCTTCAGCGTTGTTGTTTTATCTTAAAAGCTGCGGCGGATGTTAAAACGGGAAAAAAGGGGAATTCTCAGCGCCTCCCTTCCAGGTGCGATGAACATCTGGAGGACGTCTCTCTTAGTCAAATAAGGAGCTTTGTGCTAACAGAAGCTGGTGCGAAAGGCTTGTTTTTTACTCCTGAAGTGGTCGGTGAGGGACGATGACGTCGTAGGACACTTTCACACGTCCTTTCCCCTCCTTCTCTGCAGGAAGCAGTTCCCGTCCACTCCCAATCTTCCCAAGATTCCCTCGTGGCAGATTCCCCTGAAGACGGCCTCGGCGCCCGACTCGCCCTCGGCCAACAGCAGCAGCGACATCTCCCCCGTCAGTAACGGGTCGGCCAGCTCCTCCCCCGTCAAAGACGGGCACCAGGGCGACGCGATGGGAGGGCCCGACGGCGCCCCCGTCGTCAACGGAGACGGCGCGGCCCCGGGCCTCGTCGCAGCGCTGGACCCCAAGGACCGGGTCCGCATGGAGGTGCAGGGCGGAGAGGAAGAGGAGGAGGATGTAGGATGCGGGAAGGAAGAGGAGGAGGAGGACGGCCCGAGCATGCCGGATCGGAGAGGTGGTGATGGACAGATTAATGAACAGGTGGACAAACTGAGGCGGCCCGAGGGAGCCAGCAGCGAGTGCGAGGTGGATTAAAAAAAAAAAAAAGAAGGGAGGCCCCTCTCCAAACACAGCTCCTCTCCTTCCTCCCTCAGCCACTGACAGCTCCTGTCTCATTCCGCTCCTCTCTCCGCTCGCACTGCTCTTAAAGCCGCCGTCTCCGTCTGTTTCCACTCGTTTCTCCAACATCTTAATCTCCGGCGAGCCGAGCAGCGAGCGTGGGCGTGAGAAGAAGCTAAACTGACAAATATTGGAGTGTCTTCTTGACACAGCTTACCTCAATTTACTTTTCACCGCTCAGATTAAATGACTACATGCCGATTCAATTACCGAGCCGTGACGTCTCTTTGAAAGGGTTCTAGTCACATCAGAAGCACCGGGGGGAAAAAAAGAACACGCGCAGTTCAGCGAATATACGACCCACCGCTTTTAATTTCCACGATGAGATTAGATAAGCCGCAGCTTCACCTTAGCCCGTCTGCAGTGCGTCTGCGGGTCAGGAGTCATATGCTGGTGCTCCGGTCTCCTCAGAGCGGCATTAGCAGCCCCCCCCCCCCCCACTGACGGCAATAGGAGAGGACAAGCTCTACCAGAGCCGAAGCTTTTAGCCTCTTTTATGTGTCCTTTCGCATTGGTGTCACTCTGTCAATAATTCACAAGGCCAGCAGGGTGGCATTTGGCTGAAATAAAAGCCCTGAAATTCGAGATTAGAATGTGATGACGGGCTTTGTTCCGTGGCTGGTGTCAGCACGCTCAGGAGTGGAGGGGGGGGGAAGATAAATGTTTTTCCTCTTTTTCATCCAGGGCTGAACGGCGCATCGTTTGAGCCCGGCAGTGGAGGAGTAAAATAATAATAATAAAAAAGGAAAAAAAGAGCCCAGGCCGTCTGCTGCGCCGTATCTGTGTCTCCAGCAGAGCGGCTGATTCGGTTTGTGAAGTATGTTAATAATCAAATGATCAACAAATAACAGATGTATTAGTTCATGCAGCTTGAAATGTCAAGGAGGCTAAAAGCGGAAATCTAATACAGAAAGCCCAGTTGCATTGGATTATTTTTCCGTGACAAACCCTCCGGTCCAAATTACGTAGGGCCTCCTACAGTGAGTAATCTTTACAGAAAACGGCGCCAATATTTTTGTAATTAAGCCGGAGTGAGACGCAGAAGGCTGCCATGGATGCAAGTTGCAGAAGCTCTATCACGGCTTTTTTATTTTTTTTTCCCAGTGGGGGTGGATGAAGGAAATTTTTTTTGTTTTTTTTAAAGTTTCATGATCGAAAAGGAAAGTAATAAATGAATGCTTGACTTATTGAATGAGTCACTTTGTCTCCAGCTAACTCGAGTCCACCACTAAACGAGGCTAACGCGCCGTTTTTCGGAGCGCGGAGGTCGACGGTCGCCGACCTCGGCAGTGATTTCTATTGCTGATGTGTTCATCGTTGTATAAAATGAGATAATGCTGTAAAATAAACTGTTTTTATTTAATAGATTTGACACAACGCGCTTTTTTCCCCTCAACTACTGTAGTTCTGCTGATCTGTCTCTGTGAGCTGTTGAATTTCCGTCGTGATTGTCAATAAAATAATTTTATTTTATCTGACGGAGAAGCCCTGATATTTTCATTGGAAACCAGAACGTCGGTTCACAAAAGGTGAGGATAAATTGTGTTTTCCTGTTTGCTTTTATTGGATCCTACAAATTAAGTGACATATTTAAAAATGTCATAAATCAGCCGTTATAACAAATTTGCCCAGTCAAATTAGAAGAACTTCAGAATTATTTGAAGTGTAATTTGTTTTCCCTACAAGCAGTTTTTATGCATGCAGGTAAAATTAGGAAACTGTAATAAAATATTTGCATTCATTGAATATTTAACTTTGACTTAATTATAAATCAAACATAGGAGAACACTTTTTCATATGAGCAACTCAAAACAAAAGGAACAAAAATCAGTAATACCATTGTTTTTGGTTTTATTACTTCTGAATTCGGGTTACGGCCCATCTTTACAGTATTTTACTGGCATTTTACCAGACAAAGCAGCCGTTACTGTAAAGTTTACAGTGACTTTTCAAGCAGTCTCGCTCAGCAGGGACTTTTTTATTTGTACAGTTGGATCAACAGTTTTGGTTTCTGTTGTGTCAGTTCAGACGTGACATAAAGCCAGAGTCAGCCTATTTAAACACTGCATGCATTTTATTTCGTGCACGCTGGGATGGGCTGAGCCACCGTTACAAGGTAACGATTATTTTTCTTAGATGAAGCTAAAACGGGCAAATGTTGCTCGAAAGGCTTGATTCATAACTAAAATTGCAGTTGGCGTGCTGGTTTGTGATGACCTGGGTTGTCTGACGTCAAGCACGTACGCTCGGGTTCTAGTTGGGGTTTGATGTTGCTCCTGTGTGACAAATACGGTACTTCCTGTTTGAGTGTTGTCTGTAAAGATGGTAGAGATTAACAACACGGTAACGCCACATGGGGCTAGGACGCTAGCTAAAGATAAAACTAGCTGTGTTTGCAGAGGGAAAGAGACTCACAAACGGCTTTAAGCCCTCACCAAATGACCCAACATATCCTGCGGATCCAAGTATGCAGAGATGTAGATGTGCTTAAGCTTTAGCATATTTACGTCTGAGGAAATCTGCTCAAAAAGGCCCACTTCTGCTCATACGGCTTATATTCCAAATATTTCCATACATTGTCAAGCATACGAATTTAATTTATCAAGGCCCGAAAGATCAATAGTGTTTCACATATTGATGAGGTGTATAAACTTCTCCGCGGTTCGATACCACATCCCTTTGTAATCCATTAACCTCTCCCTGGAGTTCAGGCAGCCCCAGATTTATAGTGACCTGCTGTAATAAATCCACTTGTACATCATTTAGCGTCTTAGGGGATTTGCATTGCATTGCTGCAGAAAACACCATCCATCCTACACTCATCATAAACACCAGGAAAGTCTGAAAACGCCTCCTCCTTTAAGGGTTTCCTCGGAGCTGGTGTTCTGGCAGCGCCTCCCTCCGTGGTAGTGCAGTGAGGGAGCGCTCGTCCGAAAGCAACACCTTGGTTTTGACACCATTTGGCTCCCCAGTTGGGAGCCTTCACCTCATCAATCATGCTGCTAAACAGAGAGCAGTCAATAGGATGGCGTATCGATGCGCTCTGAACTCCATTGTTCCCAGGAACTGAGCACTCAGCAGGTTAGAGGGCCCGGTGTCTCCTCGGATCAATGCAAGGGTTGTTAGCCCGCCGCAGCCAGTCGGAGGGTTAGCGGGACTCGGTCTGCCAGGCGCGCACATCATTTTCACTCCTTCGGGTCTCCTTCCCGAGTCCTTGGAGGTTGATCCCAGGCCAGATTTTTGTTTGGTTAGTTCACACGCAAATGGCTCTGATGGTGTCTAGCTCCACCAGCAGGGGGCGCTCTCTTAGAGAAAAATGCTAAAAAAAAACTGCTTTAGCCCAGAAAACCGCATTTGCTTCCCACAGGCACCGGAATACTCGGTCCGTTGGAGCGTCCTGGTGTCAGACTGCACCATACATTGCACCGTCCCTGTCGTGTGAATTGCTTCTATTATTTGCATCCTTCCGCTCAACGCACCCGCTGCCCCCGCCGCTGCTGTGGAAGTCCTCCGAGTAGAGCTGCATTCACACCTCCAGTTCACTATTCACACGTGCAGCTGATAACGTCAGGATTAGCGAGCATGTGTGAAAGAGCTGACTTCCAGAATGAAGAGTTGTAAAATTTGGAGGAGACCCCTGTTCCATCATGTCCAAACACAGGTAGCGTCCATCCACTGGGGCGTTTGTGGTGACAGCAAAGAACAGTGGGTCACCTCCAAAAGCTCTTCCCAGCAGCTTAGTAGCGCTGATTCACCGCTGAACAAGAGCTTCTACCTGGCAAAAATGAGGACATTTGACAAGTCAAGTTCACCGGGGGAGGGGGGGGGGGGGGTTGCTTGTATAAGGCTTCTGCGTGGGCCCGGACAGCGCAGTCATGAAGCACTGTCATCACTCGCTATAGAAACGCTCAACCATCAGGTGGGATCACATTGCCGCCCCCTGTGACGCTTGATTTCTCTCCTGGCACGGGTTCAAATTCAAACGGGTTCGGCGGAAATCTGCTGGGGTGCTTTAGAACCCGATGGAAGCGCTTCTCCCACCTTATTGACAGAAAAGAAAACAGGGCCTGTGGGTTCTGTTACAGACTGTCGGGGGGGTGGAGTGACATAAAAAGGCACAAATGGTAAAATGGCGCCGCCAGAGAGGGGTGATTCGATTATCCACGGAAAGGCTTCGGGCTCCGGCGGGGCAACAGGTGCAGCCTTTGCAAATACTGCTGCAGATTAGAATAATCACCTGAAGAGGCCGAGCGGGGACGACACTCTCTTCTTCATGTTCATTCTGCACGTCCAACCTGCAGATATCTCCTGCAGTCTAAACAGCATTTTAGGAGAGGTTAGCACGCTAAGGCTAACAAGCTAAGGGAAGCCGCTAAAGGAAGGACGCTAAAGGGAAAAAGCCAACAAACCCGGACGGGTGTCCAGCTCCCACCCACCAAAGAAATTAGGTAAAAAAATTGAGCATCAAGCAATGATTTTGATCAATTTTACAGTTGATAAACTTCATTAGCAAACTGCCTTTCAATCAACTTCTTGGACCGGGAGTGAACAAAGTGTTCCGCCCTTGGCAGCGCCTTTTACTCGGAAGCCTGCGAGCTGCCAGCTCGTTTTTGGTGCAGAGATTAAAGCAAAACTGTAATAATCATAAAACACAGGCTGGCATTTCAAATAATCAGGACACATCAGAGTCCCAAGTCCATCTGAATGTTCTGCACGGGGACACGGTTCTTCCAGGACCCAACCGTCACCCCTCAGAGTCACGTGTCGGTGTTAACGGGTAAAGAAGGACGGTCCAGAGGGGGGGAAAAAAGAGGGGGAAGGCACATTTGTTGACCTTGTCCTCCAGAATTGGCACGGACGTTCACAGCGAAACACAACCCACATTTTCGTGCCCTTAGCAAGAAGGAGAGGGAGTGCAAAAAAATAATCCCAAAATCCCCCGGTGGACACTCACTGTCTTGTTTTGGAGGGTCTGCGGGACTCACAGAATTCTTTGGGTAACACAAACCCGCAGTGAATGATGGACATTTTCTATTATTAGCATCCGCAGAATCTCCTCAACCTTTGCTTCTTCCATGCTACAAATATCACATTGCTGATGTATTCCATATTAAATTACTGAGTTTTACCCGAGCGGGGCTGTGCAGTGTCTGTTATCAACAACCATAATGTGGAAGATTAGCGCACACATGACGTCCACCTGTTGCCCGGCTCTCGTTTATGAAGGTCACAGCTGCGATAGCCAAACCGGTCTTTTTAAAGGCGCTGCTAACGTTTGTGGGACGGGGGAACACAGGAAGGGGGGGCGACTTTGCTGCTCCATTTTACAGAAATACACGTGATTGTGATGTTTAATTTTAAATGTGTCGCGCCGCAATCTAGCAACCGAAAACAGCGCAAAACCTCGGAGCGGTTTTCCCAGCGCGGCTGTGTGGATGGCGCCATTTTCTCATCCGACCCATTTTCCTTCCTGTTTAAGAATCGGCTTTCAACTATGGCTTGTAGTTGTCTTCGCGGCGGTAGCGTGCTGATTCAGGAGGTCGGGGAATTATTAAAGCGGGTTATTACAAAGAGGCGGAGCAAAAACTGTTCTTTTAGCGGGAATTCCCTTTCTTTTCGCCTGAGATGGAATCATGTTGGTCTGGTTCCGTTGGACCGTTTAAAGATGCCATTTTTAGTTTTTCCGCTTCTTCCCTCAAGCGAAATGATTCCGATCCACTCGGAATCAAGCCGGGCCTGACCCGTGTTGCCCCCCCCTTCCCGTCGCACCTATGTGGGAGCGTCACCGTCTTATCTATACATTAGTTGTCCTTGTGGTTGCAACGTAAGGAGCGCTAAAACACCTGCTTCCCAACTGTCCGGGCCTCTGAAACCGCCCGGAGACGTGGCTGCCGGCCAGCCCCCTTCACCAGCCCTCCCACTCGTGTCTGCTCGTCGTCATCTCCTACGCTGGCAGCGCTGTGTTTAACTCCGGGGACGATTGATCCGTGGCGATGGGCAACCTAAAACAAATACAAGGCCCTGTTTGGCATCTCCCAGCAGACGTTTATGCCACGGGCTTGACAGGAGTCCCCTTTTTTATAAGCTGTTTAAAGGATTTAGCTGTTAATCTTTCCTCGGGATTCGGTTACATTGCAGCCTCCGATATTTCGGAATTTGTTCACGTCAAACACGAAACTGGGTTTTTCTTTTTTCTCCCCTTTGAAAACACACAAATGCCAAACAGTTGTAATAAGCTGTTGTAATAACTACAACTGGCTCCACTGTCCTTTCCTAGAATTGAGGAATTGTCTTCCACCGGGTGACCGGGGCGACGGGGACGAGGTTCTAGTGGCCGTTGAGGCCCGTCAGGTTAGGAACAAACAACCTTTGCTGCCTTATGTGGTCCTGTTGGTTGCAGCAGAGTTTGGTTTCAATGGATCTGATATCTGATCTCTGGCTTTGTTATTGATTATTCCTGTCAGGTTTATTCTCTGTTTATTAAGTATTACACACCAAACTCCATATTCTCACCTCCATCTCTGTGGTGAAGGTGTTTTAGTGTTAAAACCTGGGGAAATTGGTGAATGTCTTTTCTTTTCTACAGGGTGATTATTGATAAATTCCCTCTGTGCTAGTCTCGGTCTCCAATATGTCACAAACTGAAACAATCGTTTTAAATCCATCTGATTCCGATGTGTCGTTACGGCATTAATGGCGTCTGTGTGCCGCGTCGACTTCAACGTATTGAAAATTGGATTTTTCCGGCCTGACCGATCTGTTCGGCAGGTACTGACAACCAAACATTCCGTTCATGACCGGATCCCTTCTGGAGTTTCACCCTGATGCTCCTCTACACGACTTCATCGGGGTTTGATCCGGTTTTTCCGGTTTCTGTGCTCAAAAAGAGAACAAAAAAAGCCCACAATGCTGTTATTTGTTTTTCCTCCAACTGAATGTTCCAGCAGGACTCACTCAAAAAGAAAAGGTGTTGAAAGGCAAACATTTGTAGGCGCGCCGCTCACGGAAGAACGCGAGGCGTGTTTACGGGAAAGAACCAGGAATCACAAACTGATCTGGAACACAAACAAGGCGACGTTGGAAAAAAACCCACAAATCCAATTAGCACTGTTTTGATTAGAGGATCGGGTCGTGGAGGGCCCTGGCCCGCCGCCCAAACCACACAGCACCGGCCCCTCATTAATCTTGGTCCCGTGGCAGCGACCCGGCCACCAGTCCCAACCCCAGGCCTGGCTCCAGAGCCCTGTACATCCCAGTACATCCTTATTTTACTCATCTTTATGGTGGGCACATGACCCACCCTTATTCTGCCTGTCGTCTCGGACCTATTGGCACCAACCGGCCGAGCTCCGGGGATCTTTGCAGGGCAGTTATCGGACCTGGTCCGTGGTTCTTACCCTTCAGCGCTCTCCCATCCTCATTATTTGCCTTTCTTCTCATCCCTTCTCATCCTGTTCTGTGGGTGGAAGTGTGAGTCTCCTGGGATGGATCTGAACGTGTAGGGGGGGTTGATCTTCTCTGGATACGGCTCCAGCTGAAGAAGTGCTGCTCTTATCTGTGGTCTCCGCCACATTATCTCTTAATTCGGGACCGGAGGTATCGGATTAGATGGCCGTCAGTGTTGGACTTGATGTCCGTCTTTAGAGCAGTCAATAGTCTCCCGTGGCCGAGTGGGTGGGTGTGGAAACACATCGGTGATGACATCAGTCACCAGATTTGAAGTATTTCTGTTTTTTAATAAGATTGTTGCATTTATTCACATTTATGTTCAAAATGTTGGGACTTTAAGTTCCCACTGATATAAACCTGTTAAATTCCGCGTGCATCTCTTCAAATCTGCTCTCAAAGCAAAACCCCACGTGTGTGTTTCTAGGTGTTCTATACATGTTAGCGTGCACGTGCATATGCATTAAAAATGCATGCAGTGAGGTAAATAAACGCTTGTTTTGATATTAATGATATTTGATATTTGTCTCCCTGGAGGTCAGTTACAGGGGCTCCTGTTAGCTACAGCTAACATAAAACTCAAATAGGCTTTATTACACACACACACACACACACACACACACACACACACACACACACACACACACACACACACACACAGAGCCTTATATTTCTATCTTTCTGGGGACTTTTACAGACATAATGCAGTTACAGTTCCTACCTACCCCCCAACCCTAACCTAAGATAGACGTGTATTCCACCCACTGAATAAACACAATTTTTGCAGTTCAAATAAAATTCTGCGAGCACAGGATGAACTCCAGAGGGTTTTGTCTATATTTGTGAAGAGTACAATAAATTTGCTCTTACTTCCTTAAAACAGCTCTCCAAAAATCACACCAAATCACCACGGTCGCTCTGTTTGAGCTCTGCCTCCCTCGTTCTGTCAACCAAAGGGAGGAAAAAACCCTCAGTCGTGCAAATTTAGGATGAAATTTAGGATGATGGCCGAACCCATGATGTGGATTTTCTGCAGCCTGGCGTATTTAATCTCTCAGCGGCACAAACAACGACGCTGTGGATCCAGAGTGGACCCAGACTCGTCCCTTTAATCCGATTGCTAGATGATGGTCGTTCGTTTGTTAGGTGTCCCTTTGCCTCGGGAGGGGGTGGGGGGGTGGGGGGGGGTTAAAATCCCAAAGGCTTCGGTCGGTGCTTAATTCTTGTAATTGTTTGCAGTCTGCCTCCATGGATCCCAGACGGGGATCCTGGTGGAAGTGGCCGCTCGCACGCGTTGAGAGGGCACGGCAGCATATCTAAACAGAGACACATAAGGCAAAGCTGCATGTTCCGATGGCCCAGCATCCAATAAAGTCTGGTTAATGGTAAATTGGATGAGTGTGCATCCAATTCTCCATTTCCTCTGAGGTGTCTCAGCAGCAACAGCTGCTACCAGTGGTAAAGTGGCGTTTTAGTTTTTTTTTCCCACCCTGACCACCTCCCCTCCCACCCCTCCACATCCCACCACCACCCTTTTCTGCTTATGCGTCTGAGGCCTTTCCAAAATAAGCCCGTACACGTGCAAAAATAGCTAAATGAGCATCTATTGCAAAGGGCAGGGGCTTTAGAGTGGAGGGCAACTGGGGCAGTGCGCCGGGACGAGGCGAGGCAAACCTCTAAAAACGCCACCTATAAATGAGCCAATGAGGCAGTAAAATGAGCAACGCTGGCCTGTCAGCTGGGGCTGATACATGATCTAGTGGATACCTGTGGGGCCGTTCAGCAGAGGGCTGGACTGTGTCTGATGGGAAAGATATGATATGCGAGATGGCAGCTCATTCGTTTTCCACTTTTAGTTGGAGCCTCATTTTTGGGGCGGCGGAGCTGAGCAGCCTCGGCGTTTAGCCGTGAAAACCCCTCTGCCTACATTTGTGCTGGAGATGGGTCGACACGCTCGTTGACTGATGACGATCACTACATCCATCTGGTTGTGTAGTTTATAGTGTGACATAGCTCAGTTTGGAGATCTAACTACCAGTTAGGTTTTTACAATAACACCAAGCCTCTTACATTCATTTATTCTATAACTGTATCATATTAATAAGGACTGAGTGAGCGAAATCCTGTTGGATACTGAGCTCTTAAGAACCAAAAGAGGCTAAAATGAACATGACTGTCAGGCCTTAGCATGCTAAGTAGCACCAATGCTAAAGTGGTTGATAGGAGTTTGGTTTGGCAGAAGTGAACTGAAGTTATTAATATATATATATATATATATATAAAGGCTCCTGATGAAACGTTTGGGGCCGGAGGGAGCAAAACCACCTTTAAATTCTATAGGAGCTGTTTCCTCTCAACCGCTCTCCAGAGCTTTGTTAGCAGTAGCCACGGCACGCGCAATTATACATATTCTAACATTTTTTCGTTAGTTGTTGGTTTCGTGCAAACGTCTGCAGGCTACCTGCTGGAAAACACATTTCAATAGCTTACACTTGCTAAACCTTTTGAAGTCGTGTGTACGGCACACACCTCGTTTGAGCTGGCGCTGATGCGTTTCTGACCGTACGGCGTCTTTACCCGCTCGCAGAACGTGCGTGAAAACTATCCACGCACGTCCTGTGATGAGAGCTGCTCTGGCGTCAGGATTCCCAGCCAGGCGGTGAGTCCAGGCCCAGCGAATCTTCATAAATCCCTCTGCAGTGGACCTCCTCTTCAGACTCCACCATATCTGTCTTCATCAGAGCGTGCACAGAGCAGCCACCTGCTTTTCCTCCCCCCCCCGCACGCTTTGTGAACTTAATAAAAGCCGCCATTAAGCAGCGCTTCATCTGTTTGGGCCCTAATCTGCCTCATAGGCGTCATGTGACCGCATGTGCGGCGCACACCTGTCGTGTGCGTGTGTTCCCGGGCCTCCGTGCACGCCGCTCACCCTACCCGCCCCTGGCACATCAGCAGAGAACATGTCAGCAGCGTGCGAGCGGAAACAAATGCTTTGAAATTCAAAAAGACACCGTCACTGAACATCCATTCAGTGGTTTCTCTTTTTTTGTTGTTTCTTTTTTTTTATTACTTGAACTGACTGAAAAGCTGGTTGCATAAGACATGCAGAAACAAAGGAAAACCAGAGATACAACATGATTCAGGTGAACAGCACTGTATCCAAACAGAAAACAGTCAAACCAAACCTGTTTTTTGTTGTTTTTTTTAACTTTTTGTCTGCTTTTCGTACGAAACTTCTCATGAGACGAGCCGGACTGCAGGCTGAACACAGCTAGCCTCCAGTCCAAAAGTGCGATATCATTTACAAAGCCCAGCATGTTGCTAGTGGTCAGCAGGTGGCTTTCAGATTATTCTTTTTTTGTTTCCAGCAGAGGAAATACATTTCATTTTCATTCACTTTTTTGTACAGTGTTTTTTTTCGCTACGTTGATTAAAACAGCAGAGCGATCCGCCGTTTCTACGGCAGCCTTGACAGGATTTGGAGGTCGCGTCCGTCTGGTTTTGTGTAATATAATTTTCATGTTTATTCTTTTTTTTTCCGGGAGATTATGTACAGGATGCCAGCTGGCTGACAGATGGTGATGTATTTACCCCCTTTTTTTCCCTTTTTTTATTAAAAAAAAACATCACAAGGAAGGGAAGGAGGAAGGACACGAACAGCTGTGGACAAAAGGACAGCGAGAAGCACACTAGCCACGTTGGGTGATGGGGGGGGGACCAGCACAGAGCCCAAAACAAGGACAAAAAAAGAATAGTGGTATAAAAAATGTCCTTTTTACAATAAACAAGACAGATTGAGCTGTCTCTTCAGCAGGAGTCGAGCTCTAAGTCTTCAGCCTGGTCCTGGGCTGTTGTCCCTCCACCAGAAAAAACATGTAACAAACAGTGTGTGTGTGTGTCTGTGTGTGTGTTTTATTGAAACTGTGTGACAAAGTTCAGCTGAATCTAAAGCAGGAAACAGAGACACACAAGATCATTAAATATGAATCGAAGCTCTGAGCAGCTGCAACGAAGCCACAGGTCTGTTTACTGTTTTAAAGCTGTGGCCTATGTCTCTCTCTCTCTCTCCCACACACACACGCACACACGCGCACACACACCTCAGTAGTATCAAATGCCTCAGAGGTCGATTCTGTCGGCCAGCAGCACCTTTGACCTCCGCAGCTGACCCAGGCCTGGAGCTCCATCGAGCACTGCATGTGGATTTTTATAATAATTGTATGGTTTTATTATTATTATTTTATTTTTTTTACAAATCCTATATTACATCTTCACACACACACATCCACACACACAATGAACTAAAGAAACTGCATCTAAGTGCACAGTGTCTCTCAGCCCTACGGCTAGAACAGAAATCTACCGCTGCCTTTACGTTCATCGGCGCCCATAGACGTGATCGTGGCGTTCCCACGGCAACACAGTTACAATTCTGAGCCAAAAACAAAAGCACACACAGAGAAAGAAAGTGAAATAAAAGAGAAACATGAAGAGATTCACATCAGCGTATTTCAGTTGAGCTCGGGGAAAAAGAAACCAGAACATTTTCCAAAACAAACAAACAAACAATAGTTCACTCACACAAGCAAACTATGATGAGGCTATTTGAATTTTGAACTTTTTATTATTCATTTCTCTTTTTAATGGATTTCTTTTTAAAGGAAGCTGTTCATCAAAGAGCATTTTGTTCATATATAGTTTTTTTTACAGAGGAAAATACTGTACAACCTTTTTTTCTTTTTTTTTCCTTCTTAAAACAGTATCTGGAGGAGCAGCATCCACGCACGTCTGTGGTGCGACGGCTCGCTTCCAGCCAACGCCGAGGCCATCACGAGCGGCGTGACGCCCCCTCCGGTCGTACACATTCGCTCAGCATCAACCGGAAGGCTCGGACAGATCTGCCATTTAGTACTCCAGTGAGCGGGCCTTGTTGCAAATTTCTCATGATTTTATTTAAAATCACCTATTAGTGTTTCTTATCACGGCACCAGTTGCCCCCCCCCACCCCCACGGTGCCCCAGTTCCCTTGTTTTTTTGCTTTTTTTTCTTAAAACCTGTCCAATCAGAGAAGCAAAAATAAAAACCAGTCTTTAAATAAATCACAGAACAAGTTTTTTTTTGTTTGTTTTGTCACACTAACTATCTGTGCATTAAAGCAAAAGTGAACTAATACAACCTCTTTAAAGCAAATTCTTCCCTGTTCAGAGATTTTCAGACGGTAAAAATGAAACTAAAAAGTGCAAAAAAAAAACTAAACAAACAAACCAAAAAAGAACCAAAAAAAAAAAAAAACGCTAAGAATTTGTCATCAGAAGGTCACATAAATATTAAATAAAAGCATTACAACAGGAGCTCAACCACAGTCGTAGTGAATCAAAGACATTTGGGTCTGTATATTTTAACAGTATTTTAACACACTCCCTGACACTGACGCTTCCTTGCTGCTCTTCACACGCTCGTCCGTTACTCGTCCGTTACTCGTCCGTTACTCCGGCTAGCTCGTCCCGCTCCCCCCCGCCCACCTGACCCCGCCCACATGACCCCACCCACTCGGCCCCGCCCCATCCCACAGATCGATATGACTTCTGCCCGCCTCCATCGCGACAACATGACATCGTAATGCAGCAAACAGTAACAAAAATATTCCTGTTGTTTTTCTTTGTTTTGCTTTTTCGTTAAATATGACCTCGAACGGCTACGTAAGATTGCACTATCCGCACACGACAACCGGGTTCCTCCGGAGGGAGAACATCGCCGGGGGGGGTGGGGGGGGGGGTGTTTTTCGTTCTGGTTGAACATTTCTTGCAGAACGTTAGAGGGACGCGGCGAGGCGCTTGGACGTCCGACCGCAGCTGAGGCAGATCCAAAAGTTTCAGGCCGATTCCACATGAGAGCAAAGAAAAATGAGTGAAACTCCCCCTCCTCTCCCTGCTGAGCAATAATAATAATAATAATAATTAATAATATTAACACAGAAAAGAAAAACCAAACGTTTGAACACATCCTGTTTCCCCTTAGTGATTCACATCCCTTTTTTTTTTTTTTTACTGCGTATCCGGGGCAGTTCGTGCTTCCTGGGCCAGCGATTTCCTTTTGTTTACCGCCATTCACACGCACACACGCACGTACACACTTACATATATGTTATATAGAGAGATTTTGTTTTTTTTGTCCTTTTTTTTTTTTAAACATTTTTGTCCACGCACAAAAAGTGAAAAAAAGAAAAAATAAATTAAAGTCAAACATGCACGCACACAAAAAGACTGATGTGTAGTAAAATGCTTTACATTGCTGCCCTGTGTGTAAAACAGGGCCTAATTCTGTGTCTCCGTTCATATTTTTTAATGCATAATTGTATTAATAATGTTGGTCATCTTGTAAACATCATAATAAATCACTTCGGGCCATCATTTCACTCAACGTCACGTGGTTTCTTTTTTTTGTTGTTGTTGTTGTCATCTCGAGTCCTATAAAGATGATGAATGAGGCCACTTTCACTTTTCTTTGTTCACAGGATTGTTATTCGGTTCCTACGGTGACCGTTTGTCTCTTTTATGGGTCTCGCTTTTCCAGTTGGGAAGAATCGGTGTGGTTGACGGAAGCGTCAAAGCTGTCACCGTTGTCCTTTTCGCCGTCGCCTTCTGCCATCGAATCGTCGTTCGAGTCACTGTTGAGGTCCTCCTCTTCCTCCTCCTCCTCCTCGTCTTCGTCCTCATCGTCGTCCTCCTCTTCCTCGGCGTGGGCCTCGTCCTCCGGGGAGAGGTCGTCTTCGGCCTCTCCGGACGTCCCCGTGTTGTCGTCCTGGACGGTGCGCAGGGCCAGCGGGGGGGTGGAGATGTGGCAGGGTGGCATTGCGTCATGGTGCATCTTCTTGCTCAGGTCCAGCGAGTCGCTGAGGCCCAGGCCGGCAGCGTTCTTCAGGAAGAACAGGGAGCTGCTGGTGTCGGTGCTCAGGTTCAGCGAGCTGTCCAGGCTGAGGGAGGACGGAGGGTACGGGTGCGAGTAGTCAGACGTGAGGACGCCTGTCGGGTAGAGCAAGGAGCGAACGTTGCTGTTGATGGCGTGGGAGAACCCGTGCAGGCCGCCGGCCGAGGAAGTGGAGAGGCTCAGCGAGACCGGCGGTACGGCAGACGCGCTTCCTCCCAGGTGGTGCGGCCCTTCCTGTTTGGGCGACACGGAGGGCAGCTCGCCGCGCTCCTGCTTCTCGTGCTTCCTCTTGTGGGAGTCCATCTGGGACATGCCCACCACTGTGTGCTTGCACTCGGGGAAGGTGCAGTGGAAGTGCGAGCACTTGAGCTTATACTTGCAGTCGAGGACCTCGCAGTCGACGCTGGAGCTGAACTGGCAGAAGCCGGCGGCGCTGATCACGTCCTGCTTGCCGTGGTGCTTGCGGTGCGCCGTCACCTTGGTGCTGTCGGTGCAGCGGAAGCCGCAGCGGAGACAGTGGAAGTGGGTGCTGTTGCCCGAGAACTGGCAGTCGGGGAAGTTGCAGCTGAGCGTGGACTTGAAGCGCTTGAAGTCGTCCAGGACCAGGTTGTCCACGCGGTCGTGGTGCTGAGCGTGCTTGTACATGTGGGTGCGGCCGCAGAACTTGTAGCCGCAGTTCTCGCGGGTGCAGTGGTAGTGGGTCACCTTCAGGGAGAACTGGCAGCCGGCGTCCTTGCAGTTCTCGTAAAGATCGTAGCGGCGGAACCCGTCCAGCATCATCCCCTCGTCGAGCATCTTGCGCGAGGAGGCGGTCTTACGACGCTTCCCGAACGGCGACATGTCCTCGATGATCCAGAAGCGCTTCTTAGACCCGGTGGCTGTGGGAATGGAGATGGTGTTGCCTGAAACACAGGAAGGAAGTGCATTAAAGAGCAATCAGCAAAACCCGCAGACGACTAGCAAATTACAACTTGTGCAGCAGCAGAAGGTCTAATGTGCAGACTTCCTCGGCCAGAAGTGCTTCACAGCTGAGTAAGCGCGGCGTCGCACTTTGATTTTTTTTATTATTTTCAATTCCCAGAATGATTAAAGGAGGGCAGAGATGATCTGACTTTGGAACATGACACTTTTACAGGGTGCCTCCAGCGTCCAAACAGAGGCGGAGTGGTGGGTCTTAACCAACCCTCTTATCTCAGTGTGCTTTTATGAGGGAGCCCACCTTTTGTGACACCCTGGGGTCACTGCTAATGTTCTGCCAGGCTCGCAGTGGCGGGCCTCGATAAAACTTAAGGTGCGAGTTAAATACGAGGCTGCTAATGCTAGCTTAGTAACAGATCCTAAACAAGGCTCTGATGGCTCCGCTCTGATGCTGGAGATGCCCAATGACTGGTTTGTTCCTAATAATAATGCAGAGTGTGGTGTAAGAAGACTCGTGCTAGTGTTGCGTGCTGAAAAAGCTGCATTTGCGTTCTCATTTTTTGACATTTTCGACATTTTTTGCAGAGACAAAATGTTGGAATCACACAGTTAAATGACTCAGCTGACAGCTGCAGTGTTGGAATAAGTACCTGCAGCATCCTGAACTATAGGGACGTCATTTTTAATCGGAGACGGAGTGGCAATGATGGGGCTGAAAGCTGGTGTGTTGGTTGGCATGACAACACTCCGAGTGGCTCCCAGAGAGGCGCTGAGCAGAGAGTATGACAGACAGGATGGAGAGAGGAGGTATGGGAGCGAGGGGAGAGGAGGTCGGAGGAGGGCGGGAGAGAGAGATGGGGCCCGGGACGGGAGGCCGGGCTGAGGAGCGGCAGGAAGAGGAGGCGGTGGTGGAGGAGGAGCAGGAGGGGAAGAAGGAGGTGCATTTTGGGTAGCACTAGTGTCAGCAGGGGTGGTAGGAGCAGAAGTGGTGGCAGGGAAGCCTTGTCCTGGAGAGACAGGTTGACCAGAGAGGGTGAAGGACAGACCAAAGGGAGGAAACGCACACACACAGGCAATCAAGGCGCAAATCACGCGCGCACACACGCACACACACACACACACACACACACACACACACACACAGGGATGGGAGGTAAAAAAGGGAAAGATAAAAGATAAGAGAATGATACAAAATGAGGCCCATTCAAGACAAGTAAACCCACCAACAGCGGCCAAAAAACAACAACGATGACAGTAGTGGATAATTCTGGCATGACGAAATGTGGAAATCGGAGGCAGGCTCACAGAGAGAATCTGTTCAACTGGATCATTTTAAAGTTTTAACACGCCGAGCAGGCAACAGTTTCAATGGCTACGTGTTAGCTCTGCACGCTAACAACTAATTAACCCGTCTGGCTACAGAGATGAGCTCACCTGCTGGAGAGCTATCGTTGCCAACCGGTGTGCTGGTGCAGCTCCGGTCCTGGTTGGACGACTCGGAGGACAGGCCCAGCGGGCTGCCACCTCCGCCCATGTAGTCCATGTAATCATCAGTCTCATCCATGAAGGCGGAGGAGAAGCTGGAGTTGACCCCGGACTGGTTGGCGACAGGACTGGACATCATTCCAGACACGTTGTGCATCTCGTCCGACCTCTGCCCGAGTGGCATCACCTGAAAAAGGGGTTCAAAAGCGGGCGGTCCGATGAGAAAATGGCTCAACTGTGCCAATTTGACTTTTGGCATGTGACCAAGAATTCCAAACTGGAAGAAAATGAACCGCTCCTCTGGAATTATGTGTACATTTGGAGAGCAAAGAAAACACAGAACCAGAAATTCCACATATGTAAAAACCCGCAGAGAACAAACTATGCAGCGGAGGCGTTTCGGATAAAAGACTCCTCGAGGGAATGCTGTGGGCGATTTTTGCCGTCACTTGAACCTGTAAGTGACACGGCTGACAGCAAAGTCCCGTCCATGTTGGACACGGTGGCTTGGAATAAGTCCGACAAATGTACAGCATTTGTCAGAGTCATTCCAAGCAACCGACTTTTCCACACCCAGAAACACGCCGGTTACGTACTCCCGTCATTAATCTCCTGACACTGAACTCATCAACGCCCAATTTCTGATCCCTGAGACACTTCCAGGAAACCGCCATCGTACCTGCGATGGGACTCTGTCGAAGTTCTTGCCCAGCATTCGCCTCATGTGCTTGCGAGCGTGCGACGTCATCTGGTGCTTGAGCAGGAAGGAGAAGTGGCAGCCCTCGCGGATGCAGTGGAAGTGGCTGTTGACTTGGTTGTACTTGCACCCTGGGAAGAGAGAAGGGCTGTAAACGAGCCGGCGGCTGATTCATTTATCTCTGGACGCTTTGGAGAGCGTGCTCAGCACGAGGTCGTCGCCAGCACCAGACGAAGCTACCAGAGGCAAAGTGGATTTGTTTTTTAGCTTTATTTATAAAGCCGCGGCCAAAAGAGGGCTCGGGTTTCTGGGTGTTTTAGATTGTACGTGTAGGGGGAATATTAGATCAGTCCGGTGTCACACTGAGCCAGTCAGACTTCTGTGCACCAAACCTGTGGAGCTCTTTTATTACACTGACATGCTTTATTCAATTAGGAATTTACATAAATAAATTCTCATTTTCCCTGGGCCAATAATGCACACTCTCCTTCAAACCAAAGTAAATATACAATTATTACCATATTAAATTCATTTTTCAAAGTATCCCCATTGTCATTTCCTCCCCTTTTGTTCTTCATCGTATTGTTGTCCACCTCCTATTCTTCTGTCCTTTTACCTTGTTTTAAGCGGCCTGCTTCTAATTGCTTTATGATTTCAAATTAAATGAATGTTCCGTTTTGTGCTTGTTAATCAAATACCATTATATAAAAGCAGGCAGGAATAATTGAAAGAGTAACACGCGGGGCAGGTGCTAGCATGTCAGTAACCATGGCACCCGGTTTAAGAGCACAACACGCCTGTGTCATCGCGTAGCTTTTGCTGTTTGAAACATGCAAAGTTGCGCAAACAACAGTAACCAACCCCCACACCCCCACCCCACCCCCTAACACACACACAGTCACCCACACACACACTGGGGCCTTTTGTCAGACAGAAATCAGGTAACATCATCAGCTGAGTTCAGTTTAATGTTGCTGCCATGGATACTGGCAAGCCATCAATTCTTTATGACGGGAATGTGAACGATGCTAATCCTTTCTGCCCCCCCCCCCCAACACACACACACACACGCAGCTCAAACAATACAGTTGGCGGATCAAACTAGGGAGAAAAAACAGCTGTTTCGGGCCTTTTTGTTTGCTTTGTTTGTGCGTTCTGAAAAGCTCATGTAACTGCCTGAAAAAAAAGCGAAAGAAAAACACCTTTGATTCATTTCTGCTCCATGGCAGCGGTGGCTGCGAGGCGCGGCTTCAGATCACAAACAGGCTAAACCAGACAAGCCAGATAATTAGCAAACACAAACCTAATTGCTCATTTCTGACGGGGGCGAAGGGAAGAAGAAAACAACCTGGATGCGACTTCCCCCTTTGACGTTGTCGCGACACACTTGAGGTGCCAAGTGTGCGGAAAGGCAACCGCAAAACAAAACTAAGAGGCCACGTCATGGCGCCGCGGCAACTCGAAAGGCACAACGGTGCCTTTTCCAATCCTGGCCCCTCATCTTCTCAGCCCACATCCCTCTAAATGTGACCTTTTTCAGCAACACACACTTCAGAAAACCTTCCAACGCTTGTTTTGGAACGTGCCATTCAGCCTTTGCCCCACTCTACCCAGTCCATTTATTCTCTGGGTCCCATCATAACCAGTCCCTGTCCCCACAAGAACCTTTTAGTATTGATGAACCAGAGTATTACATTTAAAACATTGAGAATTTATCATATTTGCTAAATTGATTGATTTTTGAGTACATAGAGGTAGAATGAACTAACTCTTAAGCTATATGTCATTATTAAGTGAATCCTAAAATGTAGTGCATAATAGAGGCGTGCTGGGCTTCACTGCTGCCTTACCCAGCCTCCCACATTCCTCCCTCTTGGTGAAGTATTTGAAGCCGTTGGCGGCACGGCGCTCGGCTTTCTCGTGCTTTTTCACGTGCCACGGCAGCTTGGTGGTGATGTTGGTGACGAAGTAGCAGCCGGGCCGCAGACAGTGATAGTGGCCCCTCATCCTGAACTCGCAGTGCTGCGGGGGAGACACACACGAGACGTTAGCCTACGACTTTTAACCCTTTTTAACCCGTTTCCTCCCAAAAACAGCGACTCCTTGCTCATTTCTGAACATTTGCAGCCGCAGCGACTTTTATTTTCCACCCCTCCTTCCCTCGTCTGTGCGCCGCCATCTGTTTGTGAGGCTCCGATCCCAAAGGACTGGGCCAAATAAGATCTGCTCAGCTGAGGAGGACGGGGGAGGGGGGTACTTTTGGTGAGAGGGGTGATTTTCGACACATTAATGAATTCATTTAAATAGTTTTCCAAATGCGGGCTCATGAGAGCAGGCAGGGGCTGCCATTTAGGTTTCATTTGCGAAGCATTCCCCTGATTTTTGCCCTATTCCAGACAGCCTTGTTTACTGTGCGGCTGACAATGATTTATTGGGTAATATCAGCTAAATTGGCCTTTTCTGAGAGGAGAATGCGGCAGTCAAAATGACATCATTGACATATAAACAGGCATTACTGGGGTGAGTCGACTGTCTTTTCAGCAGAGATGGAAGACGGAAAGCGTCGGTTGTGAAAGCCTTGAGTCAAATAACCTCAAACACGGCTCTAATGGATAGCATACTTCATGCTTAGAAATCCCCGGGGGATGACAGCAGGTGATTCAGCTCCCGGCGGACTTTTTTCAAACGTGCGTGCTCACCTGGTTGGGACAGAGACACTGCAGGGAGTAGTAGGAGAACTGGTCGCGGATGTTGACCAGGCTGTTGTTGGGGTTGATATGGTCCAAACAGTGGGACTCGGCCTTGCCGGACGTCTTGCACACGTACTTGCAGTTACCGAACAGGCAGTGGAAGTGGAACTTGTTTGAGTATTTACAGTCAGTGGCCAGACAGGGATCACTGGGGAGGGGGGTTTAAAAGGAAAATAAGGTTAACGCTTGGACCAATGTGGGAAGGGACAAGACACAGATTAGAGACTGTCTTACTTTTCTTGGAACTGCAGAAAACCGGGTTTGACTTGCGGCTTGGCGTTCTCCAGGGACGTGGTGGCCAGAGTGGAGTTGGGCATGGATGCCGGCATCTGAGGGATGCTGCCAGTCAGCTGCTTCCAGCCCAGCAAGGAGGGAGGAGGGGAGCTGTAACCCCCGGAGGCGGTCAGGTGGGCCCCGTCCATGGAGGGGTTGTTAGCCGCAGAGACCGGAGCAGCGGGCTGCAGGGGGGCGCCCTCGCCGGGCTCTTTGGTCTCACCGAACTGAGCATCCGACTTCACTTTCAAGGTGGCTCGGAGGTGGAAGCTGACGGATAAGGAGGAAGCTCAATTTCCCTGTTGATCAATACAGCCAAAGGGCATATTTTCTGCTCACGGACCAGGGTGGCACTTACTTAGCGTGCTTTATGGCCCCGTCCACGGTGCTGAAGAGGGCGCCGCAGTCTTCTACCAGGCAGTGAAAGTGAACCTTCTGCAGAAAGTCGCACTGAGCCTCGCAGAAATCATCCGTGTCAAACCTTCGCAGACAGAAAAAAGAGTTTTATTAGATCAGAAGCTGACAGTAACAGTCAGAACTCCACTTCCACTTTCCAGGTACGCAGTAAGACCGTCGACCGTGTTCTCACAGAAACGGACTCAGACCAGGCCGTGAATCATACCTGCGGAGGTACGTCCTCCAGATCTCTGTGGGTTTCTCCACCATCGGCTTCTTCAGGACCCGGCTGAGGTACTGCGCTCCCTCGCCGGCGTTGGCGCCGTGGCCCACCTCCAGCTCCGTCTTCAGGTTCATGGTGCTGAACAGGGCAGGGTTCACCTGCGACATCTACGGGACACAGGAGCAGGAAGCGGCTTGGTTAGCTGAGCAAGTGTAAGACACCAGACACGCGAGTGTTTTGGCAAGGCAGAAACCGCAGCCAGATTTACAAACACCCAGGCTTTGGCTTGACTGCAGGCCAAGAGCGTTTGCCAAGCATCCTCGGGGAGCAACTGTTAACCCTTTAATGTGGCGTGCTGGCTCTAATCAAATGCCCCGCAATAGCTGGCGTGACATCAGGAGCTGCTGGACAATGGGCCCTAATTGCTGCTTTTTGTTTTTAAAAAAACAATCCGTGAAAAACAAGGCGTGATCCGTCATTAAACCATCGAGGTGACGGAAACGGCCGCTTGCGTCTGTATCAGTCAGGGAAGATTCATGATTGAGACGTCATCCTAAAACACACATTTACATCCGCGCCGGTTAAAAAATGAGGGCCGCCGCCAATCTGCGTCTTTCTGTATTTATTTTAATCTAACAACTCGCAAACTCTATAAATACATGCAGAGCCAGGCGGGTGAGGGAAAAAGTAGAAAGGGGGAGGGAAAAAAATGGAGGGTGAGTTCAAAACAGCTCATCAAAAAACAAACATCTCTATATATCTGGCGTGGCAGCCAGCTACTGCTTCATTATATTAATTTGTGAGAGGTGCAGTGAAAATTACACTGAGTGAAAAATGGCTGGAAAATTTAAATGATACAAACTCATCTTATTAGCGGTGAAACATTAAAAAACAAACAGGCCCCTCCGTGTCCCACTAATTTGTCTTGGGATGAAAGGCGTTTGATGGATGGATCTTACCTTATTCATAAGCGAGGATAAAAGAGATGTATTCCCTGGTACCGGGTGTCCGTTTGATTCATTACTGGAACAAGGAAAATGAACAATGTTTAGGCAAGAATTTGCATGAGAACAGTAAATATTACTATTTATCATGGAAGGTGCGCTCGTGTAATGAAGAAGAAAAATGCTGTCTGCTTTAGGAAGGAGATCTGCTGTGAGTTGGAGGGAAAAGCCGGAGTTGGAAGTCTATAGAATCATCACTGTCACAAAAACAGAGACGGATGGGCTGTTGGAGATTTTATAATGGAGTGTTTGTGCATATAAATCCCGTAGCTTTGATAAATCGGGGTTTATATAACCCCGGCCGCCACCAATGGAGGCATCATCTATCGATCAGCAGTCATGTTTCCCCGTTGATTTATTTTCTGCCTGGATTGGGAGCTTTTACAGGAATCAGCGGTGGTTACCTGTGGTCTTTTTTGCTCAGGTCCAGGCTGTGCTCTTGTGCGGAGTCCTGGGAAGCGCCGGGGTTGCAGTCCGCTGGCTCCTGCTTCACTTGAACCAGACTGAACTGGCTGGCTGAAGCCGGCTGCCCGTTCCCTGAGGATCAAGCCGGAGACGCAGAGGAGACAACAAAGTTATTGTTGGTCAGCGCTATTACCCCGTGACGAGATCCAATCTGACTCCTGTCCTAGCCCGAAAAGAATACTCCGAGTGATAATTATTGTGAAATTATGTCAGGCCGTCAAGCCTTTTAAATGGTGATTGAGAGGCGGGAGATATGAGGGAAAAAGACTCCTTTTTCTGCAGCACTTGTCACATCTCATTTGCCAGGCTGCCTCTTAACTGGTCATTAAGTGAGATGCTAATGCTGAGGGAAAGTGGCAGTCTCAGATTGCCCCCCCAACCCCCCTCTCTCTCTCTCTCTCCCGGGTTCCTCGTTGGCTTGACAACAGGCTGCAGCCGATGCCACCTAGGGTACCCACGAGGAGAAAGGGGGTGCTATGTCGGTCAGATTGGAGCTGACAGCCAATCAGATTGGTTCAAATAGTGTGACCTCTCAATCAGATTCTCTTCTGAATAGGTATTCAATGAGTGCTGAGATGAAATAAAGACCAGGCGGTAAAAACGCTGACAGGAAGGTGAATTCTGCCCCTCCCCCCGGATCCCCAGGAGACTGAAATATTAATCTGACCCGAGGCTACAGAGAGAAAGCTTTTGGTGACGTCTTTCTGGGTTTTTTGAAGACTGCAGAGCACCAGTGGCAGTGATTGGGTTGGTGAGGGATCTGTTGTTTCAGAACCGGGGCCGGTGAGGGATAGTGACAGGCAAGGTCATGGGCAACCAAGTGTATGCCCTTGGCTCTCTGCCTGCTATTTGTCGCTGGGGCCAAAACAAGACCAAAACAAGACCAGTCTTCGCAAAAGGGGGAAACCGAGAGGAGAACCCCCCCCCCCCCACCCCTGCTCAAAGATGACCCAGAGACATATCAGGCCCAATAGGAGCGGAAAAGACAGTCTTGAGCCTTGTCAGCTGACAGCTAAGAGATGGGGACGTGTCAGTGTCGGTTCCGTTTGACAATGGCCGAGGTTGGAGGGGCTAGGGGGCGGGGCTAACGCAAAACAGTCGAATAACCATGCGTCTGGTTTGAGGTCAGCGAATACTAACCGAGCATCCTCCCCCAACTCCATCAGAGACCACCCAAAATTAAGTAGCCAGACAGGCCCTGACGTGTCACCGGTGATTAAATCAACACTCTGACCAAACCGGAGCACGTTCTATCAAAACCACGCGGAATCCCCGGGCAGATTAATGCATTCCATCACCGCATCACATGATAAATCGACTGTTTGGGGTGGCCCGCGATACATATGTCCGCACATCGCCACGTTATTGCCCCCTTTATCCACTTTCTAAAGCAGATGAGCAAATGAGTTCCACTCAAAGCAGCTTCTTTCTGGATATTATCCAGGAATAATGCATCACTGTGTAATTACTGTGGATGAGATACAGAGCTCGCAAAAGATCATTTGTACTGTGTCTAATTAGTAAACCCCTCAGATGCTCGAATCTCTCAGAAAACACTTAGGGGTAAATTAGACCGAAACATTAATAAAGGGGGAAAATTTTCACAAAAAAAAAAAAAAAAAAAAAAATGCAACTGAGAGCAGAAACAGGAAAAGATGCAATTCAGCACCTCATCAGAAATGAAGTTTCACACCGCCTGGCCGAAAAACCTAAACTGTGAAAAATAGCAACAAATTTCGGAGGTTTTTCTCGCACCCACGGCAGAAGCACACAAGCCACTTCCTCCTCGATTCAGCCCCAAATGTCCTGTTCTCACGGGCTGATTCCACACACGAGAAACGCTTTTAACATTAGAAATGTCAACCTGAGGGGGGTGTTTATTTCCATCATTAGCCAGCAGACAGATCTGTTCTGCAGCCTCTCCCTGAGAAAACCAGGGGGGGCGGTGCTGGCGCCATCTGCGGAGACCCCACCCTCGCTGTTCAGGCTACCTGCTGGAAGCCCAGAGGTGGAGCTCATCCTGACAGCCCGGTGCTCGGCTCGGCTCCCTGGAGCAGCTGCCCCGGCTCCCTCCCAGGGCCCGTCCTGCTGTGGGAACACCAGCAGGAATTCTAATCGTTCTCAGCCTCGACATCCGGAGACGCTCCCCCTCGCAGCCCCGTTCACAATCCCGGCTCCACCTGCTCAGGCTCAACACAGGGGCCCCCGCTGCAGCGCGGAGTCAATTTAATCCTTTCACTTTTTTTTTTATTTCCAGGAGCTTTGTTTAGAGAAAACACAGACACGGCAATTACCTCTAAAATGTGTGTGAGGTGGGTTTATGCTAAACAGGTGCAGGTTTTATTTTTTTATAACTTCAAAAGTGTGATATTGCTGATGCGTTCGAGCGCATATGAATTCTTGTAGCACTTCTTTTTTTTTGGCTTTTGAGTCATTTCTGCCTGACTGAATTCTGTTCTTTTTTTATCAGTTAGAGAAAAAAAATATCTTTTTTTGTTCTGGCAATTTCTGAACTTAATTTCATTCCACCTCCATTTGCTTGGAACGGGCACAGACACAGATAAGAGACCGATGATGAGGAAACATGTTCGACACAAGCCCCCCGAGCCCCCGCTCTGAGCATCATAAGAGACTTTTACAGGCTCTACTCTCCCCTGTCAGCGCATTTATCTCCAAATGGATTGTGGGTATCTAACAAACCATCAACACAATAACAAGCCCAGAGGAGAAGACCGCGCCTCTGCTATGTCCCTTAAAGCCTGAAAAGCAGGTTTTTTAGCATCTCTCCTCACTGTGGGACAAAGACGAGAATGACCTCTGAGTTTCCCCGAGTGCAGGAAACAGCTACAACATGGAGTCTGGACCATTTTAAAAGGGTTTGTGACAGCGGCAGTCGTTTCATAGTGCTAAAAAAAACACTATGTTGGTGGATTTTTGAATTAAAACCTTTAATAAGAGCCTAGGTTCTGATTTTCTGCCCTACATAATGAGGGGACTGACCTATCTCTGCATTGCTGGAGGGCTTCAGAGCAGCAGCTGCCAGCCTGGCCATCATGGGGGATATCAGGCCTTTGCTCGCAGAGATCTTCTCCATGATGGAGGAGGTGGCGAAGGAGGTTGGGGTGGACGCGATGGTTCCATCCGCACCGGCAGTGGAGCAACCTTGAGTCAGCGAGTCGGTGGGCATGGAGTGAGCCCCGGACGACACGGCCGAGATCAGGCTGGCGGCCGGCGGAGGTGGCTGGAGGGGCAGCCTGGGCATCATGGGGAAGAACGGATTGGAGGTGGAGAGAGCCAGGGCCACCGGCACGTTGCTGGGCAGCGCCTGAGACAGCAGGCTGGACATGCGCTGGCCAGCGATGGACAGCGTGGCCGCAGGCTTGGGGGTGTGGACTGACGCCGAGGAGGAGCAGGAGACGGCGGTAGTGGGCGTGGCCAACAAGTGTGGCACGGTGGTGGACTGCTGGGTGGTGGGAGAGGCGCTCAGGCTGGAGTTCTTGCTACTTATGGTGGAGAAGTCCACCAGGTCGTCGTTGCTGGATTCCTCCGGCTCGTCTTTGGGCGCCAGGAAGGTGGAAGAGAAACCCATGACGCCGGAAGAGCGGATATGCCGGCGCTCGTGCTTGCGCTTGTGGGAGGTCATCTGGCTGGTGGAGGTAAAGGTGAAGCCGCAGCCCGAGCGGATGCAGTGGAAGTGGTTGGTGGCCTTGCTGTAGACGCAGCCTTCGTACTTGCACTCCTCGTACTTGTAGAACTTCTTGAAGCCGTCCTTGGCGTAGGCATCGTCCTTAATGTGGTAGCTCTTGTGCTTCTCGATGTCACACTTGTTCTTGAACGTAAATGTGCAGCCCGGACGCCTGGAAATGAGAAAAGAAAGAGAGAATGAGCTCCTCGCTGCTCCGCTGCTGGGGGGAGGGGGGTCAGGGAGAAGGTCCACATGATTCAAATAGTTCACAAAGGGGGAAGGATAACCGAGGTGGTTCAGTAACGCCGCGACGGCGCATCACCACTCTGGCACCTGCACATTCCAGACCGATTCCAGATCTGCTCACCTGCAGTGGAAGTGCGTCGTCTTCTGCCCGTAGAACTGGCAGCCCACCGTGCCGCAGTCCTCGGTGGCGCGGAACCTCTGGAAGCCATCGTTGATGAGCTGGGCGTTCTTCTTGTGGAAGTTCTCGTGGGTCATCACGTCGGAGGTGCTGGTGTACACCTTGCTGCAGCCCACCTGCAGACACAAAGAGCGGCTGTAATAAAAAAAGCCGTGAGCAGCAGAAATGAGAGTTTCACTCTGCAAGACGGGCTCGATTTAAAAAACAACATTTCTAAAGCATGTGGTGGCGCTGACAGGAGGGCCGCATGGTTACCAAAACGAGTGTGGTCAAAAAATGAGCGGAAGATTTGCCTTTTTTTCTCGCCTGCTCACTACTCTATTTGCGGTAATGCGACTTTCGTGACAGCGTGAATTGGAACCAATCTTGTCATTGTCACATGTGGTAAAATCCAAAAAAAAAACTCAATGTAACTGAAAGAGGCCTCGCACGCAGCTGGTAGCTCAGAGAAGAGGAACCAACAGAAGATGAAATGACGGTAGAGTTGACATCAATTTACTGTAACTCAACAAATTTCAGAGGAGAAGAGGCAGAGGAGGGGGAAAAAACCCAGCGTGTGTCTTTAAAAATGTTCTGGTATTCGTCTTTGGAGCTAACGGCAGAGTGGGGGGGGGGGTTGTGTTTGAATTAAATGCTGCAATTGTATATCATCCGTGGCACTTTTCACCCGCTCAAACCGGGCAACTTCTTCCATATTGAGTCAAACAATGAAAAAAATGCCACTCTGTTTCTTTTTCCACCTAAATCAAGAGGGCTGATGCCAACATCTGCAGGTTCTCAGGGCCTGTTAAAACAAGCTCTGAAACGTCCTAATAACAATTGCGCCGTTAGAAGGCTTGAAGAAAAAAAAAATAAAAGAGAGGGAATATATCTCAAGCCATCCTCGGCCGCTGCTGCTGCCCGGCCTGGCGAGACAGCTCTCGGCGCGGTGACACTTTGAAAATAAGCAGAGGTAGCAAAAAAATTAAACAAATCCAGAAGAGGGAATAATCTTCAACCGGCCGCTTGGTACTAAAAAATGAAAAATGTGCAGTTTATATAAACACGTAACTGAATTTTTATCCATGCCAATTAAGGAGCGAGAGAGCGAGGAGGCAGGGGAAGAGGCGCTCGCCACGGCGTTCTTCATCTGCTTTGTCTGTGAAGCGAAACAGTAAAAACTTTGTGATCTCCTGTAGGTGGCTGCGCAGCTCTCCACGCATCTTATATTTATAAACGTGTGACACTGTCGATGTGCAGCCGCTCTCCCACTTCCTCGTTTCTGCATGACGGCGCACCGCCGCTGCGTCTGCTGTGTACTGTACCTGCATGCAGTGGTAATGCGTGCTCTTTCCATTGAGGTGGCAGCCATGATAGTAGACGCTGCAGTCATCCAGGGGGCTGAAGCGCATGAAGCCGTGCTGCAGAGAGTTGTCCCGCTTCTTGTGCATGTTGTAGTGCCTGATTACATCCTGTTTACTAGTAAACCTCTGCAAAAACAAGAGGGGGGGGGGGGGGGGGGGTTATTATACAGTCAGGTTCAGCAACAAGTCACTTCATCTATGTGGAAGCACCAGCTGCAACGTGCTGAGGCCAACTGGGAGGTGGCGAAAGCTGCGCCCGCAGTGGCGAGGACGTCTTTAAAGATGACTGTCGAGCTGATTGATTTACTTTTTAAATCTCACATATCCAAATTCAGCACCCCGGCATATCAGGCTTTCCGAGCACATGCTCCCCCGTGGAGCTTAAAACGGCTCACATCTAGCGTCCTCGCGTTTCCTTTCCTTTTTTTTTTTTTTAATTAAAATGAATCTACCAGCGCGCTCAAAACCCCAATTCTGATGTTTCTGAAAGTGGAAAAACGATGTTCCGAGCAGATGGTTTCCGAGGCGTACACGGGGGGAAGACAACAAACAAACCAGCCGAGCAAAAACAAAAACAAAAAACAAAGCGTCTTCCCACTTAGTTCACCGAGATATTGTTGCAGCTTTAATTAAAGCATTAACACGTGTGAACCATCCACTGAAAAAATATGAAATGTTTAAGAAAGAGTGCCCCCCCCGGAGACCCGCTGCAACCAAATCTGTTGTAATTGGGCCTAAGCTGATGTTACTGAAAGTGTAACAGGAGACGCACGAATCAATGAGATGGAGTTCAATCCATATTTATCTCCGACAGAGGAGAGGAGGGGGAAAAAACATCAGAAAGAAGAATTCTAAAAAGCAACTAATTACTGTACAAAGTAGGGTAATTGCTTTGAGTCGTGCGTTCCGCTCGTGCGCCAGCGCCAAGATCTCCGCCCGACTCCCACGGCAGAACTCCGGCAGGAGCAAACATTTCATTTTTAATTCTCTCCGCTTCTGCACCTCCGGCCTTCCGCTTCGCGGTGGCCAGAGTCGGAGCCGAGCCGCGGTCGGCGTGCGCTCAATCCGTCACCGCTGACTGGGAGAAATCTCATTTTCAGTGGAGTGGCGATGAAGGTTGGGAGCCACTCGCTACATTTATTTTAGGATTCCCACCAGTGTGGCAAGATGCACGCTCTCGCTCGGGTCCAAGCCCATGAAAGGAGAATGTCAGGACTCAGCCAATCACCCAGAGGCTGGCGGTGGGATAATATTCCAGGAGAGTGTGTCATGTAACATTTCATGACTTATTGCTTGAAGGAGGCCTCTCCTCACTCTTTTTGTTCAGGGTATTGACATCTCTGAGCCAGTCCCCACGCGACGCTAAAGCCACAGAGAAAGGTGGAGCCGAGCGTGGAAATCGCCGCGATAACCGGAACTAACGCTCCGAATAATGACGTGAAATGATTTTTCCTTTGTGTCGCCCCAACAAGCCGAAGCGGGATTGGCCGGGAAAAAGCCTCCGCGGCACAAGCAATATTTATTGAGCGGTAATCTCTCCCGATCGGGAGCAGACAGGGGAGATTAGAGCCGAAGATGGCTTCATTCTGAAAACTGTCAGGTGACACATGCTGACGTGGATTTCAGACATCTTTTTGAAAAAAAAAGGAAAAGCCTCCCTGTGTTTGTCGAGCTCTCTCAGGCCATATGCTACGGCAAACACGGGGCCTGTACGATGGCGTGCTCTGGCTTTCTTCCCCTTCATGTGTCATACGTGGCAGCTCCTGGGACCAGGGCAAGATTAATAATGTGAAAGGGGATTAAAGGCAGGGCCCCAGTCAGTGGCAGATGTCTTTTGAAGAAAGAACACATAGATGAAAAAAAAAAAAGGGGGCCGTATTTCAGGCATATTTATAATTAACCCTTGTGATAAAGGGCCGACTGTCAAAAACCAACTGTGCCTGGAAAATGCCTGCCGTACTGCACAAGTGGTGCGGCTCAAATCCAAACAACAGCACCTTTTCCTGACGGTGGCCCGGCCGACTGCGCCTTTATATGGTTAGCGTGTCCTGGGATCCCCACTCCCGCTGTGGTTGATGCCAGCTTTCCTTCGGTCATTAACGACTCAATGTTAGTACCTGGTTCCACTTTCTCTGTCCAGGACCACCTCTGTCGAGGGTCCAAGCACACTGAGGTGATACGTCACATCAGTATAAACCAGTGTAAACTGGTAAGAATGACGAAGGCTGTTAGCCACCATCTTGTATTAGCATCAGGGATACATCTGCCAATGTTAGAAATGATCAAAGACACACTTTTTGTGCCTGAAATTCTTAGTTTTTCAAGTTCTAATATTAACATATGACATAAAAGTGAAGTTTCCCACACTCTCCTGTTTATGACTTTTCGATAGCTAAACCTGAGAAAACGCTAATATGGGAAAATGAAGTACAAACGCTCACCTGGTAGTTACAATCAGGGTCCATGCAGTGGTAATGCTCTCTGTACTGGTAGGCACAGTGCACGTGTCCGCAGTGTTGACTTCCAGAAAACCTGCAGAACAGAGTTGCAGCCATGAAGAGCGGTGCCACATCAAACTCTGGAAACACATCAGAGCTTATCGCAAAGGGAGCAGTCACGGGGATGAAAAAGCTCCGCGACGGAAAGATGCCGAGAGCGATTCGGCGATAATCAACAACAAATCAAGCGTGATTAGCGGAGGAATTATTTCACTGGGAACGGCGCGGAATAAAACAGGTGAAAGAGTTTTCCAAAGGCGTTTTCTTTTCTTTCTTTTTTTCCCTCTGCCTCACCTTCAAACCGGCTTCTGCCTCCCACACCGCCGCAGCAATTTACCCGTCTGTCACACCAATTTCAGCCAAATTAGCTCCGTTTATTTCCAAAGCAGCCGTAAGAGACACTTATTACGCCGAAACCCTTTCCCTTGACACGCCCTCGCGGAAGGACCGGGAACGCCACGACTACTTTATTTTTCAACGCCCGTGAACAACCGCCATGTCGAATCAATGCACAGTTGCTTCAGGTTAACCGCAGTGTTGCCTGCTGGGAGGAAGGGTCAGATATCCTGATATATCGGCCTCCTTGTAAGCCAAAAACCCTTTAAACTGCTGATCTGTGGAACAAAAAACGGGCCCAGGATTTAATCTCGAGGCTCGTTTGGTGAAGGCTGCGTCTCCCGGCAGTACAGACACTTTTACAGTGGTGATTATAAGCCTGACGATGATGACTGTTAAAATCCTCCAATTACCAGCGAAAACACACAAATAAACATTTGCGCTGCCGCTGCCAAGAACTCCATCTGCTGCTGGAGAGGATGGGGGGGGGGGGGGGGGGGGAGGGGGCGAAGTAATATTTTTTCCATCTCTCTTTCGTTTTTTTTTTTTCCCCCTTGTTAGGATTATCCCAGAGCTGCATTTACAGATCACTTTGCTGAGTTCATTAAGCTAATTGAACAGCATATCCACTACTCTTTTTAAGTTGGCTGTGCATGTGTGTGTGTGTGTGTACATGTGCGTGTGTGTGTGCGCGTGTATGTGTTTAGAGAAGCCTTTTGTGAAGCTGACCTCTGTTTTAGCGCACAATAAAGCCAAAATAAAGCGATATCTTCCGACCATTAGTGTTTTCTCTACTCTCTTTAATGTCCGCACACACACACACACACATGCGCGTTTACACTGATAAACACACAGTTTCCACCCCCCTTCCCCCCCTCGCCCCCCGAGATTGTGGCCCACCCCTCAGCTCACTGCACTGTATCACTTTGCCTCTGGACAATTCCCACTTGCCACGTCAGGGGGCCTAATGGGCCACTACTATTCAGCAGTGGATTAAATATTAATATAGCCACGATACAGAGATTGCGGCACATCTCCAGTTACAATGGAGCTGCGCTGATCAAAGTGCTGGAATAATAGTGAGCGCGTGAAAGCCTTTAAAGGGGCAAAACTGCACCTAAACAGAGCAATGAAAGCTCTTCAAACCATCAAAACGTAGTGCGAGGGCAACTTTTTCCCTGTTTCACCGAGAACGATTACGACAAAACGTTTTTGGGTTTTTTTTTTCCTCTCCCGCCATTAGCAAGCATTTATCCGCTCTAAAAAGAACGCTCTCCTCCGCCTGCCTCCTCTCCTGGCGCTACATTTGCCCTTTTCATGAGCCCTCCTCTCCCATTTTTTTCCCTCCCTCCCCTCCTTTTCTCCGCTTTCTCTTTTTTCCCCAACCCAACACGGAAATTGAAACTGTATCTGGGCTTATCTGCAGCCTCCCCGTGCATCAACTGCCGAGATGTTTAGACAAATTTTATGCATTATGCAGCGCAAATATCAAAACAGTTCTTGGCAGTGCCAGCAGAAGCCTCATTAAAAATTCCTTAATTAAATCTTCTTGCAAAATGTAATCAGTCCAAGGAAGGGGTTTTGTGTGTGTATACGCAGAAGAGAGAGAGAGTGTGTGTGTGTGTCAGTGCCAAGGCTTTGATTTGTGCCCTTCATGTTATGGCTCGGAGAAGTAATCATTAACGCTGAAGCCACTTTGGCTTTTCAAATGCTGTTTTTCTCCCTTTTTAAATGGAATAAACAAACAAGTGATAATCACCCGTCTAGTATCGGTGCAGAATGAATCCAGAAGGGGCCACATTGTTCTGCGGCCATTGAAACAAGAGATACCTTCCCTCCCCTCATGTCCCTTCCCGGTTACGGCGCAATGCCGCGCTCACAATAACAACACGGGCTTTTCTGATGCGGCGGCCCCTCAGATCAGACAGACCGGGCCTGAGCTGATATTTTGGTGCTCTTGACCCGTTTTCAGCAAGCGTCGGAGGATGAAAATAATGTTTATCTCTGTTTTTCCCCCCAGCGGTGAAGCAGGTTTGAGTGATTTGATTACCTGGCAATATATTTCTGGTAGAGGTTGATGTCATCGGGGGCAGGTTTATCTGGTGGCAGGCCATTCCTAATGCAACAGCAAACACAAAACAGTCAGGATTAATAGTGAGCGCCGGCTGCCTGTTAATAAAAATAAACTGACACAGTATTTACTTACAAGCCGCTTCCAAACTTTGGACTATCAATATACATTTTCTTGTGGCGTAACGGCGTTTTCGTGCGCATGAATCAGGGACGGAAGGCACGCGCTTTGATGCATGGTCTCCCGACCAATGAGAGGCAAAATGCATGAGCAAAGGGTCGTTAATCTTTTATGGGGGGTATTTTAGTGAGTGCTCATAAACAAAAGGGAATAATGGAGATGTGGGAAAAAAAGCTCTGAATTTGCCTTTTTCTTGCTGTGATTCACCTCAAACAGTAATGTGAGACGACTCAGCAGCTTCGGATGCAGACGGATCAGGCTAACGGACTTCAACTGGACTTGATCCAGAATCTGGTGTTCTGGTTCATTACCCGTGTTGTGATTTTCCTGGGAGAAGCGGGAAGGATCCCTTCCAGCATGGCCACACATACGATTCCGTCCTGGTTCTCTTGTTCTCTTACAGAAATGGCATTTAGCTCCACTTGGGAGACGACCTGAGGTTAATCTGGCCCAGAGGGGAGGATGCGCTGCCAGACGATGGGCCTTAGCCCCCCCCCCCCGCTCCTCCCCCACAACAAGCACCAGGCTAGCTTAGTTAGCTGAAGCCACCGCACCTGAACCTGACAAAAGCCAAAGCCTGAGGGAGAGGCGTCTGAGGACTCAGGAACTGTGACTTTGACAGGTCCCAGCTAACTGCAGACGAGGTCAAAACCTGTCAAACAGGCTCGGGTAGCTGCTACAAGACTGCTGGCTAGCTCCCCAAACCCCTTGTTCACTTCCTTTAAAGTGCACTCATCAGGCAGGGTGGGTTTGGCCCCCGCGACTCGTCGGGAGGTTAGTCCTGGCTCCAAAGTAATTAAAGGGAGAGTTGTTACACCCTAGTCAAACTAAAGCAGCCAGTCACTTTGCGATGACTGTGCTAAATCAGTCTCCACGGAGTGCTACGGTGAGTAAACACCTCATGTGCCTTTGCAACTCATCAAGCCGTGGATCTATTGGGCCCTATGAGATATTTCACACGACACTTCAGTTGGCGTCCGTAGATGGAGCAATTACCTTTGCGTTGGGCTAACTGACTCAAAGTAGCTGTTAAGTGTACGTGAGCTTCGCATTAGGACCGTGTTGTTCCACAGCAATGAAAATCTTTTCATTCCGCCAATAAACTTTGAAGTGGATTTTTTTTTCACAGTTATAAAACAGTTTAATTGACTTTGCCTCCAACTAAATCTCACACGGGATGGCAAGAATTTTCTTGATATAAAGCACAAGCTAAAGTTTCATTTTTTTTTTTTCTACATCCGATATCGTATCTGGACTTACTTCACAGAGGACACGGTTCCCGTGGTGATGGAGTCCGTCTTGGAAAAGCTGGACTTTAGGTAGTCGGAGGTGTTGAAGCTAATGTTTCCTGTCTGGTCCATCGTGAGTCCTGGAGCGATACTGGCCCCAGCTCCAGCCACAGTAGGGACGGCGGGGGCCCCTGGGTTCCCCGGCGCGGTTGCAAGGACGTTGGGCATCAGCGAGGCTTCGGAATTTCCTGGCATTAGCTTCTGAATTGTTCTGATATCGTACTTTGATGGGCGGCCAACTCTGCCAGTCTTGAAGGCGATAGCTCCGCCCATATCAGGGTTGCCCTCCCCAGGCTTGAAGAGGTGCAGAAACTTGACGTTCTCCAGGTCGTACTTAGACGTACGCTTGTAGGAGTTACCGTTCTGCTGCTGGAGACTCTCGCCCATCTTCAGCTTCTGGATATAGAAGTCATATTTGGAGGCTCGGGACACCATGTTCTGGATGTGGGAGGAATTTGGTGACTGGGTGGTGCCCAACTGAGGTCCACCTGGAGATTTGCGCTCCAGGGTGCTGGGGTAGAGCTGTGCCTCGGCCCCCGGGAGACAACCGGAGGTCTGAATCATGGTAGCACTAGTGTCTTGGGTCAGTTTTGAGTTGAGGTCTTCTGGTTTGGGCGGGGAAGTATGCATGGGCCAAGGTAAGGTCTCGCCGGCCTTCAGCTTGCGGATGTACTCTTCGTATTTGGAGAAGCGGGCGCGCCGTGAGGTCTCCTCACTGCTGAGCGATGAGGGGTCTGAGGTAGCGGCTTTGAGCTTCTCGAAGCTGATCTTCTTGGTCAGCTCGTCCCTTACCTGCTGGTCATCGTAGCCAAACATTCCCAAAAACTCATTCATGGTGTTGGCTGCATAGTCTCGCAGGGCCGACGCTTCTCCTGCAGGGATCAACAGAAACACCACACGTGTAAAAGTCTCCTTTACTGATTCTGTGCTAGTCCTGTGGACATCACTCACCCGGCGACTAAATGGAGCAATTTGAATTTAAATCTTATACATTTGGCAGTTTTACAATTAGATTATATGCAAAATGTTTGTGAAGGTTGAACATTGCTTTTTTTCTTTTTCTTTAAACATATTTTGCAGGTTAGATTAAACAACAGGAAAAGTGATTTTTGCTGCACTGCAAACTACAGAATCATTTGTAAATTTATTTCCCTTTGGTTTGTGTTTCTACAAACAAGTGTGAAGCTCTTCCTGTTTTGCTGCACTAAAAGTGCAAAATCTGCAGATCTGTGTACACAAGCAGGTCATTGATCTTCCGTCAATGCCGCTTTAATGGTGATATATAATGCTCGATGAGTATGTGGAGCTGCACCCGGAACAGGTTTTGAAGAATTCTAACTGCTCATCTTTGCTTTTGCTTTTGCTTCAACACATTGGTGAAGAGAAACGCTGCTTTCACTTAAAGAGTCCATTAATTTGGACAACTTCCCCAAGGACATGGGTGAAATACACTAAATGTATAGTTTAATTACATTACGTGGAGATTAATTCTGGCCCATTAACTTTCTCCCAGGTTAGTGCAAATGGTCAGTGTGTGTGTGTGTGTGTGTGTGTGTGTGTGTGAGAGACTTGAGGGCAGCTTTCTGAGGCTTCTAAAATTCTGTCTGTCAGCGTCACAACAAATGAAGAAGTCTTAACTTTGCTGTTGACTTTGAGTCGCACAGGACAAAACCTGGATTTTGAGATTTAACCGCACAGATGGTCTGGTGGGAGGGAATACCACCTACCCCCCCGAGGGGGAAATTAATCCACAAATATTTCTGCTCTTGTCTCAGATTTCTTAGTTATTTCTGAATCCGTGTCCTGCTTTTCACATCTCCTGTGCAACATGTAAAACTATCCCCAAATTTCCACTCACTGTGTCGGGGATGCAGGGATCAGCATGAAAGAGTATCTGCTGGACTGAGAGGGCATGAAAAATTTAAGAGGAATAAATCAGGCATTCGAGATGAATTTCCTTACAAACCGCCTTGTTTTTATTGCCTTGTAACCGCAGCAGTTGCTCCGTATCTACATCCCGATGCAGCGACTTCCTGTGCAAAATCTGGGACTTTTTCACCGTAAACGAGCTGAAACTCAAAGGTTTGAGAGATTCTAATTTTTCCTCACATGTTGGTAACTTTAGTGCCTGCAGGGATCTTACTGCTAATGTGTTTATGAGCACGTCTCAGGTTACAGTATATCATATACCGCAGCTCTAAAGTTAGAGCTCCAGAGACACCTCAAAAAAAGTGTCTGTAATATAAACATCTTTACCCAGAATTCATGTGAAAACTGTAAAGAATGCATGACGGTGACTGGCGCTCCCTGTCCCAGGAGCCCCTGTGCTCTCGTTCTTTCTGCTGTGGGTATTATCACATTCTAAACAAAATTAGCCGCCGTCCTTTATTCATCAGCGGAGCCGAGCGACGAGCTATCAAGCGAAGGCAAATGATTGGACTTGAAAGGATTATGAGTGGGACTGGCGGCAGATAACCTTTCTAAAACACCATGTAAATGAGTTTTCTACTCGAGCCCTATCTGACTGCCTCTTAATGATGCAATGTGACACTGAGCACGGGAGCCTTGGTTAAGCTCTGGTCGGGACCATAACTGACGCTGGTGCCCATCACAGGTGGAAATAACCCAATACACTCCTATTTTACTCTCCTGTTGCTGACCTCTGCACTTTCTCTGGTGTCACTGGGAAAAAAAGAATCTGCCAATAAGTGGTTCCTAATCTTGGCACTGCAAAATCCTACACCCGGCAGCCCTGCCTGGGCTATATTTGAGGCAATTAGGCCACATTTCCTCTCCCTGATATGATAACGGATGAGTATTATATCTCCTTTTGGCTGACCAAACATGGCCATCAGCGTGGCATAGCCTCCCTGCACACTGCACTGAAAGGCAGAGGTGTCGCTGATGATAAAAGTGCACGCCAGAGGCTATATATGGCCTAATCTGGACTCCAAATACCCCTGAAAGCACGACACACGCAGAACTTAAACCGGCGGGTTCAAAAATGTTCAGTGCAAATTTAAACATCTATTTTATAAAAAAGCAATTTGTGCTCGTGAATGAGTTTGTTGTGTGTTTTGCGCAAATGGACAGTGGCGTTTGTTTGAACTAATTTGACGAGCGCTAAACCGCGCGCGCCTTCAAACTTTCTGGCTGTTTGGTTAGTTAATTAACAGCCAGTAAATAGAGGGGGCTTTGGAATGGCTTGAAATGAACAATAACCTTTCGCAGTGAACCCAGAACTGCAAATGGAAACCGTGGTCAAGCCCGTTTGATCTGTCGCCGCGAGCATCCCGCCGCCGCTTTCCTACTTCCCGTTCACACCCCCCCCCCCCCCCCCCCCCCCTTCCCATTGACTGGCTTACGGGGCCTCTAATGCGACATCTAAATTATCTAGGAAAAGTATTCTGGGGTTTTGCACTGATAGGAAATCCGCACGATGCCTCAATGTGAGGACTGGAGTGTTTTGAAGGTCGCAGTTTCTCTCATTGATCTTGCGATGTTTGTTAATTACATTGTCACTGATGTTGTGAGAGATAATTAAGCCACTATGTTTATATGCATAATTACGTGCACTTCGCATCAGCCTTTGAAAGACAGCGGCTGAGAGGGGTGGGGGGGGTTTAATTGCGAGCGGAGCAGAAACACAGCAATATAGATGCCCTAGTTACAATCAACAAAGAGCAACTCTTTAAAAAAACAAAACTAAAACAAAGATTTGCGACTGATGCGCCGGGTTCTCGCCGCCGTCTCCAGACTTTGCTGCAGCGGCAGCACGAGAGCTGGCTGAATGGAGAGAGGCCTCCCAGAGCAGTAGAACATATTTACAGACAAGCTTCAAGGCAGCGAAATAAACACAAAATGAGTAATTTCAACCACAAAGGCTGCTTCTTTTTTTTTTTTTTTTTTTTTCCTTCTTTGCTTCAGAAATGAAACTCGCATCTTTTTCTGAGAACCCTCTGCCCCCGATTGCATGTGTGGCCAGAGGTGCTGGAGTGCAGCAAAACTTTTAAAAAAAAGGAGAATAAAAGAGTCGGTGCACGACTCCGAGGTAGCCAGCTGAACCTACATGACCGAAAAACTGCTAAAGTGAGGTGAGCGAGCGCAGAAGCAAGCCCTGCATGCGCACCGCAACAACCGGTCTCACCTTGGTATTTCTGTCTTTACCCCCCCCACGTATCTTTATGTCCCCACATGACTGAGCTGTTTTTTCCTCCCGGTTTTACAGCTTTCTGTCAAGTTCGACTCACTGTGGTCTTCGTTGTCAAGGGCCGCAGTGTTCGGCTCGGAAAGGTACTTTCCGAAGAAAAAACATTGACAGTTGTTTATGTGTCATACGGTGTTAATTACAATAACTAGATTTCATTTTTTCATTTCATTTTTTTTCTTTACCGACTTCCTCAATTTTGATTGTGTCGCCTCGATAAGCGGTTGTGCCACGCAGGCTGTGCATAACGGGAGATCGCAGCAGTGGCTAATTTTAGTGAGCTTAAAGGAAAATCAGACGCTCCACGTGTAATCCTGAGCGTGATGCGAAGCTTAGCCGCCTCCTGACATGCGCTCTCGGTCCGCAGCTGCTGCGAGAGCACATAAAGGGCCTCGCCGCCGTGCGCCTGTTCCGTTTATGCATTTCTTCACGCTGTTAACCACACATTGACAAGTTCCAGCTCTCCCCTCTGACCTGCCAGTTGAATCTGTCTTTAGTGTAATAATGTCGATGGCTATTCATGCTGTAACCCGAGTGCGTCACTTTCCAATAACGGCCTCGCTTAAGCTCATGTGGATACGGAGATGTCATCGGGCCTACATCTGAACCTTCGGCCTGCGACGCGCCAGAGTGGGATTACCCTGAAGGGCGAAGAGGCCGTTTGATTCAACCCGACCTCAGGAGCCCCCAAAATTGATCAAAACATGTGGTGGGGCTTCATCTTTTGTTCTACCAGTCGTGTGGAATCATGTGGGGTGAAAGGAAGTGGAAGAAAATGAGAGATTTGGTGGACTGTTGTGTATCCCAGGAGACCAACTCAACGTACCTGGCGAGGAGAAGGACGCTTGGCGACTCTGGCTCTCACTCGGCGGAACATAGGCATCATCTTTTGAAGTCTTGTCGTCAGCGTCTTTGTTGTCTTGGAAACTGCCGTCCTGAGACACCGTCACGGACCTGGCCTCCTCCTCATCGTCGCTGCAGCCTTTCGGTTGCACCATGTACACGCCCTCGGGCGGGACGTCCTCGTCGGTGCTGGCTTTGAGCTCGCTCTCTTGCTCATCGTCGGGGGCCGCCGGCTCGTCGCCGTACTCGCCGTTGACCCACTTCTCGATGGCCTCGCGCCTCCTCTGGTCCTCCTCGAGGCTCTGAGTTAGGCTCTCGGGGAAGTTGGTCTCGCTGTCATCGTAGTGGGAGCTGCCACGCTCGCTGTTGTCGGCCACGCTCTGGTCGCCCTCTGCGTTCTGGGAGCTGCTGTCGAACACCACCTGGCGGCTCAGCTTGGCACAGATAGCATTGAGTTTTAGGCCACCTTTCCTTTTGGCGGCCATCTTGGATTTTCCTGAGGTCGTTTCAGTGCATAAACTCCTTTCAGCTGATGGAAAGAAGAGAAGGAATACATTGGTTGGTAAATATTCAGAAACACAAGCCAGGCATGATTTCAGCTCTGCCTTTACGAGTCAGTTGTCGAACATCCCAGTGGAAAAACAACAAACCGAGCAACAGCTGCTATAAATAACCCCCATAAGCCCTTAAAAAAGACCCATAGATACTGTACATGTCTGTGTAAGTCACACCTCACAGGTCAGCTCAGTGCACAGAGAACACAGTGGTGCGAGGGGGGGAAAGAAAATCACCACCAGAAGAAAATCACTGGCAGATATCAGACCCCCTACGGTGCTACAAGCAGCAAATACCCGACTACGTAATCCTTCACATGACAGCGCTTCAGAGACACCGTGAAATGTTATCTCCGCTCTCACCTCAAGAGGCTGCGGTCCTGCCACTGAGTGGGGGGCTGCGCAGCATTAAAGCTGTCAGGAAGTGGAAGGAAAATGCTGAGCACTTTTGGGCATTTTGCAGCCACGTTCTCATGTTGGCTATTTGGTGGGATTAGAGTCAATAACCGATTCTGCAGAGGCTGGTTTCATTTTATTAAAATGAAAACAATAAGCCGGGCGCGCGAGCCAAGACGGCCAACACGCACCAAAAAGCAGGTTAGAGTTGTTGCACTTTACACACATCTTCACGCCCCCTCCCGAGGGCGGCCCTCTTTGAACAATGGAGCCTGAGCGAGCAGGAATGGGTGGCATTATTTCAACCCAAGTGGGGCTATCTTTGTAACATGTCCTCTGATGAGGCAGGAACAGCTGCCTGTGGCATTCCACATCCAGAGCTGCCTTTTTAGGGCAGAAAACACTCTCTGGTACCTTTCACTTCCAGGGCCACCAAAGTTCGCCTTTCAGCCGCGGCTCCTGGACACAAAATCAAGGCCAGATCGTTATCCCACCCTAGAGGAGCGTGTAAAAGCGAGGCTGAGCAACATGGGGCTCATGGAGCGCGTGCGCGGAGCTTTGTCAGCCGAGACCTTGTGAAAACTGTTAAACACGACCGATAATACGCTTTACCGGGCAACTATCAGAGGTAACAAAGTTCTATCTTAAAGACTCGATTCACTTTCCTTAACGGCGAGTACGAGCCTCTTCATTTCCCCCCAGCCATAAAGCCAGGCACAATCACGCGTGAGCCGTTTGCCGGCATTATGTAAATCAGGTCGGAGCGACATAAAAACCTTGTTTTCATTTTCTTTTTGCAAAGCTGTGGGATCATTAGTGGATATACAATTCTGAGGAGTTTACAGATCACCCCCCCGACCATCCACGGCTATTCCCCCCGCACACATGCTTTCTCGGTTACCATATTTACGTTGCCTGCTTCCTCTCTGAAACAATGACTCCAGGAATTATGTCGTTTTGAGACAGCCTCATATCAGCGGCGCATTACTGCATAATTTAGTGTTAGACAATCGTGGAAGGGGGGTGAAAGGGTCACTTTTTAGATGACAGCAATTATTTAAAAAGAAAAAACAGAATCAGCTGGAAAAACATTTAAGAAGTGGAAGGCATAAATTTAGTTGTTTTTTTTTCTTCTCCAGAAATATCCTACAAAGGAAGATTGAGGTCACTGGGGTACTGTTGCGGAGGTCATTTTCTTCTGTTGACGGCGTTGCGTATTTCATGCTTTAACTACCGATTTCCTTTGCATTGCAATCTCAAGCTCTTGTAGGAAATGACCTGTACACAGTGGCTTCTTTCCATTACTGAGCATTTAGGATTTTCCCGGTTAAGCCGGCATCTATCAGCATAACTGAGAATCTTATTGAAATGACTTATTATCCAACAGTGTTTGAATCAAAGTGAAAACAGCGAGCCTCTGCTAGTGAATAATGTGTAGAACCTAGCTATGCTTAGGTTTTATGTCAAAGGGAGCCTTTTTTTTGCCCGCTTTTGCTTACAATAGAGATCGCTATGGTAACACTAAGCTGTTTACCTCAAGTCGTTTGTGTGCATGATAGCATACAATGAGATAAAATCTGCAGGGACTGACATGAAAGAACAACTTTTCCCTCTGGGACCAGCTCCCCCACCTCTCAGAGAGCCCAGTAAGCACGGTGCCTTATTAATGAATATCAGGAGGAAAAACAACACTGTCACATGCATCGGACATTATTTACAGTTTGTTTTAGCCTGGTGTGCTAATTGTCAAGGAGGAGACACCTCAGTAAGCACTGGGAGCCGGGGAAAAAAAATAGACAGGTCGGAATCTGAACACAACAGCTGAAACTAATTTTTCCAACTGCTTATGTTAAGGGTGACACTATTTTTACTGGAAACAGAGCAGGGCCGCAAAGGAGCGCCATACGCTGTCTGTATAAGGCCAAAACCTGAGGAAAAAGTCAAGAAAGTATTTTGAATACATTTGGAAGAGGTCAGGTTCTTTTTTAGCTTCAAAAATAAGTGCATCAGGTTCTCTGGGAGCTCTGTTTCTTCTCAGCCGATGACAACGCCTCCTGTTGGAGCTGACTCAGAGACGAGCTCTGTCGCAGTCCCGAGCCCCACAGGTCTTGTTGAGTTTTGATGCAGAGCCTCTGTTTGTGAGCCAGAATGATCTCATGCCCAATCAAGGGGTGTCTCGAATCCTAATAACGCTGCTGGAAGCGCGCTATTTGCGCGAACGTGCGCAGACTGTAATCAGGGCATCCGCGGGCAAAAGATCTGGGAGTTTAGGAGATTCACCGCTGCGAGACACACGCAGCTATTGTCCGAATGCTTCAGGAATCACCTGCGACAAAAAGGCCGAGAGGTCGAGAAAATAACGCGGTGTTGTCGTTAATTCCCACAAAATAGCGCGGAGGATCCCTGCAGGAGGGTTGGCATAAAAGAACAGATAGTACCTGTTTAAACCGAGGCTTATGTCTCCACCTAATCAAACACAGGTACAGGGCTTGTTGGAGATTCCTGCTGAGTTCCGACATGACTGACACAGGGATCCCCCCCCCCAATTGCAATATCAGGAGTTAATTAATACAAACAGGGTCTGGGAGACGTCTGCGTGGCTCAGGATTATTTTACAATATGCAGGCGAGAGTCGCCGTGTCTCTTTAAAAAGGCCCGGTTATAACTTCATAAACCTCTGGCAGATTCATCGGCGAGGCTCGCGCACGGCGCGGAGACGCTCCCCTGCCTCTCCGGGGGAACGCGCGTGTGAAAAACTGCTTGCGTGTGCATGTGTGTTTCAGGGAAATCACTGCGCCACACAGGTAAACACACTTGAAAACCACCGTGTTTTTATTTTCCTAAATTTACGACTCGCAGGAAGAGGACGCCCCCCCCACACACACACCCACACCCACACACACCCCCGACACGGTGGAGCGGCCGCCGCGGCCCCTGAGGAAGTCAGGCGGAAAGCCACTGATGGACAAGCGCGCCACGACACCCGGACCCCAGCATCTGGCCCCTCTCTCACTTTTATTACACAAGAATAACAATAAGCGGGTCGCCGACCTGCTGGGAGGTTTTGCCACCGTTTTCTCCAACAGTCGGTGCAGCCGATGCTGAGAAATTTCCATTTTTCTGCATGCATATTTAATTGAGTTTTGTCCCAGTGGTGCGGAAATGATTTGTTTTTTGCTCTCTGTTCACTTGACTCCTCTTCGGAGTCGCTAACCCTGATTAAGACGTTCCCGTTAATTTCCCAGCGCACACCTTTTTTTTGTGCATTAATGGTTCTGATCGTCTAATTAAAACTTCTCAGCTCGGCTGCTGATCACCGCTCGTTGTGCCTCTGACCTGAAGTTTTAATTGCCGCATCAGAAGCGATAATAATAATTTTGAGGTTCTGATGATTAAAAACAATGCCACTGCCAACTAGATGATAGATTGGGGTTTCAGGGTGCGTACTTCTGAGAAGTTTCTGCAGAGATGGGACTTAGAAAAGGGGAAAAAAAAGTGTGTGTGTGTGTGTTGGGGGGGGGGGAAGTACTAAGGGAAGAGAATATGGAAACTCTCCCACTCCTCCTGTCCCTCAGTGTTCTTTAAAAAAAGAGTAGGTTTGGCTGGGCCCGAGTCCTAACTTACTCCAGCTCAAGTCTAAATCTGACACTAACTGATCCACTTTGCAGCTCCTGACACTTGGCAGGAGCGTCGGGTCGCAGGAGCGAGAGAGAGAGAGAGAGAGAGAGAGAGGGGAAAGGAGGCAGAAAGAAATAATGAACATAAAAGATGACGACAGTGCGCTACCTTCTGCTTATTTTCATAAAAAGATAATAACAGGGTTGGGCGCGGCACAAAAGGGGGTATTGTTCGCACGGTGGCAGGATGGAAAAAAGGAACAGAGGTGCCTCTGTCATAAAACATGTCAGAGATGAGACATGAAACAAAGATTTTTATATATAAAAAAAAAGATTCCAGGTTGTACCTTCAGATCCAGCAGGAGGGAGAGGAGACGCTACTGCAACTGATCCGCCTCTTTTTTGTTTTTAAGCCCTGATAGATTTTTTTTTTTTAGGTTTCCACATCAGGATCAATGTGCTTCTCTGCCACACACGCATCTTCTGCCCTGTGCCCTTTACCCCCACTCTGCCCCTGCCACAAATGTGCTTTACCCTTACTCATTCAGTTGCACATATGCCTGCTTGTTGTTGTTGGTTTTTTTTGTATCAATAAAGCACTTATTGCTTTTAGTCTGGAATGTGACCTTGTGTCTCGTCTGCTTTCTTTCTGTGGGTGTTGACCTTGAAGGACCGGTTTGGACTATTACACTTGGGCTCCGACCGTGGGCTGTTATCAAACACAGGCCCTCAGCTAAGTGCCAGGCTCCCATCACACTGCTCCCAAACACAAAGAAGACGCTGAAGGAAAAGGAAAAAAGAAGGGAAGCCCCGGGCCTGGACGTCACAGGACAATGACTGAAGACAACAATATACAAAAAAAAACTAAAGATGTGGACTGTGAGGGCAATCAGACATTCTAAGGACAGATTTGGCCCCCAGCCTCATCACAATCAGGGTATTTATGGTGTTTTCCAGCACGGACGACAAGCTGCCTAAAAAAAAAAGATAATTTGACGTGAGTGACGAGAACAATTCTGACAAGCACGGACCAAAACAGCCAACTTTTATTAAGTTTGCTGCTCAGGGTAATTTATGGGACACATGGCTAACTTGTTAAAAATGTACATGAAATCTGGACTCACAGCTGGCACCAGCTGACGCCGTCGTCTGGAAGGGCTGGGCTGGAAGGCGGTGAAACGCGGCTTTTGAAAAATGAAAAGTATTCCGGCGGCTCTGATTCGGGGCTCGGTTCCTCAAGACACCGGGAGCGCAATTTGATAAAGCGACTGCCATGGTAAATGAGCAGACAAGCCCTCGTCGCTCCCTGGTGGTTGGGGCATTGTGGGTAGTACAGTAGGAGAAGGGGCTCGGCGGTGCGCCTCTCTCGAGGCCCCGAGCTAATATCTGTGCAGATTAACTGCTTCAGTTGTGTTTTGGTCACGGGGGTCTCTCTTCACCTTTGTGGCTTGTTGGGAGGAAGAAGCCAACCGTGTGTGTGTGTGTTTGTGAGGCTTCTTGCATCGGGGCCTTCATCGGGAAGTCCAGGGCTGGCAGACTGTTGAGTGTCGCTCCATGTCTTTTCCAGTAGGATTTCATACCATCTGGAGCGTTTCTCTTAAATAAGTCGTCTCCGTCCTCTTACCCGTCCCCCTCTATCTCTGCATAGGACACACACACACGGTGTCAATTCTCCGGGGTAAACTCGGCACATGCCGCTCCATTAGTTATCAAGTAAGTCTGGAAATCTCCACCTGGCTTACACACACACACACACACACCCACACACACACACAGGAAGAGAAAGGCGACAAGCATACACCGTCCTCCGAACAGGAAGTACAGGAGATGACTGAGAGCAAGCGAGTGTGTTTGTGTGTCCGTGCGGGTGGCACTTGTGTCCATGAGGTTAACCTTGATATGAGGCCCTGTCAGGCCAGATAATGTCAATCAATGACAAGCCCCCACAGATAACCCCTAACGTGAAGCCTAAAAAGCAAAGCTGTTTAGATCTTTAGACATGCCCCCTTTCACCGGCATATGAACAGCATTACAAGGAAACGAGCTGTGGCATTTCTTTAATAAGACTCTTAAGACATTTTGACAGCATATAAGGCACCGCGCCGTTGAAAAAATGGAATTAAGTCCGTGCTGACAAAGCCCTCTCACACATGGCAGCGCGGTGACGGGCAGATTCGTGTCGCCGGTAAGTGGAGAGGAAAAGACACGTACGGGAGGGGAGAGGGAAAAAGCAGGGTGGACCTTTCCCTTCCTTTTCTCAAGCTCCTTAATTGATTTCCAAGGTTAGTTTTCAAATTTGTTTTTCAGATACAGGGGCCTTGTGCGTTTTTCAAGCGATTTTCCTAAATTCGGCCTGTCTTGGGACATTAGCATCAGACCTGAGCTGCTTCCCCCTCCTTCCTTCTACCTCCTATGTTCCTCATTGAAAAGAAAGAGGTGACATTTCAAAAAAAAAAAAAAAAAAAGCATGTGTTTCCAGACAGGAAGTGTGCGCTGACAACGATCGATCCCTGGCTACCATTAAAAAATTTGCTCTGCCTGACAGACTTTTCCTCTTTTGGACTTTACATTTAGTTGAATAAATCAGAGGTGCCTGTTAAAATGTCATCCAGGGCCGATCCTCCTGTCCAAAAATGACCAGCTCGCTAAACACGGAAGATTTTCCAGACACTTTTTTTTCTTTGTAACGTGCGCTGTCTTCTTCACACAGCGGCACAATTAAAATTTGATCAAAACACATTCTTTGTTGGGCTGATAGAGGAAGTGATGAGAAGGAGCCTTCCTGCTCCCGGGATTTGCATTTTTCAGTTCCCGTGGCTGTAAATCCGCTGCCAGAAGTTCAGTTTTTACTTTTGCACCAGTGATGTTTGATAAGATAGATATTTTACATAAACGCACACTAAATAAAACTGTGCGCCAATTGAGTGTGAAGTGGAGGCAGAACCAAACGAGGCAGTTTTCACCTAAAACAGGAACATTCTTGTTTCTGGAACTTCAGTGGAGGGAGGAATGTGCCGTGACAGATTTTGAAGGTGTGATAAAACAACACTCGCAATGGGGGAGAAGAAAAAGAAGAAAAAAAAGGGCTGTGAACTGATGAAACAAGTAAGGCTGCTTTACAGGAAAAAAACCGAAAAAAGAAACGCATGCTGTCTATTTTTGGTCTGAGTGTACAAAAGGAAGTGCCGCCGAGTTGACTCAAACAAATAAATTTGCTTTTGATAAAACCACAGCAGCTGCTTTTGCATTCTACACCAAACCCACTTTGTTTGTCGCCTCTTTATCTTTATGACTCGCCGCCTTTGCGAGAAGCTGCTCGCCTAAACCGTGGAGCACAAACAGCGCGGAGTTTCTCAAACGTCGGCGGCTCGAAACGTCATTTAGTTCATGGAGTAACGGGTTAAAGAAAAAGCCTCAGAACTGAACACGGCTGAATCCCACCACCACTTCCACATCCCTCCGACATTAATATTCCTCTTATTATTATTTTAAAGTGAAAACGGATACTCTGTTGAAGTGCAAATCTGATGAATTACGGGAGCAGATTGCTGCGATTAATTATTAAAACCTATTTTATAAATATTCAGGTCTGTCATGCATCTAATAATGAACGCTTTAGAGGAGGTTACTTCCCGTGCGCATCCTAATGTGTCAGAAATATCACTTTTAATCACGCGCGTGTCAGCGAGTGCTGGGTTCAAAACTACTGGAAAAAAAAAAAAATATCCCACCAAATCAAGGAAACTCGGCTGGCCTACTACTGTGCTCATCACGGCTCTTCCGTGCCTGCTGTTTTTGCAAGATCCGGGTTCTGGCCCGTCTAAATAAGCAGCAAACACCTCCCAGCTCCCTGCTGCATTCTTACTCTGGTAATTTGAATGGAGAATAATGCATCGGCAGCACTCTACCCTTCTGGACACACCTAGTCCCAGTGCTACCGCTGCCATATGCTATGGTGATGCATATTCATAACACTTTTGCGTGTGTTGAGCGTGGATGTGCGATGAGGCTTAAATGAGTGTCTCCCAACTTCAAATGGGAACAGCAAGGTAGAAAAGAAGAAGTCGCTCTTGAGTCTTCTTTCCTCTTTTATTCCTCTTTATAGCCAGGTTTGGGTGGGGAAAGGTGACCTAAGCAAGAGCCGGTCCTCCTTCAGGCTTCTCCTCGGGAAGATGCAGGAGGCAGCGACTGTCAAAACGTCAGGAGAAAGTGTGCTGTCAGCCGACCGGATGGTCTCCCCGGTAAGACGAGAGTAAATGGCACCGCACCGCAACCCCTGTTCACCCTGGCTAGTGTATCCATATGCTGCCCAGAACATACACACATCCAGACAGAGATCCGACACACACACACACACGCACACACACACACACACACACACACACACACACATTCACACACCATCAGGCACTCTAAGATTAACACTGTCAGAGCTACAATGATACCCCTTCATTATCTGCGCACGGGGCCTCCTCCGTGCACTTGCTCGCCTCCCTCTCTCTCCCCTGCATCTCTATGGAGGTAGTAATTACAAAAGCTAACATTTCTTGCACGCCGAGTCTCTACCTTCCCCTCGCATACCCATTATTTCTCCCATTCTCTTCTTCTGTGGCGTTTCATAAAGGTTGCATATGTGTTTGGCACCCTGTGACACAGCTGACGGTAGAGGGCCTCGCCTGATTCAGCCACGGGCGCCGGGGTAAAAGACTGCCTGCCAAACTCATCCGCCATAGGGGCAGAGAGTGGTAGCTCAGATCCTGATCAGTCCTCTGGGTCTGACACGCAAACGCTTGATGTACAACTGCAGTATCGGTTGTACAATCCATTGTTGGTTTAACAGGCAGGGATCAGAGGGATGCTCCCTCTTGCATGGCATTTTCCATTAACAACAATGCCCTTATTCTCTGGCTTTCTTCTTCCTCTCCCACTGGAAATATGGCTTTATCAAAGGTGATGGCTTGCTCAGGCGCATTTTCTCACACGTCTTCTTCAGCCAGCCTTTTCCCAAGCCGCGCTCGGCAAACGTCACTCACAAAAACCGGCAAATATTTGATGGTGAGATCAAAAAGAAAGTTAAGGACAGCGAGGGAAGCCGGGAGACACGAGGGAGGGGGGGGTATTCTCCTCCCCCAATCTGACACCAAGAGGTGGTGGGGGTAATTCCTCTGAGCGATGTTTTCAGACGCAAATACAATAAAACAAGGAGCACTGCCGCGAGACATCAGGATGGGCAAATTCCACTTCAGAGGGTCTTCAGATGCTCGAGGAGTGGAGAGAACAGAAGGTATCAGCAGGCTGCTGACAACCAATGTGGGAACCACGCCAGAGAGCCTCCCTCCTTCCAAAATGCCGGCTGGCACCAGACCGGTAAAGGCCTCTACTACGAACCAACACTAAACCCTGACCTCTTGCTCGAGACTCAGAAAAAAGACTTTTTGACACTCAAAAAGTCACTCACAGGTGAGTAGCAAACAAAAAAAAACTCAAGCACAAAGGCTTCAACAGGTGCCCTGACAGCAGAGAGGTTTCCAGCAGCGGAATCAAAGACCTGCTTTATTCTCTGAAGACCTCGGCTGTGTCTTGACATGCCAGCAGGGATGTCCGCCTTTTCTCCAGTGCTCTTCTCGCCCATTCTTGGAGCGTTAGGCTCACTCTAAATAGCCTCAAGGAGATTAAGCTGGCTCGTATTCAAATGCACATTTCTTCCAAAACCCACTCCGCGAGTGGGCCGAGGAGATCAGAGCAAGAGGCTGCTGGGACGGTAGTCAAAGACGATTCTGTCATGTATAAATCAGCTGCGAAGAGGTAAAGGAAAACAGAGAGGAAGAGTGGGAGGGAAGGGCTGGGGTAAAGACAAACAAGTGTTGGCTCTGTTATATGAGTTTAGTTAGCTAGAGAGTTAGCGCATGAGTTATGGCTGGTGGAGGGCTGAGGGACCTTGTATTTATGAGGGGGTTGAGTGAGAGTTAAATCCCCAGTTAGAAATAAAATCGTCCCCGAGCGAACTGGGGAAACATTTCACTCAGTCTAAGAGGTGCCTGAAAAAAATGAAAAGCATCCCTCTTGCAGCAGAAGCCCGAGTCCGTGTTCTCCAAAATTGCTTTATTCTATAAAAATGCCATAGATCACACCCAAGTAGATTGTATCTCAAATCTGAATAGAGAGGAGCAATCCCAGCGCACGTGACGCCAGGGGAACAAATCCGACGCAGATTTTGCGAGGCATCTAAAGCCTAAAGAAGGCTGTGAGGACGCACGGGCGCCCTCGCTGAGGTGCGAGGGTTCCCCCAAAGAAGCCTTCCTCTGAGCCAAACTGGCCCTCTTTCACGTTTCCTTAACTAAAAATGAAGGCAAAGATCCAGCCAGCCTGGCCAGCGATATCCAGATTCTTGTAAAATAATTAAAGAAAAGGGGAAAAAAAAAAGGTTTAACAGCTCAAGAGGGCGGCTGGCCAGAGGAGAAGGAAAGGCTCCGCACGGCACTTTGTGCACATCCAACTCTGCAAACCCTGCAGTGGTAATAACAATTATGACTTAAAAAGGCCATATTTTTGCATTAACTTAAAAGGCTGTATCTTTTTCCTCCCCTCCAGCCTGCGAGGCCTCACTTACCCTAAGTATCTTCATAAATCAACAGTTACTGTTAACGTGTACTCCACAATTCAGTCATCAATCTCCCACCAGGTCAGAGTGAAAACAGAGGGGGAAATGTCTGCTTAGTGAAACGTCTCTCTCGTGACGGCTGCTACCACCACCCTCCGCTCAAACACAGGCGCGAGCCGCACGTACGGCGGTAGCGCCGACCCACACCGCTTCAATAACAAACACACGCGCCCGGCACGCAGCAACCAGAGTGGTCCTGCGGGACACGGGAGCGGTTGCCAGATCGCCACAGTGAAGGAAGCCAAATTCGATTCTGACTTCATCAATTCGACTTTGACTCCAGAAGCTGGTTTCATTTACTATAAAAACAAATAAACAGCGAGCAAAAAGGGAAGAGCTGGCCAACTTTCTTTTTTCTTTTTTTCCCCCTCTTTCTTCTCTTTGGGCCTGAACATGAAGCATCAGGCCCAGAATCCGGCAGCAGCAGCGGCAGCAGGCAGAAGGCCGCGAGTAAATCGGTGTTTATGTTCGCAGGCGAAGTATTTATTTAACCAAAAGGAGAAAATCTGATTGTACATGAGGAGGATTATTTCTCTCAGAAGTGTGTCTCCACGAGGGAGAAGAGGAGCCTTCGGCCTTTGTTCAACAGACACTGTTTACACCAGCAGAGTGGAAAATCCCTCAGATGACAAAGATCTCCATCTCAACATCTGTATCTAAACCGACAAATCAATCTCCAACCAGAGCCCCAAATTACCTTATGTTGCCTCTGAAAAACCTCCTGGTGACACATCGAGTGCAGGGACTTTAGGTGCTTTTTTAGTCACTTCCATTTTCAGCCAGTAGAACGGTGCGCTGACATCATATCTGCTTTTCCTCAGAACAAACGTGCGACTGTAGAATTTAAAGACTTTACCACCAATTGAAGCGTACCTGCTGCTGGACTCTTCATTCAGTCACCGGCTGCTCGACACACTGTGACTTTTAGTAATATATTGGTTTAGAAACTGAAACATTTAATGTCACAATTAATAACTACGCAACTGTAAATGGGAAGATATTTGAAAACTAAAGGAAATTACATGCAAAAAGTAAACATCCATCCTACACTGTGAACACACTCCCTCCCTCCCTCCCTCTCCCTCTCAACCACCCCCCCCCCCCCTGACACCACCCACCACATGACTACACATGCGTGGCTGACTTATGTCAACTGCAACTAGTAGCAGACTTGTTCACCTTGAGGTAGCAGCCGACTCCTGCAAGTGTGTGTGACAGTGTGTGTGTGTGTGTGTGAGAGAGAGAGATCAAGCGAGAGATCAAGCGAGAGAGAGAGAGGGTGTGAGTCTTACCTGGCAGCAGACCCCCCTTCGCGCTCTGTCTCACCTCTCCCTCCTGCCCTGGAAGGATTCTCTCCACAAAACAAGGCATTTTCTCCTCAACTGCTCTCTGCCAGGGCTCTGCTCTCTCTCTCTCTATCTCTCCTTCTCAATTCTTTCCTCTTTTCCACTCTGTCCTCCTCCCTCGCTGTCACTCTCTCTCTCTCGCTCTCTCCTACCCCTTACCCTCCCACTCCCCCCTCCTACCTTCTCTGAGCACAGATGTTGAGGCTGTGAGAGTTTACCCACTTTACCAGTAGGGGTCCTTCATCGCCCTTCTCCACCCCGTACCCACATGAGGGAAACAACACTCTCTCTCTCTCTCTCGCTCTCTCTCTCTTTCACACACAAACACATGCAGGCCTCATGAACAGAGAGCCACTTAACGGGCACCCTCCTGTCACTGCTACAATGAGAGCCCTGTGCTGAACAGCATGACTGTATAAGCTGTGTGTGTGTGTGTGTGTGTGTGTGTGTGTCTGCGAGCACCAGCAAGACAGACAGGTGTGAATTTGGTCGTGTGCACGGGGGAGCTGGCCCTTGGTCCTTTCCATCCCGGCTTGGCTGGCCTTAAGCCTTGGCTCCTGGCCCCTGAAGCGCGGTACGGTAGTGGATAACGCCATAAAAAAAGACATCCCTTCCCACACACATACACACTTACACACACACACACACACACACACACACACACACACACACACACACACGGGTGTATGAAAGCACAGATTGACTTACAGCAGGTCCCTCGGAGCCGCCAGTGGGGAGAGAGTGAGAAGGCAGCACACACAGAACAACTGCTGCTGTTTGCTACTGCTGCTGGTGACAGTGATAACATGTGCTCTGTGCCCTATGTCAGCTCCAGCACAAACACACACGTCCTCACACAAACACGCAGCCAATGCCCGGCGGCTCTCTCATTTCACTTCTCTGCTCTTTCCTTTCGATTTGGAAAAAAAAGGGCGAGGGAACAGTTTTCATTGACACCGGCGTGTTAGATTCAGAGTCTCTCGGCGAGCGCGCGGTGGGGAATTTCTAGTTTCTCTCCTAGTTGCGGGGAGCTTTTCACACGGCGACATTAGTACTGGAGAATATTAGCTGTCCTGCTGAAGAATTTCAGCTCTGCCTTTGACTAAGGGCAGATTCCCCCGATGAAAAGAGAGATCGGAGTCCACACAGGCGTGGAAGGTCCTGGCGACGGAAGAATGCGAATCCGATCACGCAGCTTGCACGCACCTCGTGCATTAACAAAATAACTGAGTGTCAGCAAAGAGAAAGGCATAAAATCTGATGGAACTTGATCCCACACCTTTATGAAATATTGCCCCACTTTTATGGCGGTTTATATTGCATGAAAGCGGTGATCCCGATCAAGATCCTCCACTATTAAAAGATCAGAACTGGAATTATCAGGCCAGGCTCTGTGTGATGACTTGTTTTTCCCTTTTATTGCCGGGAACAGGATAAGAGTATCTACACAAAAGACGTGGTATCCCGGACTTACCGTTGTATCATTTGAACAGAGGGTGGAACACATTTATTTGAGTTAAACAAAGTCGACTAACGACACAAAAAATTGGTCGTCGCTGCTTGACAGATTGGGCTGCAACGCCCAGCCGCGCTGCCTTGAAAACGTTGACAAAGAGCAATAAAGAAAATAGGATGTAAAAAGAGCAGGACACGGATGTTGAAGAAAGAATGTGTACATACGAAAACCTGTGATAAGCTAATGAGGGCCGCGCTGGTTGATCGCTGTTTGCGTTAGTATCAAATTCTCACAGCGTGGCTCGAATCAATTTTGTGTATTTTTGAGCAGGTAGCGATGCCCCACGTGCACCTACAGGAAATGCGGCCCGTGCACTCGCCCGTCACTCCCTTATTATGCAAACTAGAGCGCAGCCCGGTATTAGATGTTGGAGAAGCAGCACAAGGACAAGTAAAACATACCTTAAATAGACTACAAATGAAGTCACTTAACACCCACTCCCCCCCCCCCCCCCCCCCTGCTCTGTCTGTCTTCAACAGAAAACGCCTGCTTGATTGCCTGCGTCTCGGGTTCATAGTTGTCTTTTGCTTTTTAAACAGGCAGCTCGGCTGTGGCGGCGCAGGAACGAGCGCATTCCCCTTAAATGGCTCCTTTTGACAACTGATCTGTAAATAAAGCCGGATCTGCAACTTCCCCCTTTCTCTCTCTCTCTCTCCACCCCCCCCCCCCCCCCCCACACCTCTTGTCTTTGCGTGTGCACAGACACACGTGTGCACACATGAAGGTCTAAGTGACACCACCCCACACACACAGGCACACACACACAGCCCCCAATCTCATGGATGCGCACACACACACACACACACACACACACACACTCACCCCTCCCACACGACTTCCTCAACTCCATTCCCCCTGCCTCTATAAAAACACAAATATGCCATAACTCAGACAGCGCTGCCACACAGCCTCCATCTTGCCCTGTGCCGAGGAGGGGGAGGCCTCTCAGGAAGGTCACCAACAAATGGTTTTCCGATTCACTGCCCCTGAAATAATTTTGTGTATTAAAACCTGAATCTGCACTTTCTGGCCTGAAAGCTTTTCTAATTATTCCGGTGTCCTTGGGACAGACACAGATCCTTCACACGCCGGGGGAAACAAGCTATAGAGCCGCCACTACAGCCACAAACACCCCCCCTCCCTCCATCTATCCCCCCACCTCCTCCCCTCCCCACTTTACAGCCGACCCCCCCCCCCCCTCCCCAATCTGTTTTCAAAGCGTGTCTGTCCTTTATTAAATTGTTTTCTTTTCCACATTATCAGTTGCCATGGAGACCTCATCTCTCGGATTATTTGAATTTCATTATATCTATTGATTTGGGAGCATTTCATCTTTTTTATTGTTTTTCTGTCAATTTTCGAAACGAATAACCATCTAATTTGCGTCAGCGCTGATTACGTTCGTCCCTCAATAGAGGTCGGCAGCTGCGCCGGGGAAACAAATCAATGGAAAAACATCATAAAACTCGAAAGTACAATCAACCAGGATATGGGTGACATTCCGTGGTTGCTGAAACGAAGTCATCAAAAAATATATACTTTTTTCCCCCCCGCGCCTCTGCATGTGTGTGTGTGTGTGGGGGGGGGGGGGGGGAGGACACATATGTGTCTGGGCAGATATATTACTATATTCCTGGAGATAATATAGCATGGTAAATTTCCATACTGATAACAGCCCCTCCCACCCTGACCAGAACAAAAAGGAAAAAAAAAAGAAAGAAACGCTTACTGTATCTAAATAATTTATGCAATTTTAGCATTTATATATAAATTTTTTAATAAGCTGCTTGAAGCAAAGTGGCCATTAACAAAACACACAGCTGTCCAATGGGCGAAGCCCAGCAGATCAATTGCACTTTTTTTTATGACATGATAAAATGCTTTTAAAGCAATTTACACAAATATGGAAAAAATGACTTCATGGGCTTCATTTATTCATAAGGACATATTGGGGTGGGTGGGAGAAAAGTCTCACAAAAGCCAGACAGGAGAGATGGTCCCGGTCCTAACTGGAACAGACTTGCTGCCCTCTCCACAAGGACATAAAGTTTCATTACTGATGCACGCAGTCAAAGGCAATTTAGCAAACACAGTGTGCAAAAGAAAACATCAGCATATTGCAAGTGTTCCTGTATTAGGTGGACCTTGCATGTTGTTTTCCAATTTTGATTCTTTTTTTTTTGCAGTGCAGTGCAGGGGGTGGGGGGGGGAGCGATGGATTTTGCTTTTGGTTCCCCTCCCACCCTCTGCCCCCGCTGCCTGGTGTCACCCTGACCCAAAGTCAAGGGGAGGTAACTCCGGCGACAGGGCCGTGCGCTTGCTGGCCCACCAAGCCAAACCAAACCATGCGCCAGAACTGGGGGGGGGGGGGGGGGGTGTACACACACATTCAGCCCAGAGGGGGGCTAGTTTAGCACAGGGTCATTTGGAAGCTAGTTTTGTTTTAAAGCATCCTCCCTTCGTGTGCCGACACGGCGCCCGAGCCGCTCCACAGAAACTGTGCCGCCGCCGCCGCCGAAGGCCGCGTGTTTGTGACACATGTCAACATTTGACAAAGCATTACCTTCCCCACAAACAATATTCTCCTGCTCGGGCCTTGAAATGAGGCCGCTAACAAATTAGCTTTTTATGTTTATTTGTGCGGGGGCGTGTCAAGGGGGGAGAAAAGGGAGATCTCATTTTCTAAGGCAACAGTGCTCAGGAGGGAGAAGGAGAGCAGCAAAAATAGGATGAGAGGAGGGAAAAGAAAAAGGAAGGAGTCACGATTCTTCTCGCCGTTTCTCCGACACACCGCGACCCTACTCTCCCTCAGCCGCCACGCAAACACGGGCGACTGGATAAACACTGTTTTATGCAGCGACTGGATGAATCTTCAGACAGTAATTACAGTCCTCCACCAGCCTGAGCAGAGCTCCACGGAGCAGGCTCTTCCTCCTGACACCGAGCTGCAGCCGCGTGTGCTATAAAACTGCAGGTGTGTGACATGTCTGTCAATGCCTCTCGCAACCAGATAAATATAAATATTAGACCCCGTGACATGAGCGGATTGCTCTCTGCTGCTCTCAGCCGCGGGTGAGTAATCTGTGGCTGAAAGAGGACTTGTGTGGAGGGACGATTTTATCGTGCGCAGGGGTCAGCGCGGCGTGGAGATTTTTTTTCTTTTGCCTTTCTGCTACCCTGGCACTTTGGGCCTTCCTCTGCTCGGTGTTACAATAATAACACAGATCAGGCCCAAACCAAACATTCCCACAGCCGCTGCGTCTCGGCCATGACGAGATTCAGACCCGATCTACTGATCTGTTCAACAGAGGGCTCGAAAAAGGGCAGAAATGAGGCTTCCGTATCAGGAATGACGAACAGCTCCTCGGCTCTACCTCGCCGAACGCCGATTCATCCGGCTCTGCCCTCCGCGTTCTGCCGGTGTCCGAGCTCTAAAAAGCACATTTCCCGAAGACCTCGGCTGAATTATTTAAAGAGCATCATTATTGACCTCTATCCGAATTCCTCTGAAAGGTACATTAAGATATAGAGAAGCGTTGGAGGTGGAAGTGGGACTGGAGGAGTGTCTCCCCAGGCCGCCCTAATGCACTCTCCTGCTGTACTCTAACTTCCTGTGGACCCCTAATGTGTCCACTGCTCGCCGGCCTGATGAGGGCTACGGCTAATGAGGCCCCCACCTCAGAAACAAAGTATCTCTCCAAACCATCAAGAAGCATTACTATCAAGCTGCAACGAACCGCACGTGCACGCAAAGACCACCCGTCCTTAACCTCCACCTTTAGGTGTGGGTTCTGTTAGGAGACTGGCGTGGGGGGAAGGGTGGGTGTTTTCAGTGCGCTTGTGTGTGGGTGGGGGTGTTGTGAGGGTTAACTGTCCCTCAGGGGGCTATCAGGGAGCTGGGCAGCAGTCACTGCTGGTGTCCCCGGTCCCCAATTGACAACCAGGCTCTGACAGATTAGCAGCTAGTCAGCAACACAGGACACAATTAAAATAATCACTTTTCTTAATTTTGGACCAACGTGCGCGGCCGTGAGTTCGACCCGATTTGAAAAGAGAGGGGGGGGGGGGGGGTTACTGAGAGCTGTCTGCAGGCTTGGGGGGAGGATACAGCGAGATGAGGCCTTTTTGATTAAAGAAAATATTTGTGTTTGTGCATGATCACGGTTTGCAACCCGGGACAATCCTGTGAATTTACTCTTCGAAGTTCAGATCCAACGCGGCGCTTTGGATCTTTTCAATAAGCTCCACATTTTTTTAGGTTGAGCTGTGTTTCGGTTGTTTCTGTGCTTCCTTTTTTAAATTTCCTAACACACAGCAAACAACCCAAAGGTTCAAATCCTCGATGCTAATCTTCTTTCAGTCAAATTAAGGCCTCTGTCATGTTTTAACCAGACGGGATAGAGGGCACAGAAATAATTAGGCAACTTCTGCAACATCCTGAGTGCCAAGGACAGGTGGATTAAAGTATTAAAACAATCGCATTTCAGTCTTGAAATAGTTCTGTGCACAACTCAGCACCGTGTGCATCCGTTCGAGTTCAGCTGCCAGCTCCATAACACCACCGGAGAGGGACAGGGGAAAAAAAAAGCCCAATCCCATTAGTCCCGTACATGCATCTCAGCAGACCTGCTGGAAACGTGAGCAAATCTCAGAGGCCATTATCCTCCAAACTCCTCAGACGATAATCCACCTTCCAACGCAGCAGAACAGTTCTCCTCAGTTATCCGTCTGGTTTCAAAAATCTGGTGGCTTCCAACAGGAAGCAGGGGACGCTGCTTCTGTACCTGAGGAAGCGTTTAACCGCCGTCCTTCAAACGCTATTAGGAGTGGGGATTTATTTAAGGCAAAGGTTCAGCTGTGAGGACATATTTGACTCTATCTGCAGTACAAAAGGCAAGCAAAGTGCTCCAGAGAGCTGGTTCACTCGACCTCAGACTGCTGTGAAACGATACTGAAAAGAAAAGGGGTTAATTATTTTAATAGTAATGGTGTGGAATGAAAAGGGGTTAAAAGCCTTTCTTTCTACAATGTTAACAACTCGTCTTTTTAAATCTCCATCGGTGACCTCATTACTATTGAGGAGATTTAATCTTGTTGGAGCCTGAGCTGCTTATTTTAGAGGAAACTATTTTGCACAACGACTCCTAGGAGGGAAAGAAAATGATAGAAAAAGAAAAAAGAGCGAGACAGAACTGGGTCAAAAAAAGGCCCGAGCTCGTCAGTAACACTGGGATGTTCTGGTTGAGGTGGGGGTCTGCAGGTGGACGCGGTGCACAGGTCACAGGAGTGGTGAGAAGACCCTCGGTTCTCAACTTGGACAATGGTTAAGGGGAAATCTAAGCCTCTTATCCCACCTCCTGCCATCTGTGGCTGCGACACTGACGCACGGGGTCAACTTCTCTCTTTTACCTTCTCTGAAAAAGGAGCACCATCTCCAGCCGCCATCAGCCCGCAGTCCCGAGCGGCGTGGCGGAGGTGGGGTGAACTTTGTGCCGTGAGGAAAAGAAAGAGGGAACCTGTGCCCTTGAGTCGCTCAGTAAAGACGCTCTTAACCAGGCCTGACAGCTGACAGCTCCTTGGCAATTGGGGTCAGTTAAAAGAAAAGTAGCTCAAGTTTTTCTTGGGGCTTTGGCCGCCGAGATGTTCTGGAGCCACTGCCCACCACAGCATCAAAGGGGATTATGGTGACGGAACCATCTGTTGCCAGAATAAGCGTGAACCCTTTTATGTCTCTGCCCGTGTGTGTTTGATGTGTGTGTGTGTGTGTGTGTTTGTCTGTTTGGTGGGAAAGAGAGACGCCTCAGGTTGTGCAGGTGAGGGGGCGCAGTCTCCGGGGGTGGAGTCCGGGCCCCAGGCCTTTATGTTCGCGCCTTTCATTGCGGTTGTGGGTCGAATTTGTTGGGGGTCCCTCTCTCGGCCTCAAACGTGCGCAACCTTTTTTTTTTTTTTGTCGCACAACATCTGACCTGCTTACGTTCAGCGCTCTAATTGTCGTTTAATCACATCTCAACTTGTCACTTAGAAGCCCCCCCACCTCTTTTTCCAGAGGAACATTTGCATATATTGTGAAACTAATTCCTAATGAAAGCTCCAGCAACTGTGAAAACGGGGGAAATGTGGGGGGGGGCGCTCTGTCTGAGGATACAGACACCCACTAAAGGAAGTCTACTATATCTCACCTTAACAGGCAAAAACACCCATAAGCAGACACCACACCTGATAATCTCAATGAAGGTGCGTTTGTCACGTTTGCTATCAGTGTGTGGTGACACTTGACGTGTCAGAATAGGGACGGAGCGAGTCAAAGTGAGGATGAGGGCGAGGAGGAATCCGTTAATAACGTCTCAGATGTTCCGTTCGTGTGCTCGCAGATAAAGCTGTAAAACAAGGTTGTGCCGGGTTGGTCTGGTGGACTACACCGCCTTTACGTTATCGCCCTCATACATCGAGGAGCAGTGTTCCGCTCTGGCGGTGGCGGCAGAGTGGCGGAGGGAGAAATCGTGTTTTTGGGGCCGAAGAAATGCCAGCTCTCAGGAGATCCCCTGGTCTAATTACAGGGCGCGGGAAGGAAAGCTCTTTGTTCCACCTTTTATTACATTAATTGATAAATCTGCTGGTGGCGTTTTTAGTGGGGGTGGGGGTGGGGGCGAGCTCAGGGGGCTGACGAAGGTGGGTGAGAGCTGAGGCCCTGATTTCAGAGGGCTCCTAATCCCGTTAGGGGGCCCGACGGTGGCGCAGCGGCTGCTTTCCCACAGGTCCTGGAAGGGGGGGTGGAGGCTGCAGAGCTGAGATGGCAGTGGAAGACGGGGGTGTGGTGGGTGTTATCTTGGTGCAGACCTTAATTAACTGTCTCTTTAGGGGGTACCGAGGGCCACAGTGAGACCCCGCGTCTCAGTAGCAGGCCATGAGACGCCAGGAAGTGGCATCACTGTCGCCATGGCATCACAGGAAGCCCCGCCGATCTTTAATGTGGACCCCATCCAGTGTAGAGGCTGCAGGAGGTTATCTGGTTTTACCTTCATGTGGTTGGCAGAGGTTTAACCTCACAATCGCCTAATTGTCATTGAAAACCTGATTTAGAGGAAAAGTTCTGCCTGCCGTCGATTCGCAGCGCTGCCGTTGTTTTTTCTGGCAAACGAAAAAGGACAATAAGTTCTAATTCTGAGGGATCGGCCGATCTTGTTTGTTTCTGCTTAAGTAGCTGTAACAGGCTTTGTCATGGCTATAATCTGCTTCTGCTCGTTCTGGCTACCTGCAAACAACAGAGGCTGGGGAGAGCCGCCGCCGCCGCCGCCGCCGCCGCCGCCGCCGTGGCCAGAGTCCGGGCGCGTTACCGGGGCAATTAAACACGTTGGTTTGTGCACACACAACGGTGTCAGAGGTGCTAAGCCGGGGCCAAACACGCCTCATTGAAATGTCCATCTTAAAACCACCCAAGTTCTCCCCCCCCTCCCCCCCCCACACACACACCTCCCTCAGGCAACCAAGATGCTTCCAGACTGTCAAAAGCATTTTCCACAAAGCTGAGGAGAGGGTGAGATGGGGGGCGAAAAAAAAAAAAAGAGCGGACCTGCCACTGTCACATGCATGCTTGTGCGCGTGCACACGTGCACTCGCGAGGCTGTCAGGTAAATTAGATCTGAAAGCTGACAATTTCTGACCATATTTCCTTGATTATTTCGAACAAATGCACACCAGCCGCTCTAAGGAGATTAAAGTGACATAAAAGTCCCGAGTGGGAGGAGGGAGGGCAGAGAATCCAGGTCACCCCCATTTGTCCCCCTGCCTGACAGCAGCTATATCGCTATCCAATCCAATAAAAGTCCCCCCCCCCTCCTTTTGCTTTAATTAATTTTACAGCTAGCTTGCTTAATTACTTTCAATCAAAATCCTCTTGCCATCACAAAATTAGAAATGGTTCAACTCCATTAGTCTAAATTCTTCATTTACATACACAAAGACTGTCAGCTCTTGCTAAGCAAACGGCCTCCTGCCTGATGAGATTGTTTTTTTTCACGCACTCTATCACCCTCCCGCCCGCGCGCGTGCGCGCCAGCACGCCGCCGCGGTGTTAATATTTTTCTGAAAGGAGAAAAGTAGCATAAAATTATTTGATCCCTTTGCTTAAGACGTCGGCTCCCTAATCAGGGTTCAGGTGAGTTGCGGCGCACATCATGCGAGGTAATAAAGAGTTGAGTGTGCTTCTACATCAGTCCAAATTGATTACGTCCACGGCTCGGCGTCAAAAGGAGAACCGCTCAGCCTTCAAAACCGCGGTGGATAATACACGCCGTGCATAAGGATAAACACAATTATTAAGGCAGAGATTGTGTGAATTAACCAGATTTTTCCCAAGGATAAGCAATTATTTCCAGTGAAATTGAGCGGTGGCAGATTATCCGCAGCGCCCGTGTAATCCGGCTCTTTTGTGGAAAAGGTGTTAGCGCCCCTGACACGCCGCTGCCGGTCAGCTGCGAGCGCGGCGGAGGGTTGGGTTTTTTTTGTGTGTGTGCAGAGGGTGGAGAGCCAGCGTCCTCCCGTCCGATCATTTCAACTTGGCACACAACCATGCTCTCCATCACACACACAGCCTGAGGCCTGCACATCATCAAGAATTAAGGACATGCAGATACGTTCTGTGCAATGACCAATGTGAAAAACACAGGCACGGGGCACGCCACGGCCTGTACACACACACACACACACACACACACACACACACACTCGTGCAGACACTGCCACTGTCATAATTAGGTCCTGGGATGAGGGCATTAAACTGTTAAATGTAGTCAGTTCTCCCACTGCAAAACCTCCAAACTGTGACTCTTCTACTTCCTGTCACATGACCACGCCACCATACATCACAACGGCCTCCGCTCAGAGGAGCTCGGATTTTAGCTGCCGGAAATGCCTGTTTATAATCAGGTCGGCGTGAAGAAAAGGAGGGCATGGCTGATGGACTACAGCGTCCGACTCTGGTGCAGGTCTGACCTGGCCTCTTTTACTCCGCCTTGCCCTCGTTCACCAGTCACCATTAACACTGTTAATTATCCGAATCCATCATTCTGGGGCTAAATGAAGACTGCCTCTTTAATTCAATTTAATGCGATGATTTTCCAACTCGCCTTTACTTTGGCTCCAGCTGCTCGCCCACTTGTCCCCACCGTGTCCCCCATCCTGCCATATCTTGCCTCCTTTGGCGGCCTCTCCTACGGTCTGGCTCGCTCCCATTGGTGTAAAGGGGAGGGTGACAAGAGCCGCGGTGATGGCCTGACACACTGTTGATTTCCTATGTCTTGTCTTGGCTCGGCTGGTGGCGAGCAGCAGTTCTGGGTTGCCAGTCTGCTGTGCACGCCGGATGACGCTGCACACACGCGTGCGCGCACACACGCACACACACATCCACACACACACATCCACACACACATACACGCTAGCAGTACCAGTCATGCTCAACGGAGCTTAGCTAATCCTGTCACATCAGGCCACGTTGGCTGAGTTGAGGCCTTTAGCAGTGACTCCCTCTCGCCACGGCGGCCACCACCTCCACGCACCTCCGCGCTTCGCCACCACTCGTTCACTCGCTCCTCTCCCTCACTTCCTTTTACACAAGGTCATGGACAGCTGACGACGGCGCCTGGGCGTTTATGGCTAACAAAGTTCTGCGCATCAGAGCCATACTGCTAAATAATTTTAATGCAATAAATAATAAATACGATAATGATGTCATCACGTCTTTTACTGCGCGTGATGTGTGCGAGGAGGACCGTTTTATGGCAAATATTGTGGTAAAGATTTACTGAACGGGTGAAAATTCTTTAAATTCAGACACACATAAATAAAAAAAACAATAATCTGAAAATGTCAAATGAATACAGAGCTGCATCAGAACATGCTAAATATCGGCTGCCTCTATCCCGTTATTCAGCGTGAGGGTTAAATCGCCCCCATTTCCACTCCGCGCCCCCCTCCCCCCATGCGCTCAGACCCACACGCACGCACGCCCGAGCGAACGCGGCGTTCCCCTTTAGTTTTGTCTTTCTCTTTTCCCAGACTTCCATTGTTTAGCCATATGAGCCAGACTCTGGGAGAGTTTGGGGTGATTTTAGCCATGATTTAATTCGGTTGGTTAAAGGGTGATGTCAGCACAATGGGGAGACAAGCCTCTAAATCCACCACATTCACCCAAAACGCCCAGATGAGATAATCGCGGGTGACGTCTAGAAAAACACTTATTATATTTGCCCATGGCCGGGCCGGGGCTGTTAAAACTCATCGGCATTGTTCTGCTCTTTTTTTCCTCTGGGAAAGAGGAAAAAATATTGCCCGACATGTCATCAAAACTGTCACCCCTTTCTAACGACGCGGTTGTTGGAGTTGAGGACAGAATTTCTAAATGGAAAAAGACAGGGCAGAGGGCTATCGGGTGTCTACTCAATACTCATTTTGTTTGCGCCCAATACTAATTAAATAATACACGCACCAATTTTTAATTGGTTTTGCAGAGATCAACAGTTTCCAAGAAGCCGAAAAAAAAATGAAGCGGGCGGTGAGGACAGAGGTGCTCTTCGGGGCCCGGAACGCTCGTCCCTCCACCCGTCCGTGCGGCCTGAAAGGGCTCCGGGCTGACGAGGCAGCAAAGGAGATAAGAAATGGATCAACGTGAGCCTTTCTCATAGCTTAATTTATTTTAAATCCAAACCCTATTTGCACACCGCACACCGGCAGGCCTTGTCAGCTCCAACTAGCACTGAGATATTTAAAACCATTAATGCTGTACAGCAGCAGCCTGAGCGTGCACGACACAAGCTGTCGCTGCGTGGAAGAGAGCGGCGGCTGTGCCAAGGCTTCTGGTTCTGAACACCATCGGAGGGAATTACAGCGAAATAACAGTAATTATTATTACAGCGCAAATATAAACCTTTGAATGCATGAGAAAAGAGGGGCTGGGTGAGCGCGGGGGCCAGACTCAGTGTGTATGTTTAGCAGAGGGGCTAACCCCGCAGAGGCAGGGGTCAGGATATGAAACACACACAGCCTATCCACCTCCCCACAGGATATCCCCGCAGATCAGCTGCAGCAGCCATGTTGACCCGCCCCGTTATTAAAGAGGCTAATCTGTTCAACATGTCAATGTTAGCACTTTTAGCCGCGATTAATAAAAGAGGACCCCGAGAGTGCTGCGTGTGCTGTTCCAGCGCCCCGGGTTGTTTTCACTTGGTTTGTATTTTTACTGGTTTTGGCTATTTGGTAATTCAACAGTTCTCTTTTCCTCGATTAGCATAAACACTTTGAATTATTAACTTTGTTGAAAGAATTATCATATTCCCCGAATCCAGTGCTGCATGTGTGTTTTTCCCTTCCTGCCAACGGCAAAGAAAATAAAAAAAAAAGGTGCGGTGCAGTTCGGCTATTATTAAAGCAAATGTAACTTTATGTTTTATGGACACGGAAAGGACTGTGCCGCCTGACTTCGCAGCTCTTTATGTGAGCCTCAGACGTACGGCCCAATGCCCTCCACCGGCCGTTAGCAACACAACTTGCTTTCCAAGTGCCTGGCGCTGCGTCTTAATTTGTAGTCTAGCCGAACCAATTGTCTGCTAGCTCAAAAGGTCACAGAGACAATAGAGCACGCAGCCTCCTGTAAAGCCCTGGGTGTTTTGTATGGCTCTCTAACCAAAGATGTAATTAAGACACCTTCATCTTTAGGGGGGGAGAGGGGCACTAACGAGAGCACGCCGGAAACACAACGGCGGAGAGCGGAAAGAGAAGCGAGGTGTTAAAGGTGGAGCGGGATACCTGCGCCCGCAGCCGCTTTTATACGTTAGGAGTGACAACAAAGGAGGCTTGTTGGGGAAAAAGTGAGTGATGCACAGCTACACAGGAGAGGCAGAGGGGGGGACTTAAAGGACGTGATTTATCTGGGCTTGATTGCGTGTTAATCGAGGTTACGTGTATTAAGTGGAATCTAATTGGAACAGACACTGGCAGTCTGACAGATCGACATGATGCAGATGGATTGAGAGGGGAAGGAGGGGGGGGACGGGGAACGGAGACAGGAGACAGGAGAGGAGAGGCAGAACGGCGGCGAATAAAGGACTTTTTTTCCTCCGCAAGTGCGCCTAACTCGACGGAAAGATCCGTTTGAATTTTTTTGTGGCGGGGGGGGGGTGAAAGGCATTAGAATAAAAGCAGCAGGGAAAGTCAACGCCGCGTTCCGCCCGTCTCACATCTGTCTCCTGATTGGCGGCTGATGAGACGTGTAGCCGTTCTCTAGGAGGACACACATGGGCGAGATTGTGAGTGACAGGGCGCAGTAACCCCCCACCCCACCCCCACCCACCCCCTCCTCCCCTCGCAGTTGCCACAAACAGTCATTTGTTCTTTATTGGAAATGCAAAGAAAAAAAAGAAATAGATCAGCCCTCCAAAAACACAGGAGGTGAAGAAGCCGAGCGACAGCTGCCAGATTATTCTCACCTTCTCCGGGACGCTTCGCTCCTTCTGACAGGCGACAACTGTTTTGGAGGGCTCGCTCCTCTCCCCGATTCTGGGGCATTTAGCAAGCGCACTGAATGACCCTTTCAAATGTTATGGGCCGTAAAAGACCACCACCTGTTAAGGCCAAGCAACTGCTCACTCATAACTAAAATCTGACGGAGTCCGTGGACAAATGAGGACACGCCATCGTTGGGGAGCAGGGAGGAAAACGGGAAAACCGAGGCAAAAATGGGATCGTAGCGGCTGTTATCGGCAACAGATCCAGAGTGTAAATAACACAAACTGAGTGACATAAACACCGCTATCAAAATCCTGCTTTAAAATCCAGCTGAAACAGCCACGGCTGCTTGTTTAAAAGTCCCCAAAAAAAGGTGCGGAAATGAGAAAAAATGAGGGGGGGGGGGGAAACAGGGAGAGGGGGACGTTTTCAGACGCAGTTTCCGGGGATAATACAGCTCTGGAAACTTCACTCGTCAACAGAAAACAGCCAAATAGCTCCCGACGTGATCCCATCACGGCGCAGAGACAGAGGAGTTGCTTCGCTCATCCGCTGATCTGATCCATTATGACTGTTACACTAATGGCATTAATAAGGGCAAAATTGCTATTTTCAAACGCAGAATTTTCCTTCGCTCCACTGTTCCTGTTTGAATCCTCACTGGGGGGGGGGGGCACCAGCAGCAGCAGCAGCTCTAAGGTCATTTCTATTTTGCAGCCTGGGTGTACAATGTCGCGGGATTGCAACATTTTGCACGGTTTTAAAAACAACAACGTGAGCGCTGAAACTCGACCCCGCCACATTTTCTGGCCCTGAAATGCTCCCTCGGCTAAATAAAAGCAGATCTATAGCAGGTCCGTGCATCCAAAAACTCCATTTAAACGTAGGCAAAAGTGATGCCTTTACCTCCCTTGTCTACGTTTAACTGAGCTCGTGCACGTGTGCGTGGACATCCCGGCCTCCGACGTTGAGAGGAATGACACTCTGTGATCAAGGACATGAATTCCTCATTGATTTTTAGAGGCCGGCTTAACTATCCATTCCGATTGATTTTTAGCTTTGCCGGGCGTGCGAGTTATGGCAGTTTTAATGTATCATCTGTATGTGTGCTCATCACCCACCGCGACTGGGTTTACCGAACATGCATATGCGCTGCTAGCTGCTCAGCTAAGTTTGTTTTTGTGGGGTTTTTTGGTATTTGCAAACCCCTGAAGTCGAACTCCTAATGATGTGTAAAAGTGTTGCCTTTAAAGGGTTTTGTACGTCAGCCATTAGCAGGGTGGAGACGAGGAGATAAATATTGACATTAACTTTGTTTTTATGACACACTGTTGGAAAAAGGAAAAAGTCCAATGTTAGTCAAATACAAACATTCAAATTTAGACCAGCGGGAAGGAAAAGGTTTTAATTTGCCAACTTTTTAATTATATTTTTTCTTTACACAAGCGATTAATAATCAATGGTTTGCTGATGCGGGAGACAAAGTCGGAGCGACGCGAGTCATCTGTCAGGTAGAAAGTCATTAAAACAGGGACTCGTTTTCCTGCTCGGGTTTCAGCGAGGCAGGGATACATTTCTCTCCTTCAGCAGAAGGCTGCCCCCTCACATGATATCTGCTCCCTCACAGGGCAACTCAAAGGTCCTTCTCGCTCGTTTAATGGGCTTTTATTTGGGAAGCGAGCGGTTTGGGCGAATCCGTCCTCGATTGGAGGTTTTTACCTTTTGTTCACGTTTAAAGGGCTGCATAAAGCGCACTTTACTCCGTCCTTAAAGGACAGAAAGGAAGAATAAAAGAAAACAAGGCTGCTCGATTAATGTTTTACAAGTGCTGCTGTATTCCGAGCTGGGGGGGAGGGGGGGGGGAGAAAAAGAAGAAAACACTATCAAAGCCGGCAGGTTCAGATTACAGGCGCTAATTGAAATTCTGAATTTCTAAGCAAACTCCCTTTTTTTCTCCGCTGTGTGTTCCTTCTTTCCTGCACAGACAATGAAGTCTGCAGGGTTTTTTTGTGGTCCACAAATGACATCGAATCATCTGAGTAATGTGGCCTTTTCTTTTTTCCCCCTATTCTTATGTTCTGCTAGTGGGTTCATGAGACAGCTTAATAAAGCAGTAAACGCTCGGGGAAGCCTGTGTGTGTGTGTGTGTGTGTGTGTTTGTGTGTGTGCAGACATGCTCAGAAGCTCTGATCTTCTACCTCCCCCAAAGCCAAGGGAACAACCTGGATCCTGTGGAATGACGCTCCCAAACAAATGATTCCCAAACTTTATCTGGATGTTAAGGTCCGTACGATGACGTTTGAACAATATAAATGCAGAATAAGTCACAGTATAGGTGGTTTTATCGCTGCAAAGAACAATTAAAAACTCCAAACCCAACTAGCAAAGCTCCCAGGTAGCGTACAAACAACTTCCTGCTTCCGAGTAAATGGTTCCAACCTTTCTCGCTGTCATTATTTATCAGTCAAAATGTCCGTTACAAGCAATTATACAAATGACAGAGTCGGGGAAAAAATGGCATCTTTGATAACCTTTGTACGGAGTTAATCATTGCAGGGAAAACGTGTCTCTTCTCCTTGCTTTTACTCCCTAAACCCCCTCCTTTCGGCCAGATATTATTTTATTGGCTTGTTTTGCAAGCAATATAAAGTTTCTTTTTCCCAAGGTCGGTTGCCTGTGAGGCTTTTCAGGTCACTTCTATTATATTTACATGAAATAATTTTTGATAAGGGATGTAAAAGACCTTTAAACCAGCCTCATAAATGGGAGGTGTAGTTGAAATAAGGACAAGATTAACAGCTCTTTTTTCCCCCTTATCTCGGGAACCTTTATAATTTCAGTCGATTCTCAGGCATCACATGGAGCGAAGAGACGTGAGGACTTGTTAGATTCCCGGTGTGGCCAGGATGCGAGCTCTTGTTTCATGGAGAAGTACCTCCCCTGTTATCTCCCAAGCACTATAATCACTTAACAAAGACTTGGGCATTTGCTCAAATTAAAACATCAATAATGCATAAGTGCTTTTCAGTTTTGAGCTGTAGCATCTCTGTTTCTGGATGAAAGACCCTCTCCACCCTCCCCACCATCTCCACCCTCTCCACCATCTCCACCTTCTCCACCTTCTCCACCTTCTCCACCATCTCCACCCTCTCCACCTTCTCCACCCTCTCCACCATCTCCACCATCTCCACCTTCTCCACCATCTCCACCCTCTCCACCATCTCCACCCTCTCCACCATCTCCACCCTCTCCACCTTCTCCACCTTCTCCACCTTCTCCACCCTCTCCACCATCTCCACCATCTCCACCTTCTCCACCATCTCCACCCTCTCCACCTTCTCCACCCTCTCCACCTGGGAGGTAGGAAGTTGTGGAGCATTTCCGTGAAGCACGCCGATGTCACGCGTGTGTCACCATGAGAGGCTGTGGTGGTAATGGGAGTACTGGTCTGCTGTTGTTTCTGCAGGACTGAGCTTCTCACCCCCAACACACACACACACACACACACGCACACACACACACCTGAACCAGGCAACCATCATGGGAAGCCAGGACTCCGGGGTCAAAAGCACAGATTATAGAGCAACTGGTGAAGTTGGAAGTGTTAATATCGGACCAGTGAATCCATGACCAGCGCTGGTCCAGCGCCAACAGAGGACGAGCTGCCCCATACAGATGGCCTCAAGGACAATTAGCCGTAATGATTGGTTGCCACATAAATGGGGGGGATTCTATTTGCTACTGCACTTACTGGTAATCGCAGACCACATGTCTGACAGCAATATGGCCGACGGCTTCCAAGCCTGAAAAATCTCCGGCTGATTCCACAAAAACAGAGAGAAAAGAGGCCCGTTAATTCGAACGCAAACACGCTATTATCGCCAAGAAGGGAGGAAGAGAGACAAATAGCACAGCGGTCCAAAATATTATCTCCTCAATCATACCCCCCCCCCCCCCCCCCGTATCTTTATTTCACCCTCCCTTCTCCGTCAGTTAGGCTGGCAAACAATCCCCTTGTTAGCAAACTGTTAAGACAGCCGCTCGGTACACAAATTGCGCTCGACCAAGCGAATTTGTTTTGCAAGGGTGACCTGTTTAATCATCTCATTTTCTTTGGCGGACATTTATTCATCTGGTTTCCACGGTTACAGAGAACATTAAGGGGCTACAGTAATAAGGCTGGAGAGTCAAACAGGTAATAAAAAAATTAACGCCATTTTCCAGCAGCCGAGGACAGTGGGTGAAATGAATCAAGGGAGAGGGGAGAGGAGCAGCGTGTGTGTGTGTGTGTGTGTGTGTGTGTGGGGTGGGAGGGGGGTTCCAATATTGTCCAAACAATAAGCCTTACTGGTTATTTTACTCTGTAGATCAGCTGTGGACACGACACTCTGGAGCTGGGAGATGATAACTCTTTTAAAGTGGCCCTGCTCCTTTTATTGTCATTTAGTGATTCCATATTAGAACAATTAAAAGTTAGTCTTAGATATCCATTAACTTTGCTCCTTTTATACTGTATTTTATTTCTCTTCTGCTCCGAACGGGAGATAATTGGGAATCCTGGAAATGCGGCGTGTCAATAACACGTAAGCGACACCGTGACATTTAAATGCCCTGCTGAGAAATGTTCTGTCGTCCTCCCAAGTTTAATTATATTTTCTATTCTTCTGCCTTTGTGAGCAGCGCCACGGGTTGAGCACAGATTCGACTCCAACTTCTGGCCAAATATAGAAAATTCCGGCACAATAAGGGGGAACAGGTGCTGAGGGATGGTAGAATGTGACGGAGACGGAGAGCTGGGGGGGCTGCTGCTGAATGCCAAATAAGGCCGCGAGACGACCCGCAGTTGCACCGTTTTCTGATCGCTATCGCGCGTGTCATCTCCACGACGGCTCCCCGCTCAGAGCGGCTGTATGGTCTCGTAAAAACAGGAGATGGCAGAGCTGCGACATTACTCACTTCTCCACACCTTTCTCAAGTATTTTTAATTGACAACAGGGATTTGGCACGCCTCAAATGTGCACAAATGTTCCCAACCGAGCCCGTCATCATTGAAATCGTCTGGTTTAACCTGTACTGAGGTGTTCTGCAGCTCCACCAACACCTGCCCGCCACCCTCGGAGAACAAAAACCCAACTGCATTCTGTCTTTGTCTCACGCATCTGTACGCCGTTCCTGGGACCGCAACTGAGGACGATGCAGAACGGAAGCGGATGTCTGTAGCGGGGGGTGGGGGGGTGGGGAGAGATGTCTCCCGACCTGGCGCACGATCGGACGTCAAACGCGCAGCCGCTGCTCACGTGTCATTTGAAGCGTCCCCCACCCCAAAAGCGAGGGGCGGGGGGGGTGGGGGCTCAGAGAAATGAACCCATCAGACGCGCGGGGTGAAATCCCCTCGAGGGGAGGGAACGGCCGGCCAGGAGGGAAGAGAGGAGGCGGCTAAGCTGAGCCGACGGGACTGCCAACTGTTCCGCTAACAGCCTCTTAACAGGTGTGGGCTGCAGAACCATGTAATCCTATCAAGTTACCAAGTTTAAAAAAAAGAAAGACAGAAATCCTGCAAACTGCAAACTCCTGCCCCCCCACCCCCAGCCCCCCCCTCTCTCCTCTGTCTCTCCGTCTCTTTCTGTCTCCATCGGTGATAGAAGTGAACAGCTGGGCTTCAGATTTATCATGTACAGACAGCCATTATTGCCGGTGAACAGAATGTTGCATGAAAAAAAAGGGTCCAGTTTGGACCAGTCCGTGTGTGTGTGTGTGTCTGTGTGTGTGTGTGCCACAGAAAAGAGGAGGACAGTGTTTAAACATCAGGGCCTTCCTGTTTGCAGTCAAAAACATAAATAACTACAACATTTCCATAAAGAGCCCAAAGAAGAAGCCAGCCGACGTGTAGGCCCAGGAGTGCTGCATTATTGTAACCCAGGCTGACCCGAACGGCTGTATTTGTCAGAGATAAGAGGGTCAGCAGATACACTATCTGTTTATTACCTGTGTCAATCACTGCCCTCGTCATTAGTTAACCCCGCGCTCGCCGCCTCCCTTTTCAAAGGCGGAGACTTGCGGCCCGCCACGTTTCAGGCCCACCGAACCCCCGGACTGGTTCGCACCTTAAAGACCCCCCCGCCACGTTTAAAAGGATTAGTCACCACATTTTGTGGTGGCTTAATCTCTCTTTCAGCTGGCCTAATAAGTGTGCTTCGATAAGCAGAGCATGCAAATTCATTCATGGCCGGTGGAGCCCGGCCTTTCAGACAGACCCGCCAAAGTCTTCCACTCCGCTAATTACCACTTCATTTTCCCCTTTTCCCCTCTTACGCAGCATATCAACAACTGGAGATTATTCTTCTCCCTTACTTTGCATGAAATTATAATTTCATGTGTGAGATTAGGAAATGGGGTTGTGGGGGGAGGGGGGACGTTGCCAGAAGCTTCCTGCACACAGTGAGGTTGCTGTGTGTCGTCATATATTTGTGATGCTTTTTGTTTTACAAATGTGTGTTATAGGCCCCTCCTGTGCGATAGAGGGGCTAAAGTCTCATCCTGTCATATTTCAGATCATAAACGAAGATCTGAGGCAGAACCTGTTTATCATTCTGGATTTTCCGTGCGTATTAATGAGGCCATTACTCCAGATCGGTGATGGGGAGCATTGAGGTTTTAATTAGGTGCCGACCGCTGAGGGCCCAGGACTGAGGACGGGCAGAGGTGATGCCCCCCACACCCCGCCGCCCCCGCCCTCCTGGGCCGCATCAACTAGCCCTAAACACTCTGGCAACTGCCGGGCGACACGCCTGGCAGTCGTCTGGAGTTTATCTGATGGTTCGCTCGCCGTTTGCTCTTTCTGCTGTTTTTTTTTTTTAAAGGCAGTTGGTGCGATTTGAGGGGGGGTTAAGGTAATTATGGTGTTGGGTGGCTTGTGTCTGATGACTGGGCACATGCTCAATCAAGACTCAGCTGTCCCCCTGTTCCTAACACACACACACACACACACACACACACCCACACACCTCCTCTTGTCTGCTCTGCCCCCCCCCCTCTTCTCCACCCCTTCCATGCTGAAAAAAACAGGCATAACACACACGCAGCCCCACGTAACATCAATCACAGGCTGAGAGCGGACAGTAAAAACCACACACATGCACACACGTGCACACACACACACACACACACACACACACACACACGCTGCTGCTAGCTCCTGTTTTTGACACTTATTTAACATTTCCGGTGCAGATGTAAAGTCAAAATTTTTCAATTTTTTTAAAGGGAAAATCAGGGTTTTTTTTGTGAAATAATGAGAAATATTTTTTGAAATAAAAGATTTGGAAGTAATTTTGAAAAATATGAAATAATCCTTTTTTTTTCCTGTTCTAAACTTTAATTAAACCAAAAACAGAGGGCATTTAATTGCATCTGTGGATATTCGACTGCACAAGCAAGCGCTGACAAAAAACCCACATTTTGGCTGGTAATCAGTCTTTAAATAAGTGTTTATAATATGTTTTTCTCTGGTTGACAAGGCGATACTAATCACCTTGTTGCCGTGAAGCACTCTTCCTTCACAGGGCTCCTAAGAATATAAGAATCCCCCAGGAGAAATCCAACTGAAAGAGGTTAAAGACAATGACTCCCCCCCCCCCCCCCCCCCCCCCCCCCGCATCGTCTCCCTGTTAAATTTATTTCCAAACTCTGTTAATCTGCTGTACACAACATTCCCATTAGCATAGCCCGGCCCCCTAATAAAAATTCTGGCTAGTTTAATTAAAAAATGTAAATTTACTGTCATCCGAGGAGCCGCAGGAAAAGGAAGGCAACAGCATATTTTATTGCTTAAGACATCAAATTGATTCAGGTTATTGCCAAATTGTGATAAAAGGTTATTGAGGGCCTTCAGAACCGGGCTTGTTTCGCTGCCTCGTTCCATTATTTTTTTTTCCCTTTTTTTGTGGAAGGCCGTTAAAGATGGAGAGGGCCACGAAGGGTTAATGAGAGCAGTCAGCGAGGGAGAAGGCAATCAACATTATGACTCATAAGAGAGGCGAAAAACATTTTCCAAGCTGACGAAAAGTTTCAAATTAGGGTGTGTCACGATAATAGTTGTCCCTGTTTGTTGTTATTTTAGACACTAATGCAGGATGCCTCCGATAACCAGTCAGCACAGCCGCAGTTGGCTATTTATTCCTCTTTTTAAAATTGTTATTATCGTTATTCTTTATTAAAATTTTATTTTTCAACGCTGACTTCACAAAATGTCCCGATAAAAGAGTTGAATGGCCAAATTAGATGGCAAGGAGAAGCAGGCAGACTTTACAGAGAGAGAGACAGAGAGACACAGAGAGAGAGACAGAGAAGAAGAAGAAGGCTGGCAAATTAACAACAGCCTGCGGCGAAAAACTGCTGGAGTCAAGTTTGAATTGCTGGATTTTGTTTCGAAAGCTATTTAAAAAAGAAAAGAAAAAGGGCAAACGCAGGTTCGCATTTTCTCAGAGTGTTACACCGATCATTTAAAAGGGTAGATCCTATTTTTTTGAACAGACAGCCTGCTCGGAAACATCAGCCTGACATCAATACTGATTTATTTACTGTCTGGTTTTAAAACAAAGCACCTCAAAAATCAAATTCCTCAAAATAAAAAACACCAAAATGTGAATTTTTATATACGGTGCCAAGAGTCAAATACAGTAGGACTATTAATGCAAACGTGAGAGTGTGTGTGCGTGTGTGTGTGTGTGTGTGTGTGAATATGTGGGTGTGATTAAAAATATGATACTACTTAAGACCGCAAATAGAAAACACGCATGCAAACAGCACACGGAGAGCAACGAGAACTAACTGTGGACGACAAATAGGTGTTATTTTTAAACTCCTCGTTGGAGTAAAGTGGCGAGGAGAGTGTAATCCCCGTAAGTACACGCTGCAGCTCCAGCGGGACAAGTTCGCTCCGCCGGGCGGCTGCAGCTAACCTGACACTGACGGCCACACGTGCCCTACGTCTTCGTTTGTGCATAATTTAAAAAAGGAACGACCTCACTGCTGATTTCTGAAGTGGGTTTTTCCTGCAACTTTTCTCCAAGCGCGTGTGTGTGTGAGTGTGTGTGTGTGTGTGTGAGTGTGTGACGGGCTGCCTCGCCTGAGAGTTTACATTTGAACGTAGTGTTTGCACTAATCAGAAACACCTGGAAAGGTGCGAGCGCCGTTCCTTTTGCCTTTATATGTGCGACAATATGAGCAACCCAGCAGTTTGTTTGCTTTGTCCCCTTGGCAACAGCCCCTCAGGCCGTACAGCGTGCTGTAATGGCTCTGCCTGTGCCTCTCGCTACCTGCGCTCCTGACACAGGAAACGCTCTTTTACCCAGAAAATATTCAATTTAAACAGCAGGCAGCGCTCTGCCCGGCGTCAGGACACAACCAAGTCGGCTTTGTGAACTTTCCGTCCTGTGTGTGAGAGCGGCGCCTACGGTGCCGAGCAGCAGACGGGGCAATCATATTTGATATTGCATTCACCTTTGGGCACTGTCAGAGCGCTATAAATAAGGGTGTCGCAACACACTGGCACATAGTTTAATCATGAACAACTTCCCCCTCTCAGTGGAATCGGTGAAAAAAAGGCGCACCTTTAACTGTCAGCTAATAACGCCTATGAAAGGAAAGAAGAAGAGTACTCACCATATTCAGGGAAGTCGAAGTTAAATCCTCTCAGACATGTAACTTTCATAATATTACTCAACTCTGTCAGAAAGTCATTCGAATGTTGGATGGTGGAGGGGCAAACGGAGAGGAAAAGTGACTAGGTAGAAAAAAAAAGCCTTCCTTCAATCATGTACTAAACTCCTTGACATGCAATCTGTCAATAGTTTGTTGCTGAGATAATGCCGGTTGCCACGAGTGGATTTGATTGGCAGCTCAGGGTCTGGCCCCTCCTTCCTGTGGTTTGACGGGGGGTAGGTGAAAGAATATGGAGCCTCCCCCTTCCCTGCTCTCTCGCTCTCCCTCTCTCTCTCTGTCCCCGCCTCTGCTGCGCTGCCTCTGCTCTCTCTCTCTCACACACACACACCCTCACACACACTCGCGCAGACCAAGCTGTTGGTGATGTTGTCTGAATAGGCTGATAGGAAATTATGGCAGAGGAACCCGGAGCAGTTTTTTTCCCTCCCTCCCTCGGTGGGCTGGCCTTTTCCATCTTTGTGGTCTTCTAGCCTTTCAACTCTCAGGGGGCGGAGCTTCCACTGCTTTATGCAAATGAGGGGAGGACGGCGCTTCAAAAAAAAAAGGGGGGGTTTGAGGTGGAAAAGATTACAAGTTTATTTGAAATAAAATTCTTGGGTGTTTTGTCTGGACTGCAGGATCAAAGAAAAGGATGCTCTCCTTTATTACCAGTTTATCGCCTCATTTTTATAAAAATCCTGGCCCTCTCTCGTTTATTCTTGACAACTTTCTCTTGCTCTTCCTCGCTGCCACGTCCTCGGCTCCCTCTGCCTCTCTCCTCGCGATGACCTATCAGTTTTCATTGTAATTTCAGGGGAAATGATAAACGGCGGCTGTTACCAGGTGACAATGAATACTTTATAAGACAAACCCCTTATTTGCCTGGCAGTTTCTTCTGCAGCACCATGCAAAATGCCTGCAGACGGACGGACGGACGGACGGACGGAGCGCCAGGCCTATTCACTGCAGACCCGACCGGGCGAGCCAAGAAGGCCAGAGTTTAACGGAAAAAAAAACAACCCAAAAACATTTTATCGCGAGAATATTTCCATTTTATTCAGGCAATAACTAACATTTACTGCTATAGAAAAGAGGAAGTGAACGAGTTTATGGCTGTGAACCATAATTCAATAATGCATAGGTCTGCCTTCAGTTCCTTTACTGCTGCTAGCAGAGTCCAAAGTATGTACATGAAACAGGTTTTGGTTGATTTTAAAATTACAATGAGTCCTTCCTGTAATGACGGGAGTTTAGAAAACAAGGCAGTGTCTCCGCCTCCCTGACCCACATGAGGGAAAATGTCCTGAGAAAGCAGCACTGATCTGGCAGGATAAGGTAAATACGGCCTCAGCAGCGCACACTCAGAGAGGTGGTGTCAAATAAATGATTCCACCCATAAGAAATAATGACTTTAATCTAAAACCATAAAACCAACAGACAAAGTCTTTGGGAAATGATATTTAAACAGAATTTACAGTTTGGTTCGAGCACAGCTTGAGATAATGGAGGAGGGGGCGGGGCTTATTCAAACCAGCAGCGGAGTCTCCCGTTTATGGCGTCCGTGCTAATGTAAAGTCTATTGTGTGCTTTTACAAATCTGCTGTCGACTCAAAGAGAACAGAATGTTGTCCAAAGGCGGAGAAAAAACTGGTGCTTTTAAAGTTTTTCATCTTTACACGCTCCCAAACGCAGCCTGAACGTCCCACAGGTTGATGCCTGGACGAGTCTTTCTTTGTCCAGGATGATGTCCTGGTCCCCTACCAACGCACTCACCACGTGCAGACTGTCAGTAGGATAAAGACTTTCCCTGGAAGCATTTCCAATGAGTTTATTCACTTTTACCCCCGTTTTTCCCCCCTGATTCCAACAATCTCAAGCCGTGTTTTCCAGGGACGCGGCTACACTTGATGTTGGGGATGTTTTCGATCTGCCATTCATCCACGGGAGGGAAGGTCCATTGCCCAGGCGCCCCCAGCGCTGCGACCTTGGAGCTGCCATCTTTGGGGGCGAAACCATTACTTTTCAAAAGGAGCTGCGGGGCTTTCCGTTTGATGTGGTCCGGGGGTATTGTACGCCGCCATGCGGGAGAATGTCGAGGGCAAGGTGGAGTGTGTGCGCGCATGTGAGCGTTTGCGCGCGCAGCCGTGCATGTGACGTGGCAGGGGGACAGCATTCAAAGGGCCGCTGGGACAGACGTTTGGCTGCCCCTGACAGTGCACCCCAGGAGGGGCTGGTCTGCTGAAGGGCCCACTCCGGGTCCTCCTTTTCCGGGGGACAAAAGCGAGCGCCCGTTTGATAGATGTGAATTCTCCGGCTTTTGTGCCCAAAGCCTTGAGACATGCCGAGTGAGAAATCTGACCTTTGCCGAGAGTCAGAGTGCGTTTTCCATCCCCTGTCGCCGTCAGTGGCGAGTAAACAAGCGCCAGGCGAAAGGGCGGGCGCCGGTACGAGGGCGTACAGGTGGTGGGTGGGCGGGTGGAGCAGCGTGGGGCCCCCCTCTTCTGCACCTGCGAGTTTTGACACAACAAATTAACGCAGTCTGCGTATTCCGGTGCACAGTGGAGCCAAGTCGAGCCTGGATCTTCGCCGCGGCGCTGTCGTCAAATTGGCAGGAAATTGAACGTGTAAAAGCTTAATTCCGAAGCAGCGGCTGCTGAAGTGGGATTTCGACGGGGGTCCGCCGCCGTGTTATTCCAGGCTGCCTGCGATGCGAGACATTATTCCCTCTCACGTTTGTTTATATTGCATTATATATTTATTTTTAAGCAGAGAAGGGCCTGAATATTAAACCGACAGGCGAGCGCGGGCCGGGCGGCGATGGCGGCCACGCCGATGATCGCCATCCGCCGCTGATTCGCGTTTGATTTTCCTAATTGCTGTATGTACAGCTACACACTAAAGGTACACAGTCATGGTCAGAGCGTGCATGAGGTCTGCGTAAGTCAACACGTCTCTCCCCCGTCCGTGTTTACCGTCCCAAATTACGTGAAACGCGCCATATATCATGTTCGCTGGCGGCGCCGCGCTGAGAGCCGAGATTTGGGAGATAGAACGGGCCCACGTTTTTGAGTCATACATTTTTCTTGACACTGCTTTCATCCCCCAGCCCTAATCATCATATCTTCTCCATTGCTCTCCCGGATGCAGACATCCATAATGCAATCTTCCTAATTTTGATCCCTCGCAATCTGGTTTTTAAAAAGGGAGGGGGGGGCGAAAGGGACATATTTGTGAAGGCTTGCTCGGTAATCATTTTAGACAGATAGCCTTTCCCAGTGCAGATGAGCAAATATTTGTAAACCAGCTATCTAATGGAAAATTAGAGTGAAATTAGAGTGAAATTCATGACAGTGAAATCCGATTATCTGTAATTCTATTATGCCATCTTAGCCCACACAGCATATTTTTGTAGAGTTTTTTCCATAAATACCTATGCCAGGGGTCCCGCTAATCAAATAAAATTGAAATTCATCTTCCCATTAAATTCAATTAGCCGCAATTTCTAAAGCCTAACAAAGATTTTAATTACTAAATTATAAAATTCTCCCTAGCCAAATTGGGGAGAGAAAAAGTGCATACCCTGCTTCTGAAAAACAAACCCATGAAAGGAAATTGTTGATCAAAAAAGATATCCAGGGGAAAATAACATTAGGGAGAGCACTGGGGCCTTTATTCAGCGAGTCTGGGCGGGGAGTGACGTGTGCCAAGCGCTAGGCTCCTGGGCCGGAGGAAATGAACTTAGCCGAGGTTCTCTCTGCCTCTAAATGTCTGCCCTCAGAGTTATTATGCTGTAATTGACTAATTGACACCTTAATTTCATTTATGGGGCTCCTGTGTTCATAAAGCAACCTCTGGGTGGGGCAGTGGTCTTGGTTGGGAACGGCGCAGCGAACACGGAGGACAACAGGTAGGGCCGCAGGCCGCGGGCTCCGTCCTCGGCAGATGACATGATTACGCCTTTGATAATGAAATGGTCGGGAAGAACATACTGACTTAGCAGAGGCTTAAGGAGCATCTTAACTCATATGTTTAAATCCCTCTGATGAATACTGATGGGTAATAATCATGCATGTCCAGTCCTGCAATCTGGCGCCGCTGACGCCGATGACCTCCTCCAGGGTCAGAGGGGTTTGTTTTTGGCAAGTGAAGTTATTACACGTCAAATGGCGCTTCCACAAACGTTTGGGATCGATGGGCCTCCGAATCACCGCACCTACGCCCGCGCTCGACTGCTCGCATTCGGCAGCTGCTAATAGGACAGCTCTGGGGTCCCGGGTCAGCCCCCAGGTCCGATTCCCAGCAAGCCCCCCTCCTTCTCCTCCAAATGGGGGGGTGGGGGTGGGGGGGGTGTTAAAATAAGAGCTCAGCAGCCTCTGTGGACTACAAAGCTCCATCTGAAAAGGCACCTGCTGCTGTTATTCACTGTGGCAGCTCACTCTTTCTGCTTAAAGGACACGTAGGAGAGAAAGGCTGACTGGGAAATGATGAATTATTTAACTATGATGTCTAATTGTTTCAAGGCAGACATCTTGTTTCTGGACGGTAAAGGCTTGGGGGTGAAGAAGTGTCTATAAAGGGGTCCGTCTGCCGCGGATGGCGGGCCGTCTCTTCCTCAGAGTGGCTGCGCAAATATGACCGAACTGAAACTTTAATCTGCTTCTTCCACGCCCAAGCTGGCCGGGTATTAAAGCTAATCTTTTTTGTGTGCGTCATATGGTGGGAGACGGAGATGGAGCTAATTTTTTAGAGACAAATCTGATATTTGTCAACTGCTTGAAAAAAAAATAACAGGGGATTTTCTCATAATCCTCCCTCGGATGTGAAGGCGCGTTAACAGCGAAATGCAGATGGTGCTCTGTGCGCCGAGAGTACCCGGCACACGGCGCCGTGCATACGGAGAGGCGCAGCTAGCCTCGCAAGGGCTCAAGACAACCTGCAGATAGTAAAATTCCCCCCACACTCAATTAACAAGTGGCTTTTAAAGCAAGGGGGGATATGAGTCTGTTCTAAGGCGCGGAGTTAGCTAAGCACAATTCTCGCTTGCTTCACTTTACTTCTTATTCACGTGCTGACGTCTTATTTTTACCTCTGGGCTGAGTTCATCAAATATTCAGATGCAACTCCATTCCAATAAGGAAAAGAAAACAAATTATAAATAAAATGGAGGCATAAATCTTTCAGGCTTCTAATTCTGACTTTCCCTCCGAGTGTTTTTGTCTTTATTTTGCCCCATTAAGCAGTTTTTCTTTCCGCTCCCACTGCTGGGCGTGGCTGATTCTACACTGGCGGGAAGAGACCTCGGCTCTTCTGCTCTTGTTTTTCTGGAACGCAGCAGTCTGTGGTGTCATAATTCTCTTCTGCACAATTATCACTTGTGTAACTTTTGGTTCGTTTTTTTTTTTATGAGAGATGGAACAATGAAACTTTTTTGGTTTTATTCTTCTCTGTCACGTGTCCAACTAACCCATCACCGCAACGCTGTCGTGACCACTTTACCTTCTGCAATTTGCAAAGATGTTTCCTCCTTTTAACACCGTGCGCTCTGCCAAATGTACCGAAGGAGCACGTCGAGTCATCTGCAAACTTAAGATACACTTAAATGATGCTCACAAAAGGAAAACGGTTGTTTCAGCATTTTTACTGGTTCCACAACAAAAATACTGGGTTGCAAAACATCACGTGATTGCTATGAAGCACTGCATTATGGCCTTTTTCTGCCTTTAAGTGCTAATAGCATTAAGAAAGACAATAAATTCAAAAGCAACAGGCAAGGAAGTTTTATTAGTCTGCAGCCTTTGTGTTTGTGCAGCACAAGATGGGCCTGGCTGGTATTGATCAGCCCCACCGTGGAAAAAAATTGACATTATGTGCTCTATGAAATTCAGCATTTTCTTAACCTTCAGCACTGCTTGTCATTCCCTTATAAAATTAATAAATAAATATAAACTATGGGGAAGAGGTGGGAGGGGAGGGAGAGAAAAAAATCGCTAAAGCTCTTTTGCTGTAATTGGCTGAATAGCAAGGGCAGCAGAAAATTTACAGGCAGACAACAGTGTGAAGGGGACTCGGTCACAGTGCAACGCTAAGCCTTCAGCACCGGCGAGGCAGGGCGGGCTTCGAAGGGCCCGCCTGGCATATCTGGACCAGCACAAGGCACTTGTCTCTCGCTAGCATTAGCCACAGATCACAGTCCATTTTCTGGACAAGTTAAGTAAATAACCCAAGCCGGCATGCATAAGACAGCGACAGGAAAAGAGAAATCCCCCAAAGTCACAGTGGTGACACTCTCCTAAATCCAATCAAACAGAGGAGGGAGAGAGGAGCGACGGAGGCGAGAGGGGAGGAAGAGATCCTCTTTGCTGCCTGTGTGTGTGTGTCCAACAGCACTGATGCAATAACACTTCATTCAGTGTTCAGCTCTCCTCAAAGGACAGGCAGGGATAACACTTAAAACCCTGTGGCTTTATCTCCTGCAGATTTTCCATAAAATGCCAAGCCAGGGAGCCCGGGCCATGTGACTACCATGTAGGTCAGGGCAGATGGGGGGTAGAAGAGTGTGGGAGGTGAAGGGAGCCAGACACAGTGGGGGGAGGTCGGGAGGGCTTTTTTTTTCTTTTTTAATGGAACTGTTGAAAATAGCAAGCACTAACCAGATTAGATCAATTAAGTTCCTGTATCTGCTGCTGCAGACCGGAGGGGAAATTCAGACGTAAAGGCACAAAAAGAAGCTACAAAGCAGAAGCAAAGCAATGGCACAGAACTATAATGGCCTTTTTTGTTTTTTTCAACATCCCCACCCAACACCCAATAAAAATCTATTCAAAAATCCAAAAAAGAGATGAACTGACCAGCAAAAAAATACAGTGAGTCCTCCAGATAGAGAACAAAATCTACAGTAACATTATATATAACTCAAAAAGTCGACGGGAGGGAAGATGTGCACAGTCGAGACCTCTGGCAGGTGAGGGGGAAGTCCATTCGGCCTGGCAGAGCTAACGCTAATGCTAGCTCACGGTCATCATCGGCGACAGCCCGCGCGCGTCTGTTTCTGGAAGGTAAACCGTGACCTGACAGAGGCAGCACACATACGTCGTAACACACCAGATCTTTGCTTCTACTGTACGTAAGCATTTTCTGCGGAACAGGTTGATCATTATCCGTGACATTTTTAGAGTATGCGGATATGTCAATATGCCCGAGCTCAGTGGGATTGTATAATTGAACTGAGGGTCCTTATCTTCCATATGGTGGGGGCACAGCTTCCCAGTGGAATACCAGTAATGCTTTGATGGGATACAAAAGATGGACAGGACCCGACTCTGTGCCGCCGGCTGACCTTGACCTATATTTTGACCCACGTTCGCACTCAATCACAGGACTCTGTTGTGATCAATAGAACTCAGGTGAAAGTGGTGAACGATACCAACCCCCCCCACCTGCCTCTGACAGTCAGAATGTTCTGTGGCATTAGCAACGACGGCTAATCTCGCATAACAAATCCCCCATCGAACTCAAAGTCACCATCCATGTGAAAAAGGTATTGATCAAAGCTAGCATCTGTCCATGCAGAAGAGCTTGTTTCCATTGATTTTTATTTCCCTTTCAGCCGAAAAATATAATGGAGTTTCTATAAAACGGGCCGCATTTCGTGCGTCAACACTGATGATACTGGCCGTTGCTAGGGAAACTTGGTAATGGTTTACCAAAGATCAATTACTTTAATGCACAGCATGCTACGGCGGGGTCAGTAGGAGTCACTAATACTGTAGCTTAGCGTTCTCCCGCATAAACACCATCACACTGGGCTCACTCCACTGCTACTGGAGCCACTGGTCGGTTTCCACTGCAGGAATAACAAAGCAAAGCCTGTTATGAGGATACGTGTTGCATAATTGATGCTGGTGTCTAAATGAAGGTTCTCTGTGTTATTACACTGCTTTATGGAATAGTTTCCTCTAAATGGTCAACAACGGCTTTCAAGAGTCTGTTAGTTAGCAGGACGCTGTGACAGACGCCGTGGAGACGGGGCCGAGGGCCGTGTCAGGAGTCTGGACCCTTGGATGGGGACGTTTACTTAAATACCCCCAAGATTAACCAGCCCACGTCTGAAACGACCCAAATATAAAAGTTTGTGCGCCGTTAGCTCCTTTGTTATTGTGGACACGCTGCTGGTCGCTGTGTATTCAGTGAATCTTTGTGACAAAAGCTCAGGAAATAAACTAATTAAAACACATGATTCTGTAGCATTTATGAATAAAAGTAGGAGCCACTTCGAACCAATAGGATTCATTGTTGTTTTAGAGAAATTCGTTTTACTCTGTGTCTGTAATAGGTTTAGTTATGGGAAACTTAAAACAGATCAATTAGACCGTAAAAACCATTGCCCAATCCCCGTCCCCCAATAAATCCCTTATAATCATTATTGCTTATGATTGTGGGTGAGTGAGACAAACAAGGATAAACGGATACGTTAATATTCCCGAGAAAAGTAAATCCTATTTTCTTTTGGAAGCTGTTCGTTCTCACAGAGATGTTAAAGAAGTTCTTTTGAATTGCAGATCAAATGCGATTTCCAAGTCAAACTAAACCAGATAATAATAACCAAATAACCAAATAATCAATTAAAGGATCAATAAAACTGTTTGCACTATGATCATGAAAACATGTTACTGTCTGATGGGAAAGACGTTATGTGAGGTCAGCGTTAACACCTGGGAAACTGCAGCCAGAGGCAGGGCCAGGGCTTTGACCTTTGACCTCTAACCGACAAAACCTCCTGGACCTACAAGTGTGATTGGAATTTATTTTTAGAAAAGTAAACAAACATTCCCTGATACTTTTTTTAGCCTGAATTAATGTTTGTGAGTAGTTCAGGGTCCCATGGCGGGGTGAAATAACCTAACTCGGCTACCTGGTTCCCAGAGGTTTCAACCCAACAACCTTTGAGCCCATGAGCCGCCACAAGAACAATATGTGCAGTATTTGAACGGTTTTGTTGCTGAACTCAAACAACTGGAATAACCAGCTCATTTCTGTCACCTTCTCAAACAACCCCCCCCACCCCCACCCCCCAACAAGCACCTGTGTCAACCATTTAAAATCTTCAACTAACAGGATGTTGAGACCCAATCACACAAACGCATCCTTCGGTTCCAGTCTGGAAGACAGAACCACGGAAGCCCGTCGGATCCAAGCTGCCTTCCTGGACCTTTAAGCTCTCTTTAAGGCCTTCCTCCAACACCTCCCTCAAAGGGCGCCGTGTTCTCCCGCTGTCACCACCGGGTCAACACGGCTGGGATCTGTCGTCACGGAACGTTTTCAGGATGACGGTTTGCAAATATTTTAAATAAGCATCTTTTCTGCCATATCGTTCTAAAACAAACAGTTTCCCCCGCATTCCTGATAAATATTTATTATTAACCAACACTGATCAACAGGAAGCCGACAGCCTCACAGAAGGAAAGGCTGCTGCGAGGCCACGCGGCATTTAAGTGGATTACGTCTAAAACTGCCTTTTACAGATCGTTAACTGTCAGCGGGATGAATTTGAATCTTTTCTAAATATAGGAGATGCATTTCTTTTCTTTACCGGCAAAGTTTCGACAGGCTTCGGGCTTTGGACTGAAAATAAAGCGGCGCTCCATCTTTCAAAGATGTACTTTTCCTAAAGCATTGTTGATTGCCCTGTGTCCATTACTTGGAAGGATTATGATAATATTCCACATTGTGCTCGGCGTGATGCACAGGAAATTCAATACTCAAAAGGTTAATGCAATCAATTAGGATGACAAAGGAGTAAAGTAAAACCCTCCTGCTCGTGGAAAAAAGAGAGGGGGGGGTAGGAGGTATTGAAAGCTTGAATGGATCCGCAGAGAGAAAAGAGGCACTTGAAAACGACAGAAAAATGGCATTTATTCAGCGAGTATCGTCCAGGGCCAGCCGCACAATGTGCACGCTCAAAGGAAGAAATAGCTCTTAGGTGGTGAATTGGATCATTCGGCACTCAACCTGTTGTAGCAGAACAATGCAGGAGCAATATTTTTATTTGAAGGTAATCAGATACCTCGGCCAAGAAAATAATATCCCGTAGTGGAGGACTGGACATCGATTCATAACCCTGACAATGCCGGGCGGACTTCTGCTCCCTTCACACTCAAGTCCTGCCTCCTTCTTCCCTCCCACGTGCACGTCGGCGCAGGGCCGAATATTAACGGCAGCGCGGTGGCGTACGGGAGCGTCGGCTTTTGTTATTTAGATGGATGCTACAATGCTAGGCAACACAAAGGAGTCTAATCATCGCAGATAAATGGATAAACCTGGATGGTGGTGTTGAGCTCTCCAACCATTGTAATAGTCGATATTACCTTTTCAGGCAGAGTCTGTCGAAACGCTGACGTATTAATCACATTTCAACAATCCTCCGTGGCTAATGATGATATTAGAGGAGCCCGGGCGCTAACATTTCGCTAACGGCCGCGGCGCCTATTTTTTGCCGATAAGTTGTGCGAGTAAAAAAGCCTAAAACCTTGTAATCCGCTTAGGTAAGGCGGCGGACTTACCTACCTCTGCAAACACACAACCTCATAAATCTTCAGCGACATTCTTTGCAGGAAACCTCCAGTCCGCATTCTTCTGACGGAATGTTCCCGTTTTTAAACAACGGCAGGAGTTAAAGAGCGGGCGCAGGGGGACGGAATAGCTTGGAAACGGACCCTAATAAAGTCTCCAGTTAAATCGAATGTGTAACTCAGTGAGTGAGCCATTTGACAAATTGTTCCCGAGAAGAGCTTCATAAAAAATAAAAAAAAAAGGGGGGGGGAGCCAACAAAGAAATGACAGACTCATGCATTGATTTTCTGCCAGACTCTTATAACTGCGGCCTTTTTTTCCCCACTTTTCCAACCTTCCCTGGATGCTTGAAGAGGACAGGAAGCACAAAAGCGGAGGTTAGTGTGTATCCAGGGCTTGTGTGCTTCCAGCAGAAGAATTCCACTTTTTTCTTCAGCAACACAACCGCTGTAATTTGACCTACATCACATTTTTCTGTTTGGGCATTTTTGGGGTCCAGCAGCCACGTCAGGAAGGACAAAAGAGCCAAAACGGGCTTTGAAGTCGTCCCTGAATGAGAGCGAAGGGACTGACACATGAAATGCCCTCACAGCTGGGCTGCCCCCCGTCAAAAGAAAAACAAATACTTTGAATGAGAGGGGGACACGCCGCTCCTGTCTGAGCTTCCTAAGGCCCTGAGCCGCCGCCGGGAGGTGGGCTTTCACGATATGCCTGTAATGATGGATGGATTGGGAGGAAAGTCTATTCACATGGAGATGTTACATCATAAATATTTACACAGGGCCGCCGTTTCCATGTAGCCTTCGCTTGTGTTGACACTGAGAAAAAGAAACTTTAAAGGACAAAAAGCGGAATGAGAAGACCGAGAAGGTGGCGCTCCAGTTTTTGTTACATTAGAGTGTGGGCAGCGGCGATAATAAATTGAGTTTGGTGGGTTGCTGCTCCTTTTTTTTTCCACAGTGAGGCAAATTATCTTTCCTACAGCAAACTGTGGGCTTTATTTACCTTTACCCATGACTGAACGAACCAGCGTTTATTAGAGAATCATCATCCTCCTACACACAAACTCGGGGAAGCCAACGAGACGCTCAACAAAGTGAGGCTGAATTTCAATTACAGATCATTATCTGAGCCAAGTTCCCCGGTTTCCACCGCGAACGGCTCGTTTTAACGAACCTTAACAGACCGAAATTACAGCAGACACGTGCAAATTCAAGGAAAATATCACTTCAGTACTCCTGATCTTTAACTGCAGCTCAGAGAACGTGTTGTTGGTAATAAGCCCTGCAAATTTCTGTTCACTGAGCTCAATTAAAAGCCTTGAAACCCCCCGAGAGTGTCCACAGAACCGGCGAAAACAAATCTGGCAGTTTAATTTTCTTCCCACTGTCGGAGAGAGGGACTCCACACTGGGAGTGTTGGGGTTGCCCAGCGTTGGAGCCAGTTGGACTTGTGATCAGCTGCATTAACGCAGATGAAGAAAATCAATAAAATCCACAAAAACACCTGAAGATATTTCTAATTTACCTTGGAGGGACTGATTCCGCTCAAACAAGCAACAGGGGAGGCCATGTGAGGAGCCCGCCAAGCCAACAGGTGGCGATATAACTGTCACCCTGCACCCAGTCAGAGGCGTCGTCAAGACAACGTAGCCCCAACGTCTCCCGATCCGCAAAGGTTTTTTTTTTTTGCTATTTTCAGGAATAAGGAGTGGAATTCAGGATTTGGGATGTGGGACGTGGACCACATCGCCTCTGAAGGTGGTGGACTCGGATTCCTCTGTGTTTCTGGGCAGGAGAAGGAAGGGAGGGGCTTGGCTCCTCTTCCTCTTTGTGCAAATTCATCCTGGGGGAGAGGTTTATAGTTGCTCACCTTCAAACATTGTGGCCATTTAAATGTTAGTTATGTCCCTGTTGGGATCGGTTATACGTCCCTCTCTGGTTTACCGTGCAGCAATTGAGTCCATCTAGGGGGTCAATGCGGTGGGGGAGATTCCCGTACGTCTTCTACTAGCTCCCAAACACGTTGCGAGCAGGTTTTCCGCCGCTCTGATTGATGCAAGGAGTGTGTCTTCTTTCTGGTGTGTGAGTGACACCGCCGCAAACAAAGGGCCGCGGTGTAGCCCTCCGCCTCAATTCACGGCCACGCCGCCCCCCGCTGATAGCGAGGGTCTCTGCTTTGACACGAGACAGCCCACGGTGTCACTCCTGAATGTTTAGATCCCTCTTGACTGGGAGGCCGGGGGCAAGGGCTGTTGTATGCCTCCTCATGACAGACTCCCACATCAGCATTGTGCTCATACCAGCTAACATCATTAGCACAGAAGGTTTCATCTCAGGCAGAGATGAAAAAAGATTGAAAAAAAAAAAACCCCAACAACCCAGTTTCTTCAAGTCACAAGTCATTAGCGTCCTCTCGGGAGTCAAATTGTACAGAGGCGGATTTTTTTCTTTTTTATCAGCAACAAAAGGTTTTATGCTGCTGTTAATTTGGTGGATGTCATCTGTACTTAGATGTCTGTGTCTAATGTCTGTTACAGTAATAAATGCCATATAGTGGAAAAAATGATATTATTCTGTCAAGATGACAACGTGGGACGTTGCCACAACAACATCTAGACATGAAGCAGGCATAAAAGAAGATCAAATTATAATTAATGGAACAGTGAAGCAGGGCTGGAAACAGATTATGACGTTCTGTACGTGCAGGCAGCTTTCTCAGGAGACGGGGGTGTTAAAAATAACAAAAATACAGGTTTTCTTCGGTTCTACTTTATATTATTCAGACCTCCGGCAGATCATTTTGTGTTCAGGAATAGATCAAATAGGATTTATATGTATCGTTCAATAGGGCAGGTTAGAATGGCTGCAGCCCGACTGGGGGGGCATTGACAGACGCTGTGAGGGGGGGCTCATCTTAGAAACCTTATTGAGAAGAGAGAGAGAGAGAGAGAGAGAGAGAGAGAGAGAGAGAGAAGCCTTCTTTGAAAAACAGATACATCAGTGCGCCCGTATAGTGTACCACATCGCTGTGAGTTAATCAGTTGGAAAATAAAACGGTGGGATTCTAATAAGTCATTTGTCAATTTTTACAACCCCCAGACACATTGATCCGTGCGGATTAATGAAGATGCCTGATATTGTTGTAGATATGAACAGGGGAGATGTTGGGGACAGTAATCAGTCATGTTGGGGATTTGTCCTACCTCGTTTTCTCTTCCTGGGGAGTCACTCGGCACGGGGGCTCACTTCATCTGAGGGAGAGAGCAGAGATGATTATTCCGGTATGAATGCACACGCAGGCCTCTGGGAAAGCTAGCCACACGCTCACCCATCTCATCTCATCTGCGGTGTTTGATGGAGCAACAGGAAAATGTACACTTTGGCTGAGTCCCGAGGTGCAGGGAACGCCGGGAACTAAGTCACAGCTGGTACCCGAGGCAGCGAAGCCTGTAAAACCCGCTGAGGTGGGGACAATGTGGTTGGTTTTAGCTTAAACTACGGCTGATGTTTGGATTCACCGTCCTGTGTATCCACGATGGACATGGCAGAAATGGCGCCGACGCCTCTGGAGGAGCCAGCTATTACAGGAAGTGACACTAAAGAGCTACCTGTTGCTCCAGGCGACCCGAGCGAGCTTCACGGGGTCACGCAGGCTCTGATCGACTGGAGCTACTTTGCTTTGCGGCAAAGGTTGTGCCTGGGTGGGGGCTCTCTGAGCATTCATCTGCATAAACTGGCCTAGCATCGTGACCCATTAGGGTGAATTGTTTGCATGTAGGTGAAATTACGCTCAAAAACACAAGATGTGAACGTTCCCCAGCAGCTTGTGCGACTCCAGTGGACGAGGACCGGCTATATTAGCAGCCATTGCACAGATGTCTCATCTGAGAGACAGCAAAGTATGAAAAAACAAAGTTTACAGTGTGCTAGCGTGTCATGAATTCCTAATTCAACCGCATGTCTGTACGTACAGAAGCAGTGTGACATCCATTAACCCAGACACAGTTACTCCAGGACAGTAACTGACTTCTGCGGAACCAGTCGAGTCACTCTTAAATCCTCTCAAAAGTTTCCTAACCTTGAGAGCTCATGCATACCCCAAAAAGTAATAATAATTCTAACCTGATCTTCCTACTTATTTTATATCTCCCTTCAGCAACCCAACTTCTTCTCGGCAACAGTGCCGTTATTAATTCATGAGGCACTAATTAGTTCTTTGTTTAATTTTGTGTTAAACAGACTGACCGGAATGATAACGACTCGCGCTGTAGCGCTTCGGTCCCATGCCACTCCTGTTTGCTACAACAAGGGAGCATCGTGCGACTAGCATGATGAACCCAATTCCCTTCTAAGTTGCACTTCATTAAGTCAAAATGTGACAAGGAGCTTAGAGGAAGAACTGGCAGATCTGATCATACATAACAATGCAGGCCCAGTAAATTTGAGGGAGGTGGGGGCGGGCAGGAGGTGTTATGCAGGGTGGAGTGTGGTGGATTCCAGCCTGCATGTTGATAATTTTCTATTTTTAACCCTTGGGGGCCATCTTTCATTTTCCTTTAATTGTTTTTGTTCAGAGCTGCAGTGTCCCCTTTTTAAATTGCAGCTCCTATCAACTCCCCCGATCACCCCCCCCCCCCCCCCCCCCCCCCCAATGCAACATTGCAGTCAGACAAGTAAACAACAGGGTTGCCCTTTTCCGTGATGTAGTGCAGATGCTCGGCTAAACGCGGCGACGCTCCGCTCACGTGCGTGCACCTACGGGGGCCGGAGCGCGGCGCGTCACACCTCAGGGGGGCGAGTCAGCTCGAAAAATCAACGCTTTTGGCGGCGCGAGCTGCCAAAAACCTGCTCTGTGTAACTGGCGGATGCTCATTCACGGCGCAAGAATGCACGAGGGTGGGTTTACCTGCCCATATTTAACACAGCATCATGGGATGTTCAGGAGACGGGACGACCAGTTTATAATAAACTGTCCCCAAGAAGCCGCCGGAGCCGCCCGCCCCCCCTCATATACTCATACTTTTAGCTGACGCGAGGCCAGAATCTGAAAGAAAAACCCTTCAATACAACACAATCATCGAAGCACTTTTGTCTGCAAACAGGCTTGTCTCCCCCCCCCCCCCCCCCCCTAAGATCTTTAGCCTCACCAAGTAGCCTCCCACTGGCTGAGGATATGATAAAAATCAAAAAGCAGACAAGTAATTACACTGTATAATAGGCGAGATTGGCATTTTCAAAATCATTTTCATGTGGATGGAAATGACATCGCATAGACTATTCTGTATTCACTGGTGCAGATAAATAAACAAGACATGGAGGAGAAGGGGGGGCACACAGAAAGCACAGTACAATGGCAAGCAGGTCAGTAATTAGAAACTCTGTTTGCACAGTAATAATTTTAATATATTCATCAGGAAACAGAGCATGCCTAGCATGATAAAATCCCATCAAGGAGCAGATCCCGACTGCCTTAACCTTTGCGACGGGCTGGCGGCGCGCTGCTGAGGACCTGAAAGAGCTCCATAAATAAAAGCAAACATCCAGTTACGGCGGAACGGAGCTGCGTCGCCTCTGCCGGGCTCTGCGTCCACGCCGCGCATCAGAGAAACGCGCCTCCGTCCTGCTCGTCTCGGCGTGAACGTGGAAGGAAAAAAGGGTCACAGACCTCTGACCCCGAGTCGGGCACGGCGCCGAAGCGTGCGCTTCCAGGACCTTGTTTGTTATTGAAGGTGGTGGTGATGAAGCTATGGAAATGATTGCAAATCGCTTAAAGGACTCCTCACACACACGCACGCACGCACACACACACACACACACGCGCGCGCGTGCTGACCTCACAATGTCGCCGAATACCTGACTGAGAGGTAAATTCAAAGCAGATGGTAAATTAAATAAGTGCGAAAGACATTTTCATAAAAGTGAAAAGACTTTCATCCACGTGGAAACTATACGGCCGCACGCACGCGTGCACTAATGCGACGGGGGCGCACGTAGCCGAGCTCTTCCCAACTGGGAGAAAGTCAGCAGGTTGAGCTCCTGACAAAGCTAATAACAGGAAACAAACAGGTAGTCACCGTCGCACATAATGATCCCGCACGGTGAAGACTGCCCGTCTATTGTCTCAATTTCCTTTTTTTTTTTTCAGCTTTCGCTTCCCACACCTCACGTTGTGCACTTAAGAGTTTGCTTGACCTCATTTTACAGGAAACTGCTCTAACTATGTGAAGTGGAAGCCGCAGCTTGGATCCCTCAGCGAGTCGTCGGCTTCTGAATCTGACATTGAGTTTGAGTTTTGGTTGGAAGTGTAAACTTGCTGCAGAGCGGAGAAGAAAAAAAACCCATTTACTCATGCATACGCTACCTAGCTGGCCCCTTTATATGCTTTCACTTCTGGCCCCTATTCTTCCTCTCCCCCCAGGAGAACACAGAGTCGGGGGGCTGGAGGGCAGCTACCTCCACAGTCCCTCCGTCCCCTCCTCATCTAATTTCTGTTGTCCACTCCTTTGAAACCTCAGTCTCACGCAGGACCAAAGAATGGTGATCCATGTGCAACAAGTGCCAGTGCCATGGAAACCCCCGTTTTCCCCCCAAAATATTCCTTTTTATCCCTTTTGAAGACCTGTCACCGGGCAGAGCAGGCATCACACGACCCCGGGCCAAGCCATGACAAAGCCTATTTTCTGCCTGCTCCTTGATTGATTAAAAAAGACTTTTTAGTAAAACCATGTTAAAGGACACAAAAAGTGACACGGGGGACAAAAGGCGCTGGGCGACGGCCCAATCAGACGGCTTCCTCGCCGGTGCCGCGCATAAAGAGGAACAATATCATAAATGACACAAAGGAAAGGTCGGGGCAAGCATGAAACGCAACAACAATGGTGATTAGGATAATGAAAAGTTGGGCTTTGCGACGGTACTGTAGGTTACACTAAACTACACGTTAGCTAAATGTGTTATTTACATTCATTCCGAAGTCATTCCCCCCCCCCCCAAACCGCAGCTCTGATGCCGGGAGAAAATTAATTGCCCACTAGTTTGATAAGAGGCTCACATTGGCTGGTTTCAGCGTCGCCGGTGAAAGGATTTGCTGAATTCCTTTGACATTTAAGATGGCCAAATCACGAGTCTGGGCGCACGTGCTGTCCGGGCGCTTCAAATAGCATCTGCTACAGCGCGGCTCCGTATGATTATAAATGCTTTTTGCATCATGTTCCTGCCACACTTGAGGAAAATTATACATTACATTACACATGTGGTCGGCGCGCGCGCGACGCGGGATCAATATTGTATGCATCGGACATTTTACTCCTCCAGTTGACCTAAGTGACAGACCATTTAAAACAGAGAAGCAGAGCCGAGCGGCTACTCTGCAAGGCAACAAAGACAGACCACATTATTAATTTATCTCAAAAGCGCAGGTCGATATGAAGGGCCTATTGCTTACACGGCCTCTTTCTGCCGGCTGCTTTTGCTTCAAATATCTGGTATTTGTGTGGCTGGACGCGAGGAACAGAGCAGATGTTAGAAAAACATGAAAAATCTGTCCCTTGTTTTTGCAGGGAGGAAAGAGAAAGGGAGGAAAAGGCGCTTCTGTGTCTTTGTTTCTGTGTGGAGATGTGGAGGAGATATTTCGATGATAGGGAGGGGTGGTGGAGGTGGAGGGGGGTGGGGGGGAGGCATTAGAAGCGTCCGCACACGAGCAATTAGTATTCCAGGTCCTGATGGTTCTAAACACAAAAAGGCCTCAGCAAATCCCCACGGCGGAGGTGTCAGACGGAAAATGACGAAAATCTGCTCCTTGACAGGGAGTCATTTATATTTTAGCTTCGTTCCATTATCTTAACGAATCCATCATCAGCCAATGCAATATTAACAGCAGAAAATCAACTCATTAGATCCAGGGGGATTTAATCAAGATTGCAATCATGTATGCGGTTCCTGGAGAGTTGGCTTCTCCTTTTCTTTTTTTTTTCTTTTTGGTCCTTTCCTCGTAATTGCCGCATCTCAGATCTTAATAAATTATTCTCGATCCTAGATTGATGCCGGGTTTTTTTTTTCTTCCCTCCTGCCTCTCACGCCATCCACTCACTGTCTCCAACTATAATATTTACCATAAACATTATTATGTCATGGGCACACAGTTTAAAATGGCCTTTAGCTAACACGCAGAAGTAATTGGCTTCTCCATTTCTCTCTCTTTCCTTGCTAATTGCTCGCTGATATTGCTAACCGTCCCCTCGCAAGGAGAGAGAAGGCCTCTTTTGTACAAGCCGGGATATGTTGCTAGGATTTTTCGACCTTTATGCACGAATGTAGAAAGAATTTCCTGTGTTTGATAGCGCTTCACAAGACGAACCAGCGGATGAAAGGACGTTCCACTTTTGATATGTAAAACTTTGGGTGCATCAGGGAGAAACGAGAAGAAGGATTCGAATGTCAGGTGGGGGTATTTTGCTCTCTTTTAAGAGGAAACTGCTAAACAGCCCAGTAGACGCACCGTTGAGATAACCGCCACAAACGTATGATTTTCAAATGTGGACATTTTAGCAGACAATGGGACGATTGTTCCGAGCGCGTCTGCGGTGCTGTTTGAAAGCACTTCCTGTCAAAGCTGTGACGAGAACCAGTCACCCGTCGAGCTGATCGCTTATTGTAAAGTTCATTAACATTAAAGAGTCCACGTGGGTTCAGTTGTCAGAAAAAGTAAAAAAAAAAAGTTGTTAGCATAGCTAATAATTGCTCATTGGCTAATTTTCTCAGTTTTGTGTCCAGAGGGGATTAGCGCCTTCATGAAGGAAAATACAAATTGAGAGATATTCCTAATTATATTTGAATTAACAAAAAATTCACAAGATTCACATCCGCATGAGGGTTTACTGATGACGTCCCACGCTTGGACGGTATGAACCTAAATTTAATGTCCGTGTGCAACAGTAGGAGGTCAGAAAACTCACACTTCTGTCACACTTTCTAGGAATGTGCTGAAAGTTCCCATATCATGACAAAATGAGAGACACGTCGGTGTGAACTCATGCTGAAGCTGCCGGTGTTGCCTGCTGAATATACCCGTCTAATTTGGAGGTTTTGCTCTCCTGGACTCAAACGTCAGTGGTGTAATCAGGTGACGAAGGAGCAAATAGTAGCTGCTCACATGGCTGAATAACTTTATCTGCCTTTCTTTTAAGTTGTGTGTATTTAGGAAAATACTTGGAAAATTTGCGAGCACACAACACAATTAAGCACACAACCCGAGCGTCTAAAACCTGGCAGTCCTTTGAGAGAAGCTTATTTAAGTAGATTTCAGTCAACCTGAAGAAAGCGGAGGGGGCGGGGCTTAATCCCTTCCGGCTGCTGAGTGACACTGATGCATTTTTAGGGACGGCGTCCGTCTTTATGTCCGTCTGTGCTCTCAATAATGAGCCGGCTCTCCTCAACCCTGGAGAAATTCTCCTGACCCGAGCAGGTTGTGCTGGATGCGGAGCGCCGACCGTATCTCCCGTTCGCGGGGCTTCTTCCTGTGACAGACAGGATTAACTGCTAACATGTTCAACATGATCCAAAAGTGTAAAATCTGTCAGCGAGACCTTTAATCTGCCTATGGAACAAAGCCTTTTGTAAAGGGACTAACCTGACCTTGTCACTGTGAGTTTAACTTGCTGTCTGTTAGGCAGTATAAAGCCCTAAGTCAGCCCTTCTCCTCCACTGCTCCCTCCCTCTAAGTCTTCATCCCTCTCTCTCTGCACAGAATTGGGGGGGTGTGCAACCACAGCACCAAATGCTGCGTTAATCCCTGTTTCTCTGAGATGGCCAGTGGTAAATCCAAGCCCTCTGTAAACCAATCTCAGAGTTTTTTATCTTGATTTATTAGATTACGAGTCCTGGGTCCCTGAGCCCATGCTTCACATTCTAATCCTAATCGGAATAGACAAGTATTAGCCCAGTTCAAGGGAAGCTAAACAGCAACACTGGCCAACTTTCAGTAAGAGGGAAACTACAAGCTTAAAGGCTTGATAGGGCTTTTTAACCATTTTCCTTTTTTTCCACTTACATTAGTGGAATGAGTGTGTAATTAAATACATAAATCCTGACAGGCCAACCCTCAGAAGGCCTGAAACCACTGAAGCTCGTCCAGTTTGGCTTCCCTTTCCCTGCACAATGAAGCTACTGAGCCAAGCCCAATCATTTGTGTTTTTCTTCCATTTTGAACGGTGAGCGAAGCAAACACCAAAGTCCCACGAAAAACAACTGCAAGAATTCATTTTACATCTGGCTGGATTCTAGGCGGTCTCCCCCGGTGATACATGGCCACGGGGCTACGCGGCTTATTTTTAAAAAGGTGTTTCATCTGCAGTAAAAAAAGGCACGTTATGACAAAGCTAGCTCCGGGTCCTTTCACCTCCGGAGGCAAACAACCAGCTCCCCTCGTCTTATTGTTACTAAGTGACTCTATCTTGTAAACGTGGACAGCAACTGGGCCGGGCTGGGTAGGGTCCATGTGACACATGAGGCCGGGACTGGGAACCATTAAGACGCGTCTGCTCCAGCACTAATGCTGGTGGCAGCTGCTGGTCTGCCAGGAACAGCAGCCGTGGCTCCGAGGAGATCCTGAAATACTATTGAAAACCACTAAACCTCCTGCTGGCTGATGTAAAGCTATACAGCTGCCGTGGCGCCGGCGCGATCGCTGATCAATCTAAGAACGTTAAAAATGGAGCCGGGTTCCTGGGCGAAATCGCCTGCTTTTCAGCCCGGAAGGTCAAATCTCCTGACCTCAGGAGAGGATGTGAAATAAAACCGGCAGCACGTGCGCTCCGTACTTGTGCGCGTGAGCCCCGTCCTCCCGGCGTGGGTACAACGCTGCAGCGTGGAGGTCGCCCCTGCCTGCTGCCCTCGGGGGTGACGGGGGGGAGCTAAGGGAGATGTGACAGCCATGTCTGCTCCCTGTATGTGTTTGTTTGCCCCTGAAAATGAGACACTGGTTTCACTGCTGCCCCCCTGGGCATGTTTAGCTCTGCCTCCACCACTTTGCCTTCATCTGATACAAAGTGGAAGTTCACCCGATGATGATACGCATGTCTGCGGTAGGGTGGAAATGGATACGGGTGCGCTTCAGAACAAGAAAAAGGCTGAAGTGTGGCAGCGATTCTGTTCTGAATTTACACACCTGTCATGATACTTTTGTTCTTTGCTTCTGCAATTCTTTGAACAGTAAAATGCCTCAGAATTAAATATTTACCTAATGTGGCAAACGCTGTTCAGGAGTTAATGAGGATAAAGTCCGTTATCCAGTTTTTCTTTGCCAAATAAGTTAGGGACAAGCCCGCTGCTCCTGTCCTCAGACCCGTGTCACCAAGGATACTTTACAAGGAATATTCATTTCCTTAGGAAGGCCTCGTCAGCCCTGTGACCCAATCCATATCCATTCTGTCCTGTCTGCCCTCCCCAGTCTCGGCCTCTTTTCTGGAAGCGGCGGATATTTCACTTGCCTATCAGTTTCCCTTTAAACGTGCTGGTATATGCAGGAAAGGCGCCCATGCAGGGTCACCGGTTGTCCTCTACAAGGCCCCGGTGAAACCACCTCACTGGCTCGCTCCCCCTCCATCACTCAAATTACAGTTTGCAGAGGGAACAGGTAAAAAAAAAAAAAAGTCCCGCTGATTAATTTGTTCGTGTTTTGTGTATAGTTCTGGGTAAAAGGTCCCAATTTAAGCGTTAAAACAACCACTTTCTGTGCCATGTAATTAATACTATTGGCAAACAGTAGCATTCTTTTATTCTCCCTCAGAGCCTCAAGGTTGACTGTCAAGTGTGTGAAAAAGCAAACAGCATTTGCAAGAGTACATCTTTGCGCGCAGCCTGCAGCAAAAGCCCCGTTTACTGCCAAAGAATGGATGTCAGATAATATCCACGCAGAAATGTGCAGCGGGAGCGGAAGCAGCTGCTTCAATGTAAAGAAGGTAGGAGGAGATTAAAAGGAGTCAATGGAGGCTAAAGAGACAGCAGGTCTACTGATGACAGAAAGAGCGGCCCGGGACTGCACTTCAGGACTTCTGGAAACCACATCAAACAGACCATGGAGCGCTGCCAAGGAGAACACACACCAGTTGTTGCAAAAAAAAAAAAAAGAAGAAGAGGGGGGACAGGAGGAGGGGGGTGCAAATGGAAAAAAGGGAAAGGTTTAGCAGCAAAGTAGAAATGTATGTCGGAGGATCAAAGAGGCGTTTTGGCTCAATGACTGAGAGAATGACAGAAAAGAGAAATGTGGGAGCAGGTGGCCCATAATAATTTAAACTGTAACAGAGTTCATTTGTGCATTCGATTTTTCATAAATTTCTGCACTCCGCCCCCGCCACTCCTGAATACGACATATCAAAGCCAAAGGGGGGAAACTGCTGCTTAATTTCACACAAAAAACATCTCATTTGTACATCAAAAGGATGAAAAACCTGCTGTACCTGAAAACAAACATTAGCGTGTTTTATCGTGCGCCGCGGCTCTCCTGGGAGGCTACAAACGGCGAGGGTTTGGGTTTCAAACGCAGGATCAACGCGCGAGTCGGCCCCCGCGTGGAATACACGCACAACTGGTGGTGTTTCTCGATACGGAAGTCGTGTTGAACAAGGTTGGTCTGGGAAAAAACAAGAATTTAGGCTAATGTAACTTATTTCAACTAATGCAAAACAACCCGAGACGATGGCGGGTAATTAAAGAGAAAAATGTTTGTTCTGCTGAACAGATAAGGCACAATTATGCAAAAAGAGCTTCACCACACTGAAAGCATGGAAATTTCCAGTGGGATCAAATGAACAGAACTTTTGTGTACTGAAGCATGGCTGAACGCCATCGGGTCTTTTTTAATATATATTTGCAGGCTACGAAACAATGTTTACCCACCCAGACGTCGACGCGAGGACGGTTATAAATGGGGGTGACCTGGGACGGACATTTCAAACGTCGGCCAAACACGTGTGACAGCGTTCGTGCAACAACACGGATTGTTTAACAACGGTAACCAGGCCGAATGTCCCGTCGCTATAGAAAGATTCTGGCTTTGTGCCCGATGAACAGGGACAGGTGGCGCTTTGCTCAACTCGTTGTAAGAAAGTTTTCAGCTTGTGAGGGAATACTTCTAATTTAAGACCAGCCTGATCGTTGGGAGGGTACGGCGGTTAGCTGTTAGCTCATTCTCTCTCTGGCCTCATCTGTTAGTTTAGCTCTGAGGTTACTTCGCCCAGTTGTCTTCCTTCCACGTGCATAAAAGTAAAAATGTTTGAGGCGCCGACTCATTCACACATATTTGAGAATCGTGACCCAGAAACGGTGAATATGACATAAAGAAAGGGTGATGTCCACGTGTGTTAGCATTCTTGTTTCTGGACGAGCCATATCAGATAGGATGAGACCTCTGTCTGTTCTGTCTGACATTTGGAGAAATTCCAGCCAAAATACAACATTGAGACAAACACCTTATTAAAAGCTTACCTAGGGAGGTAAATAAAGTGAGCAAACTCATCCTACCACCACCAGTATGTCTGAAACCCACAGCCACTCTCCATTTCCAGGCCTATCAGGAAGCAGCCACTTGTTCAGAGCACCTGACTAATACCCCTATAATGTCACTTCTATATTTGTATCCCGCTAATCTGCTTTCAACCTCCAATCTTTGCCACTTTCTTGCAAATTTATCACCAGGCCCGACAGTCGGTGCCAGCTCCTGAGTCCCTCACCCTTTTAAATGGAACAGCGGCATTTGTGATAAAGCCACTAAATTCCTTATCTGTCTGCCCCAAAGAGACTTTCGAAGCAAAGTGTCATTTTCCCTAAACAGGACGACTTGCGACGCCGTCCACCCCCCCCCCCACCCCCCTGTGTGACAGCAGCAAGCACACACACTCTCACACGCTCTCTCACACAGGCAGAGTCAGTTTTCTTGTCCTTTTCAAGGACAGAAAGAGCTCAAAAATAGAAGTGAGGCATGTCGCGGAGCCTCTTTTCTAAAGCAGATCTATGAATTGACGTTCTCTGTACTTCCCATTCACAACCTGCAGAAACTATCTGTCTACGTTTCTGAAGAATGTGTGAAAACCCTCCATGTCTGTAGGCTAAACGCCACTTATGGAAGGTGCGTTCGGGCGTATCTTGTGCTGCGGAGATGCAAACTAGCTCTCGTTGATCAGAGAATCTGTGAACGTGGAGCGATCACAGGCAGAGAACCCTCACCTCCCTGAAAAAGGCAGAAAATTCACCTAAAGTACTAAAACACAGCTGAGTAATTTAAAACCTCTTCAGATTGTTCCCTAAACAAAGCCAAAGAAACGCTGGCCTTGTCAATACCTTCCCTTTTTTTTCCCACTTCCTTCCAACTGTGGATTATGACCTAATAAGGCACCGTCTCCAAATTGCGAGGTTATTTTCAGTTTGTGCGATAATGCTCGCTCCGACTTTGTCCCGCTTTAGAAATTCTCGCAGGAGGAGGGACGTGAACTTATGAAGAATGTCAGCGTGATCAGATAAAAGCGAGAGCTCACGGCCTGTGAAATACTACAGTAGTGCTGCTGCTAATAAACCTACAACTGTTGCAGCCAAAAATAAGAAAGCCAAAAGTGCGAGCTGCAAAAACACTCCTGAAAACGTAAACGTGACAAAGAGAAAAGCAAAGCTTGTTGTAGTGCACGTGTGTTGGCCTTTTCTACAGTTTCTAATCTGTTTTTGATATGGTGAGATGGGACTTCCTACTCCCGGCCCCGTTCCATTGTTTTCAAGCATTTTTTAGAGAAATGAGATTAAAACAAAGTGTTCCTATGCAGAAGGTCAAACAACACTGTTATGAAACCAAGAAAATGAGACTAAAGGTAACAGCGTCATACCAACAGGGCATTCCTGTACCGGAGCCAGGTCCTGTAAACGCCACTCTGCGGATCTATAATTAAAAGGAAAAATCTTCTCTTTGGCACTGCGGGCTCCTCGCAGTCATCCTTCCTCCTAATCTCAGTCTCTGGTGTTTATTTATCAGGTTTCACATTCGTACGCTGAAGCACTGCTTGATTATTTAGACAAGACACAGGAGTATTTCCTGGGCCAGGAGTGGGAAATCTCTGATGCAGGGATCCGAGCAGGCGGTTTGCTTAATGCTTGACCCTTGACCTCTCCTGGGTAATAATACCTCCATATCTATCCACACACACGTAGCGGCGCAGAACATTCAGAGGCCTTAGGAGGCTTCCCCCCCCCACAGCTGTGAGAACCTGTGTTGACTAATCGGGGCACGTTCAAACTTTTGGATGGAAAAAGTTGGGTGAAATGTTCATTTAAGAGTAAAATCTGCCCCATGGCGACGAATCCAACCAAAGGAAATGTTCACACGTTTCCCATGTCCCGGTCCCTGACCTTGTTCTGGCCTGTTTTCTCCCCTCTCAGAGCCAGGGGAAATCAGCATTTAGCACTTTCAGCTGCCTTTACAAGGATTCGAATCGTCTCAGGCGTTTTTTCACTTTCTTCACTTTTTCTCCCCACATTTGCCCCTTCAGCTGTTCCCCCCTTTAGTCATACTCTGTTCACGGAATTCATCCAATCTGACACAAAGTCATGAAAAGCAGCAACTGCAAGCTGAGAACTGCTCGCGAAAAAAAAAGAAAGGGCTCTCAGAATAGATAAATAAAATCTCTGTTATCCAGCTGCCCTCCTTAAATCACTCCCAACCCCTTCAACAAGTGGTCACAAGCCGGGGCAAAGCAGACTTTCAATAGCACATGACAACCACAAAAGAGGATTCTTTTATATTCCAAAGCTGATTGCTCAAGTTTTACAAGTAAAAACTGGGCTGAATCTGTATCTTTGAACATAATTATGGGACTCCCTTGTATCCTCCTTCCTGTTGGTGAAATTACCGCTGTCTGTCCTGGAAATCAAAAAGAAAACAACATGGGGGAGTCGTGTCTACCTTGGCTGCTTCCCGGAATGACAGCTTTTCTCTGGTATAAAATAAAGGAGAACACACGAAGCGGCGTGTTTTTAGAGCGGAGGGGTTCAGACGTGGAGCTGTGAGGTCAACTGCTGTAAAAATCGGTTTTCTCTGCTGTGTTTTTGTTGCGCCGGACTGGATCCCGCAAACACGCGGCCTGCCAGAGTGATTCCGCTTCCACAGCCAGCATCGCTGCCTGGCTCTCTGCACAGAAGTCCTGAGCGCGTCGTCCACGAGGACCCAAGCGCGCGGGCGCGGTGCACGAGTGCACAGGAAGCAGCGCTTTCAGCAGGGCTGCTACAGTTGAACTCGTCTGTAATCAACACATAAAACGTGTCGTTTGGGCCACGAGTACAATATTGGGCTGATCCAGTGTCTGGTGCGAGCGTCCAGTAACGTGCCGCGCCGCGAGCGTGGAGCCAGTGTAAACCAGTTCTCCCACAAACGACACCACAACCTGAGATGTCCAGCCTGTCCTGCCGAGCGCGTGACAGACAAATTAAGCTTAAGCTCTGATTTGGGCAAACTTGGGCAAGAACATCGACAGAGTCGCTGTAGGCTTTAAATAAGGACAGAAATAGGAATACTCACAGAAGTACATTTAGCTCCTGAACAAACACAAGCAGTTAGCAACACGCAGAGAGAAAAGGTCACTATTTTCAGGGTATTTGGAAACAAGCGGGGGTCTCTTAGCCTCCACGCCGCTAAGATCCGAGCGCTCCGACTCACCAGGACAACACGGCCGGCCCAGGGTCGGTCTCACAGATCCCTACAATCAGGCTCAAGATAAATGCCATTTAGTGCTGACCGCATTGTCTGCTGCCTCTGTTCTGCTAATCTAATGTGTGTAACATGCTCTTGGTCACCTTGACTTTGGTTGCCATGGTGCTCAACACAAACATATCCCCACCCAGAAATACACCAAATAAGGCTTGGGGGAAAAATCTCATAATCAGGCAGCACAGAGCGAGAGCCAGAGATCACCTTAAATTTATTGTAAACAGGACAAAGCTATTCCAGTGTGTACATACGCGGCGCTTTGCGAGAGGTTACTGGTGACACGCACGCACACAGTCTGCCTAATTAGTATACAACAATAATTGTCTTAAGCCCAGCTATTGTTGACTCAAAGAAAATGATAATTGCGTGGGCATCAACGGCAAATGAATCGGAGTTATTTAGAACGGAGAGGTCTTTCAGGACGAAGCTGTTTGTACTAAAAACGACCTTTAAGCACCTTCCTCCAAAGCGAAGGAAGCGAGCTGCGAGAAGGCGGCCGTCCTGTCGAGCTGTCGACCCCGGCAGATGTGAGTTCTGAAGAGTTCAAAAGAATTCTGCGCGGGGGCAGCGCCATTTACATAATCCTCCAGATATGTTCCCCTGCAAACCTAATCAAATTATTCACAAGACTAGCCCCTAACGACGTCCACCCCGCCATACGCAGCCCTTCCATTAACCGGCCCGCGAGCCTCAATCGAGTCCAACCACCCAATGTCACTTTTCCCTTCAGAACCGGCCGACAGACGCCGCAAACAAAGAACTGTTGCGTCTGACGAGCGAAGATTTCACCCCCTCGCCACCGAGTCTGACATTTCTTATTGTCTCGGGGTTCTGCTGACTTTTGAAGAACACACGGGGAAGAGAAAGGGAATTTTATCACTGGAAGTACACAATCTGGAGACAATGGGCTCGCCGTGTCGAAATGGGCCTTTCAAGGGGAGCGGGCTGTTGTAGTAATTAGCAGAGCAGAGTTGGCGCTATTGACAGTAAGTTTAAAAGACAAGTGCAGATGACACAGGGGATTTCGATAATCACGGCGTCGGGCTCCCTCGGGGGTTAATCCGAAAAGAAGATAAACAAAACTGCTGATTCAAATACAAATATGATTCATGCGCTGACGGAAGATCCAAGCCTGAAAATATGGCTTTTCCCTAATTGGCTGATGAGCAGAAAATGAGTTACGGATGTTTTTTTTCTCTCCAAAACAAAGCAGATAATACGAACCGGCATCAAAATCTGTTTTTTAAGGCTTCTCGAAGCGACGAAACGGCAACCTTGTGAGCATCCGATGTGTGTGTGTGTGTGGGGGGGGGGGGGGGGGGGGGGGGGGGGGGGGGGGTTGCTTGGTTTTCTGCATCAGACGCGACGTCGTTTGAGTCTGACAAACACATTCTCATTGTTAATCAGCCTGTTGTCGCTTTGTGTTCAATCTGCTAGGAGGGGGTAAAGGGTTAATGGATCAGCCAAAGTTTACGTCCCGCACGCGGTCAATTTCCAATGACTCCTTTTGCCACACTGAAATAAACTATTTTATGTCTCCAAATATGCAGATCATTCTGCTTAATGAAAGATGCTTGACGTCTCAGATCCAATTAATATGCAAATGCAAGCGAGGATTTATTTGTGACATTCTGTATGGGTGAGAGAAAACAAAAAGGCTTCTTAACAGTAACACTAATTGCTCTGACTGATTGTCACATATCATCATTCACACGGAATCTTCTAAATACCAAAATTCAGATAAAAAGCGCCGTCTGCACAAGGTTGGATGAATACGTCTGTGTTTGTTTGCCGCTCTCATTTTAGGACAGATGATGCCTCATCTGCTCCAGAAACCTTGACAGATGCAGCCCTCCGATACATTTTTAGGTGCAATTACCCTTTTCTCCTCCTTTTGAAGCATTAGCACACATTAGCGACCGCGTCGTCGGGGTTCTGCGTGACTTTGTTGGCAGCGACAGGCGCGAGAAACCTTCAATAGGCGACGTATCTATCACCGGGAAAATGAAATCAATAATGCAGATCTGCGATTAAAACCCTGTAATGGATGAAGCAACGTACTTCGAACATTGCATTATCTGCAGGCATTAACGCCCGAGGCGGCGTGCGGCAAAGGGCTCACATCTCAAGGAGCGTATAGCGTGACTGACAACAATTGTGACATATCGCGCCAACATACAACACATATTAAACTGAGTTATTTGTTCCCAGGCGGAATTTCAAAACAGGGATTATTGAACCCGCGCGCCGTGATGGATAAAACCAGAAGTTGGTGCCGCTGTCGCTGTAGTTTACATTTTAATCTTAAAGAAACTGCTCATCTGAAAAGTGGAGTCAGGGCAAAGTTTGCCATCATCACATCTAATTAATGGTGTTGTTCTGAAGAATCCAGATGCAATGGAACCACTGTCACTGTAAGGGTTAATAAGTCATTTTTAAAAAGCAATGGGTGATATATTGGTTCCATTTCTAATAAAACGCAATATTGCCGTCTGTGCGGAGCAATGTGTCACTTATTAAGTGCCTGTTCGCTCCACGTTTGCTTCAGAAACAACTGTGTTGGCAGCAAAGGCTGTAAAAACAACGTCACCCTTCATGCGCTACACTGGACTGACCAAACATATTTATGCCCAAAGCTTGACAAGACTCCTCAAAGCACTGAGCAAACGTATTGCCCCTGTCTGAATCCGCCTATTTGTGTGTGTACTTGACGTCTGTTTGCATGCCGGGCTAGCCTCAGATTGCTGTTTGAGGATGTAATTGCTCTGCTCCTCTCCTCCTCGGAGTGGCCCGGGATGGATCTGTGCGGGCTGTTTAGCAGTCAATGGCCGGTGCAGATTGTAAACAGATCTCCCATGAATTGCGGGTTTAGCGGTTTTGTGAGTCTCCAAACAAGGTTGTGCCGATAACGCCGTTCTCCGCCTGACAAAATCAGCTACTTTGCTGCGAGGGTGTGATTTGAGAGGTGCCAGTCAAAGTGACTGACAGCATTAATCCCCCACAGGAGCAAATAGGAGAAAACAAACCCCGTCCTTATAGAAAACACGTCCCCGTCTAAATCCTGCTTTGGGTAAATATTTCACCTATCTAACTGCGCAGTCGGGACTAGCGAAGGTTATCAGGTACAAAGGCTAATTTGAAATAATTGGCAAAATGAATGCCGCCCTATTATAACCTGTCACGTTGTCTAAGAGAAAAGAAGGACTAACACAGATGCACCCCTGCTGTTGCAGGCAAAATACAGAGCAACATGTATTTTCTCATAATGCTAATTCATTCTAAGCCGCTAGCTTTCGATCCTACGGACATTAAACTGCTGCGAACGCTTTGAGGAGTTCTTTATCCATTAGGCTGCTCTGATCACTGCAACACTGAGGTTCAGCTGACCAGTATTTGACTGATAAACAGTTAGAAAAGTCCAAAATCCTGCTTCTGAAGACTTTATAGCTTATACCATATTCCTGTGTGAAAATGTTGAACATGTGACATGACACCACACGCCACTCCACGCCTGAACACAAACGCAGCGATAGAGCATTTCAATTTCATGGAAAACAGTGTGGCGGCTGTGATAAGGCTGATGACACAACCCGGACAACGGCGCTTTGGCGGAAGCTCCACGCCGCGATTTGCGAGGCTTTCAGGTTCTGCAATGGGTCTGAGGGGCGAAAAAGTGTAAAAAAAGGAAATTTAACACAGAAAATCAGAATTACACACAGAAAAGTCAAACATTTGATATTGGACTATTTGATGCCATTTGGATCGTGTCCAGGTTTTATAATTACTTTTCAGCAATTAAAGCAAGTCTCTTTGTAAAAGGCAAGAGTGGAGTCTTATCAGTTACCTTGGCAAACTACAGTAACCCTGACAACCAGGATGCACTGTGAGTGTCAGTGGTAAATAAAAGATGGGGGAGCTGATGTTATTTACTAAAAACAAAATAAAGTGGTGGGAAGACAATGCATACAAGTTGAATCTGTCCAGTGATGTTAGTAATGCTACCCGATTCCAGTATGGCGGAAGCTACGAATTAAAGCTCTCATATAGAACCACAGATTGTGTAACAAGAACATACAACTTATCAGAATAGATCGATCCAATGACCTGATTTGTTCCCCATTATCACCAATATCTGAACCCACTGCACATGGGTCAGTAGCCCCATTGATATCCAATACTGTAGCCACATCTGGAGAGCAAAAAGAGTTCGGATCACGTCACCTCTTCTTTAAAAAACGTGACATACGGTTACAGCAGGACTGTAGACGACTATGGTTCAGTACATTGTTGCGTTAGCTAGAAAATGGGCATTGGCGCATCAATAGATGCTTTAATGCAATTTCAGGGTTTCTACATCTGTGTGTGTGTGTGTGTGTGTGTGTGTGTGTGTGTGTGTGTGTGTTACAAGTTGAAGCATGAACATGTACAGCTAACCAATATAAAGTCCATACGCTCTGTTGACCAGTCGGGACCCGTCGCCACGGTGAACAATATAACTCCATCTTCTTTGTCAGACAGAAGCAGCTCCATCAGCGCTGGAGAATGAGTTTTTCTGTTGACCCCTCCATTACGATGGAGTTGAGTCACCCCCCCAAACTCCATCGAGCAGTTTTAGCCTCGCCGCACTAGCGTAGCATAGCCATCCACCAAGACAGCAGCGGCGCAACAATCGATATTTCTGTGTTTACAAGCTCTTGATTCATACAAGCCGTTGAGAAGGGGTGAATAAATTTTATAAAAAGTAATTTGCTGGTTAAAACCTTCTGACAATAAATTTTAAAAAGCAATATTTTACACTTAAAGCGGGGAATTTATGCTGAAAGCATACTTACACAGATGATGTCAATGACATATATATAATAAAAAACTGCTATATACTCTAACGTTCAAAGAATACTTAACACAAGTAATCGGTGGCACGGTGGCTCCAGGAGAAGAACATGTTTTATCCCTTTATTTTAGCACAAATGGTATGAAAATGGCCCATTATCACGGAGGAAAAAAGAGTGCACCCCATGTTAAAGCCGGCCCCTCATTGATGCCCCGGTGACTCGGCCAACCACTCTCCCAAGGCCTGCTCCTTGATTAAATGCATAATCCACTACTCCCCATCCCCGATGATTTAGTGTGCCTTTAAATCAGCTTGCGCACACATAAAAACCTCAAATAAAAATCACCAAGAAAAACCATTGCACTCTAACTGTTCTATTAAAATGATACCCGGCCCAGCCTTTCTTCTCTGCAATCCCGTTTATTCCACATGAATGCGTATCTCCATTTTTTCTTTTTTCATAGGTGCGCATATAAAATATTTAAAGTTTAAAATGTCACAGTTGAAACATCAAATGCGGGCGACCGTCATTAATCAGCGAGGATGGGGATTCTCTTTTAAGGTTATAACCCTTTGAAAGAGCAAAAATTACATTTTTGACCTTGAAGATGAGACAAACTCATAAACGTAAAATAATTTGCAGTTTAAAGGGGGAAGAGATATCGTTCACCTCAGTGGGCTGTCGGTGTGTGTGTGTGGGGGGGGAGGGGTGTGCAGGGGACCAAACAAGTTTCATTTTCATATTTACATCCAAGCTGTTGAGATTAATTTGAAATCATGGCGAGGAAAAAAGGAGGAAACAAAACTCGGAGAAAACATCAAAAGGGGCGACTGTCAAACTTTGAAATCCAGGGGGCCCAGCTATCTCCCCACGTGTGCAACGTGCACTTTTTTCTTGCACTTTTATTAAATGGTGCATGACATTTTCATTACTCAAGGAAATTAAATTGACTAATTTTCTTACAAGCCCCGTACGTCTGCTATTTTAGGGAGGCCCGCTGAACAGAGCGATTGTTTCAACACCTACACAAAAGCGACGCTAACGTGGATGTGCAAAGTGATTTCTTCTTGGAAATTTGCTCCTTTAATGAGAAAGTCGTTTTTTTTCTGTATCGACTTTGTGCGTAACCGCTCATGACATTAAACACGCAGTGTTGTCATTTTTTCTGGTGAATCTATGATTTAATTTCTTGAACTGTCGATATCGGAGACGCGCAATACGACCTTCTTAAGCCCCTACCGATAAAATTACCGGTTATGTTTGTTGTTTTAGAAAGATCCTTCCCTCGTCTGGCGTCAGAATGTGGAGTCTTGTTAGATGAAACCTTTTGTTATGGGTGCGTTTTGCTGGCTAAAATCCGTGGGCAGCTATTTCAAGGGAGTGCTAACGATAATGAAAATATCTGGTGTCTGGCAACTATTGTGTAATTGTTCCCAGTGCTAATGCGGAAAAGCCAAAATGTCGTCATTGCTGGTGTGGCGAATGTTCGGCGGTAAATAGGCGTGAGGGAAAAAACGCAAAAGAAGACGACATCTTTGGGAAAAATTTGCGAAGGCCTATCGGTGCTGTAGTGGGAGGAGCCTATGAGAGCGCGAGGTTTCCTAGCCAGTTTATTCTCCACACCTCAGAAAAAAGCCACACTTTTCTCTCTGCTTGTTCTTGGAACGCTGGAGTTTGGGATATTGTGATTTGTGGGCTCTCACCAAGAACCTTTGGGGGAAGCTGCTTTTTACTAGGATACTGGGCAGCTCAGGACCAACCAACCAGGAACGTGCACAGCAGTAAAAAAAACAGAAAAGGGGTCGGGTTCTGAGAGAAGCTGAGACATTTTGAGGATAATTGGGGAAAATATGGAGTCAGGCCCTGGATGCTGCCCCTCCCCTGGAGATAAAAAGGCTGATTACCTTCACCTCTCAGGGTTGGGAGCCACATGGCTGACAACATCATTGGAAAATAGACTCCTGAGCTCCTCTGGGCCCTATAACAGCTTACATTTAATGTGAGCGTGAGCGTGTGTGTTGTGGGGGGGTGAGGATCACACTAAAAGGGGGATGACACCACAACCGCACTCAGATTGTCGGGCACATTAGAAGGCAAAGTGCTTATTTTTGTGTTAGTTGTGAAACAGTCACAGCTGGAAAGAGATAAATCTCTATAAAATTACCAGGCTGGCATTGTGGGCGTTAAAATATAATTTGATAAGGTCATTCTTTAGTTACCCAAATTGCCAGTATTTCTAATTCTTAACGTCAGAAATTACTGGATTTACACACACTGAAGGAGACTTTCCTCTAATTTTTAACAGTGGCTTCTCAGAAACAATGTGGGGGAAAAAAAAAAACACCCGTGCAATAAAAATAGTGATCTAAACCATATTTGTGTTTCAAAGATCTCATTTGCGTGCCACTGGATAAAAAAGTAGCAATTCCAAAACGATATCCCACAAATCTTTTGATGAATAAGCTGGAAGCCTCTTGGTGACCTCTGCGCTTCGTCAACAGCGACCACAATTTAGTGGCAGCCTGAACTCCATTTCAAAGGTTGCAGAACTTAACATAAAATCTCTTACAATATTAGAGAAACGCTGAGCTCTTTTGTTGTGGCTGTAAATTAATTTAAAACCTCAGTGGTCTGTGTGTGTGTGTGTGTGTGTGTGTGTGTGTGTGTGTGTGTGTGTGTGTGTGAAGAGGGGGGAGATCTTTTGGCTTGGCAAATGCTCAGCTTTAATGATGAGAAACATGGGCTTAACTGGAAACATATGGTATTGCAGTGGAGAGGAAGCCTTCATAAGAGGATCATGGCTGCGTAATAAACGGAGACAGGAAAAGGGCACGTGTGGCGGTCTGGGTGGCGTTTTTTTTCCCATTCTCTTGATCGGAGCCGACAAAAGACGCGAATAGAACACATCCGCAGCAAACGGCAAATGTGGTTTTCTTCCAATTTCCTTTTTATTTACATGCATTTTGTCTCTGTTTGCTCTGTGTTTTGGATTCTACCTATTAGGGTGGACGCACCGTGAGTCGCCTGTGCAATCTCGTAATTAGCGTTTAGCATTAGCTGTCTGAGAGAAAAAAGGCGGCAAACCTCGGTAAAGCACCACTGACGGGGTATAATTTCTTATATGTCCCTAAACCGTCGCAGTTAAAGGGCGATATTGTGCCTGCGGCTCAGGAGCACGACAACATCATCCACAGGTCAGACAGGAACTCTTCTAGTCTCGTTTGTATCTGAGCTGCAATCACAACAACAATCTTTTCCAGATTGCCCATAATTAGAAAAGCCCCTCTCCAAACCAGCTCCATGTTAAGAGCATGATTGCAGCCAAATTGAGCGGTAATTTGTACGATGTGGACGTGGGTACCACGTGAGGGTGCGATGGTTTCATGCCCCTTTTATCCGGCCTGGTTAGCCTGCTTCCCTCAATCTAAATGCGCTGTGCCTTGAATGAGGGCCGGGGGAAAAAAACATCCTCTGTGCTGCATCAGCGCCACAGCAGACGTACGGGGGGATGAAGGGGGGGGCAAACGCAGGACCAGGTTACAGAATTTCTACCTTCGGTAACCCCGGGAGAGCCATCATGGATGCTAATGGAATCACTCGCCCTACCATTACACAAAAACCCCCAAACATCACCTGTTTTTCCCGTGTGGGAAGAACAGATGTACTCATTATTATTCCTGAGAGCTGATCAAGGCCGCGCTACCCAGAGGTCCAATAAAGACTGTCCAGTTACTGTATGCTGCATTTATACTCTGCCCTGATGTTAATGATTATACTTTATAATATCATTCTGAACCTAGAATGAGGAAATTTCACTCTGACCTCTGGTGCAGTCACTAAAACAAGCTGCCAGCCATAAAACGGTGGTTTATTTTCCCTATTTAAGCCTAAAAGCAACTCGGACAAATGCACAGCAGCAGTCTTTACCCCTCCCCTCTGATGTCTGACTGCTTATCACGATGCTGCTCTGATGGTTCAGGTGGTTTATTGGCGGCAGGTTGTTCCTCCGCCTCGTCTTTATCGTCAACGCGCATATTTTGAGAAACAAATGTCTTTATTACTGTCGCTTCTGCGCAGCAGTTGGCAGAGTACAGAGGTCAAACGCTGATATAAACCATGCGCCGTGTTTAAAGCGCCGGCGTTGGGTCGGCCCCGCCCCCTCCACTACACCCCCCACAGGCGTCCATGTGTGAGTGCAGACAGTGGGAGATTTCAACTGTCGACACTGACTCCACTTTAACACATGCTAACAGTTTATAGCTCCAACATTATTTCCTCACTGAGCGACGTCCTGCTGCTTTTCTCCCAGACTAACATCAGGATGAGCTAAGCCAAAAACTGTTCAATTACACAACTTCAAAATAAAACGCCCGAGCAGATAATGAAATCCGTGACGCTTCTTGCAGCGGCAGTGGAGGCGGTGCTCCACCTGAGCAAGCAAGGGGGGGGGGGGGTGTTGCGCCCCCCCAAAAAACAGAGAACAACCCTAAAGGTACTCAACGCCCATGTTAGCAACTTTACTGGAAGAAAACATGTAGTGTGAAGGACCTGGCCTGGTTAAACTGGCCTCACTTCCTGACCTGTTGTTAAATAAGTTGTGCTCAGACTACAGTGAGCGTATCAAGGCTCGAGGGTTGGCGTCGCACGGACATCATAATTACTGCTGCCAATCCAGATATTTTATAATTCCAGAATCCTGACACTTCACAAAGACTCTATAATTGCGTGGCGACGGCCTTTCACACTTCAAAGGTCTAGTCATGACTTTTTTTGGGGGGGGCTACTTTTTGCTCCAGTAAGCTATCTCATGAGAAGATGTGGAATTTTTCATGAAAATACAAAAAAAAACCAAAAGCTTTCCGACCTCTTGCTTCTCCTTTCCGCTATGAAAAACATCCCAGAAGAGATCGATGGTGTCGTGCTAAATACACTGTGACTCTTCCAGAAATGGAAGAGGACATTTTTTTAGCTCAGGATTCAAGAGGAGTAAAGCTTAAAAGATTAAATGATGATACAAAACTTCAGGAATTTGGTATTACAATCAAGTACTGCAGCCAGTGCTCGGCAATGCTAATGTTTATTAGCAAGGATCTGCTGATCTGTAGGTGTCAAACCTTTGCTTTAATCACAGTTTTACCATGATACATTGTACATTTACGCGTTTCCATCACCTTGTCAGGTTTTCACATTTTAATATTAAGACAAGGTTAGTCAAACCTTCACTTATGAGATAAAATACCGAGAAAGAAGGCGGTTGTGAGTCACAGCCAAGGTGGGACGCCGTCATTAAGACCTTTTAATTAGAAAGATTGAAATGTCAGTACTGGTTACCCGCTAATCATTTTTAAAAGTGTGAAGAGCAGTAGATTCTGGCTGAGGCTGATGCTCAAAAACCTCACCAAATCCAGGAGGGGGTCACATTTAAGCAGCGTCAGAAGTCATCATGTCACGGAGGCACGTAACAGCCTTCATACCAACTTCATCCAGATTTGCCGGGTTTCCCCGCTACAAACACCCTCCCTCGAGGGTTGTCAGCTTGTTTGTCAGAGTCGCTAATATTTCACGCAGTGTCACCGCTGGTTATATTGGTTGGATGGAGTGGATGGTTACATGAATTTTTGTTTTCAGTCCCATCCTGTCAGTTTGCTGGTTAGCTCAAGGCTGCGTCATATTACTGAGTGTTCTCAAACGTATGCAACGGATGTGTTTTACGACCATTAAAAACCTCACACGCCTGTGGTTGTGCCGTTCGGTGGGGGGATTTTACCCTTCAGGTGTTTATGGAGACCATTCGCTGAACTGGAAGGCTAATGACATCACTCTGAAAGAGTTCGTTAGCGCACTACTTTCCAGTTAAAGCTTCAGATCAGCTCACTTAAGATAATTGATGGTGATGCTCCATTGCCAAAACGGTGCCCTTGACAGACACTGAAATGACGGCGAGTGTTAAGTTTTATGTGATGTAGTTGAACTCCAACATAACCACACAACAAGCTGCAACCGGCCGGTGCGCCGACGTCTTTTCAATAATAAAACTTTTTGAAATCAAGACTTTTTTTTTTAAAAGAATGTTGGCCTGTGTTCTACATGTGGGACGCTAACAAACTCACAAAGGCAAAAAAAAATAGTTCTGGAAGATGCTAAAATCCCTGCAGAGTTCCAAAAGCGTGGGGCTTAAAGATTTACTGCGGCCGTTTTATCTGTCATTACTGATGAGTGCGAAAGAGAGGCAGACATATTCTTACGTTTCTGCATTTGTGTTCTGATCCCAGTCCAACTCCATTAAAGACTCCAACTTCATTCTCAGAGCGCCGCTTTAAAAAAAAAAAAGAACCTCCTCAGTTCTTTAAGACCATCTTCTGTTCCTAATAAGAGATCTATTTCTTTCTGTTTTTTCCCCCCATAAAGCTGCGCAATGTATGAAAGCCCCGGAATGAAAGCCAGCACAATAGCATTTACAGAACAAAGGCAGGAAGGAGATTGAGAGGAAAAACAGGGGGAAATGGCATCATCTCTAAACTTAATGAAACAGCATCCTTTCATTTTTTCTAGTAATTATAATAAAGATGGAAAAACATAATAAACGTCTCCCTGCCCCCACCTGCTAACAGTAATTATAATAGACTCAACAATAAATGGTAAAGCAGCACAGAGCTGCATCTTGGGAATTCTCAGGAGTCTGTGGATTAGCTTGAAAAGCCTGAATGATTAAAATACACTAATTAAAATTTTGTGTTCCTTGGTAACTCGTCTTCCAGGGCCCCTTGTGCTGGTAAAATGGGAATAAATGCGACAAAAGCAAATACTCTTTTGGACCTGAATAAATAAACAAGTCTAATCAACTCAGAGTTTTGTTTTGTTTTTCTTTTTCTAAAAGCGAGTTACATGAAAACTTCCTCCGTGACCTTTGCTTGCACTCTGTACTTTGGATCCACCGGGATGGTTGCGCGGAATATTTTGAGGAAATTGTTTTGATTAAATGAGACTTGACGAGCCAGACTGGTCTGATGTCCTTTCATGTGTCCTCACGGTGGACATTTGCACACCGCTGCCGGGGAACAAACGTATGGAATATTCTCCGAAACGATGAAATACGCTGGCCATTTACGGGGTTTCCACACAACACGGTAGTTTCCAAAAGTGTGATGCTGAGGCGAGTACCAGCTTGTTTTAAAACTGAGGCAGAGCCAATCTAAATGCTAAAAGATCAGACGGCAAGGATCAAAGCACGCGGAGGAAATGGATGCTGCGTCATTTACACGGGAAACGACATTAATCCCTCTGAAATACTGAGGTAATACTTCAAATAAGGCAAATAAGATCCGAATTAAATGCGTTTGTATCCTGCAAAGGGACTTTTTTAAAGGTCCTCTCGGAGCACACACGGAACCTTCTGATGTCGTTGCAACTAACGTCGGAGTGGCGTCTGAAACTGGCAGGGAAAAGGCTACAGATGGACAAGAAAGTCCCCACTTAACAGTGAAACTGCTGTAGCTCACATGAAGCAATTAGTGGCACCGATGAGGAAAAGATGCAGGCAAAACAAGTCCCAAGCATGTGACCACAGAGGTAAAACCAGTAAAGGAGGCGTCCTGACCATGGATCTTTCACCAAGGGTTCTGGATGATCTGAGCTCTGGTCCGGTCCACTGACCCCGTCCAGCCAAGGCTTGAGCACACAACTGCGTTGAGGAACGCTGTGATCCCTTCAGGTATTAGCAATGAGGCTCAAAAGCTTCCAAAAGCCTGCTTACAAATTTAATTACCTTTGCTGTTAAGCAGAGCGCAGCTGTCAATGACCTGATAGCACCACTGAAGGCTAGCTGAGGAGGGGCGGATGGAGACGGAGGCGCCGAGTGGGCCACAGAGAGCTGCGGGTGCAGCAATCCAGGGCAGCTCAGAGGCATCCGGTGGGCATTCCCGGTGCCAGCCCAGGCAACAACAGTGCACACGCGACCCGGTCTGGAGCCGGAGTGCAAATTAGATACAGTTGATTAAAATATTGAGTCATTTCACAGTCGGCGTTGGGGGAATAAATGGAACGCAAGCGTTGAATCGTGTGTTTGTGAGAGAGGAAGGGGAGAGTCACGCCCACGCTCTCTTAAACCCCAGCAAGGCCTGCATTTCTCATTTATATAGATTCCCTTTGACAAATATGCCCTTTCCCAAAGGAGAACTTTGAAACACCTCTCATAACATGAGAGAATTCTCAGCAATCACTCAGTACCGAGCGGCGGAACAAGTGTAGGGAAAAGAAACACGCAGCGTTGTATACTTGTATTCATGAGCAGCCTGTTCCATGGGTGCTGATTAACACCCGTGCGTCCCCACAAAAAAAAAAAAATCAAATTATTTTTAGCCAAAAAAAAGTGAATATGGCGTTTGGCAGAACAACTTCTGCCTCGCTGCAATGAGACAAAAGAAAATTAACACTTTAGGGTTGCCCCGGTAACCTAATTGCATCACAACAGTGCACACAGGAGCCAAAGTAACTGAATTTTGATGAAAAGGCGGTGATAATTTACAGCACAGAGAAATTAGTTGCCGTGGCGACGCGTTAATTACATCTCAAATTAACAATGCAAGTGTAGTGAAATTAAATATAAATCATATTTTCTGCATAAATTACAGGGGTTGATTAGTGCGGGCGCCAGGAGAGAGAGGTTGAGATTCCAAGGGCCTGTCACTCCTCCCTCCCTCCTTCTCTCTCTCTCTTTCCCCCTCCCCTCCCCTCCCCTCCCCTCCCCTCCCCTCCCCTCCCCTCCTGACTGGCTCCTTTAAAGACAGGGACTGGATTACACCAGCGGACATCTCAACCTGAGCACGTTTGCATTTTTCCAATAAAGGAATCAACGCAGTGCAATTGCAGCTGTGTGTGCAGACGTTTGTCCTTTCATGCAGAAGTATTGTGTAAAAGAATAGAAGCATTTCGTGGGTGATTACAGATGTGTGATGCTGTGGCTGGTGTGAGGAGACTCGGCACCAAAGCTTTTTCTACTCAGAAGATAGAAAAGAGCTGAAACACCGGGAAGGAAAAGGCAGTTTGTGATTCCAGGATTCCAAGGATTTCAAGGATGATTTCCTTCATGGTAGAATAGGATATATAGAATAGGATATGCCTTTATTTGTCATTCTATAGTTTAATTGCACACTGAAATGTGGCCAGATTGAGGTGTCATTGAGGGCTTCAGTCGAGGGGCCGCTGTGGATCAACCAGACCTGGACTAACTCAGCACAGACAGGCCTGTTGTAACGGAAACTGGGGGTAAAACCCACAACCTTGCATGAGTGCTAACACCGTGCCTACGTATTGAGGACCAAAATGTGAATGAAATGTGACATGTTTGAGAAGTGAGGGCGTTTTGGCTGGTCCTCGGGTCTTAAAGGGCCAGTTGGAGGGCCAGGCCTTGATTTGCAATGGTTGGATGTAGCGTTGGGAGCTAAGGAATATATTTGGTCAATGAAAGTCCTTTGTGTGTGTGTGTGTGGTGTGTGTGTGCAGATGTGTTTGTCTGAGGACTGAGCAGGTAGGCAGCACAGACAGCAGAAAGTGCGGCAGAAAAGGAGAGTGAACTTCTCCTCCCCACCATTCCTCATGTGGCCCTGCTTCCCTTTAAGCATCACAAACAAGCCTCGGGAGTGATGTCAAGGAGCGAGGGAGGGTGATGGCGGGGGTGCAGGGCTGGGGTAGAAAGCCGAGCACAAACACAACAGCAACAGGAACCAACTTGAGCCGTCTAAATTATTCATGCGCCAGATGGATACATTTCCCCGGGATTTCACACTAAAACGCGGCGATTGAGCTCCGCGCACACGCTGCTCGCTCATTTCAAAAGACGCCACGCAGAATGGAGATAATATCACTTTATCGAAACCGTTTCATGTCTGATTCATATCAAGTTTGAAGAGTGGAGGCCCCTCGACACCATGATCTCACGTTTGTTCTCTTCCACAGGCACAACGAAGGAGGAACATGTTCCCTTTCCTCTATCTTCAAAGACGAAAGCACCGTTATGACCTTGTCTGAAGGATATTATACAAATCAGAGGGTCCTGGGAGACGTATGTCATACACACTATATCACCGATGCGCGCTTGTGTGCCAACAAGAGAAGCTGCAACTTGAAAAATATCTTCTTTTTTTTCGCTTTTTCTGATCCTTGACTTGTAAACTTCAACTAAGCATACTAATGAACCCTGGAAAAGCCAATTAGATCCATTTATTCTGCATGGATTCTGTCGCAAAACAGGAGGGAAACGTATCCAAAAGCCCTTACTGGCTTTCTGCAATCAAAGTCTACGCTTGATAAATTAAATTTGTTCAGATTTTCAGCAGCATTTCATTTGTGGAACCATGATATAAACCATAATAGATGGGTGTTGATAGTTTAATGACCACGCTTGCCAATGGGCGGATTGTCTCCGTCGTACTCTCCCATGAGAAAAATTCCAAACTTCTTTCACAATGCAGGCTGAAATTTGAAAACATTGCGCATATTTACGAGTTTACTCAGTAAACAGCAACACATGTGAGCTCGCCACAGTCTCGCTGCCAGGCCGTCTGCAGGAATTCAACATGCGCCTCGCTGGAAAACAGGGACGCAGAAATTCCAGGGTTCTCCCAGAAAGATTTGTCACTGCAACAAACTACTGTCCCTTCAATGAATGGAGCTTTTGGCTTCAACTTCCTCTGCTGGTGCAAAGAAGCTGGTCTGACCTCAGTCCCCCGGGGGGGCGGGGCTCCTCTAACGGAGCCATCCGTTCATGAATGAGGATGAGGGCTTACGCACCATCGTTAAGAGGATAAACAGCCTTTCCAGTGGTCTTTTTTTTGCCTGGAAGCAGTCCTGACGCATTCATACCCAAGTAAGAGTGCTGGAGGGGGAAGAGGGGCTGCGGTTTAATGGACCAATAATGTCTTACCCAAAGAGACGCTGTCCTCCCAACATGGCGCACAAAAAAGTAACACACTGAGACCGGCCCATTTAACGATTTAAGAGGCCGTTAAAGGAGGAGTGATTAAATAAAAGACACGGAGCAAGTGCTCATAATTAGTCAAATGCAAGTCTATAAGGCCGTTCAATAAAGCAGGGGCCGCACGAAAGAATAAATTCCATCAAAATACCACATGTCAGCGTGCGACTCTGAAACTGGAGATTGTCAAATGGCCTTTATTTAAGTGGCAGATCTTCTACTGTTGATAGCTATGAAATAGAGACGGGAAAGGTCAATAAAAACATGCCAGAGACCTGAATATCAGGCCGTAAGGGATGCCGTTGTCATCTCTCCTCATTTGTATTTCTTCTTCCTTCCTTCACCTGCTCCTCCTCTCACCTTTCAGGCTACTGTCACTTGCTAAACGTCTGGCAAAGGCGGCAGGCCTGGCGAGCATCCGAGCATCCATCACCCCGCGCGTGCATCACGGCTGGATGAGCGCGGCCCAGCCGGCACCACATCAAAAACCCGCCACCGGTTCCCCTGCCACGGGATATTGGCACCTACGCCGCGGTGGCGAAAGCTGGATCGATAGAGCGAGTAAAATCTGTTTCATATGTGGTAAATTTCTCCTAAATGTCACATGGCCGGGTGTATGAAAAAAGGCGAGACCTTCGCAGCAAGTTTAAATAAACCCCGCAGGATAATGCTGGCTCTCCCGGGGGAACCAAAAGCTGATGGCTTTGAAACAGGAGGGAGGGTATTTTCAGCGGGGCTGCCCAGCACGAGAGATCCTGTATGTCTCACAGCTGAGCTTGTTTTATTGAAAGGTTGTTTAAAAGGCCCTGAACCCGAGACATCGGCGGTCATGTTTGTTTGGCTAGAGAGGAGCAGCATCCAAAAGCCGGTCGGGAAGAAGCAACGGTTCAAACGGGCAGACTGTGAAATGAGATGGGCCTCTGCCCGCAGCAACATGGACGCTCAGACTCGCAGAAATTAATAAAATGGCCTCGATATAGCTTCAATTACAGCCTCCCCACAAATGTGAAGAGCTTAAATGCACTGTGCAAATAAGTGGCAAACCAGCGCCGTTATGGGGTAATGGAGTCAGAGGGAGAGAGAGGCCCTCAGTGAACTTGACACTCCCATTAGGCCTCTGCTAGAAAGTGCAGTATTTGATCAGGAGATGGGAATTGAGCAGAAATGAACTGAAACTAGATCCCACATGACTTATTTTCCTGTTGGCTCTCGGCTTTAGGTGTCACTCAGACTTAATAAAGCTCTCTGATTTTCATTTTATCACAGAAAATAGACTAAGCAAAAATAAAATCAGCCAGTTTTGCCGTAATGGAGCAAAGTAATGGCGGGGTGAAACTGACACAACACATTTTGTCCATAGTAATACTATCAAAATGAAAGCATATTCACTTCTGGAGTTTTCCGGGAATCAATTCAAACCGAGTATTGGCCTTTTTCCGCTGTCTTTATTTCATAATGGTTCCAACAAATACAGCACTCTGGCAATAGCCTGTCACCCTCGGGTGATACCAACACGGCTATTCCACCCGATAGAGTTACAGCATTCCCCGGCCCACCCTGAATCTCCTCCACCAACCTATAACTCTTATTTTATTTCCGCACTTTATACATTAGAGGTACATTACAACCCAGCCCAGAAGATAGGATGAGTCCGCTTTTACACCCAGGTGTTACATTGCAAGGTTAGGTCATTTGGATGGATATGACCTTTGATGGCTCCGTCTTCGATGAAAATGATCTGCTGATCTCCACATTGACATGCACACAGACGCCCTTGTGCTGAGGCGCTCGCACTGCGGCGATAAGGCCATGGCAATTCACCGGGGGGACATTATGGAAATCCTCATTTGGGAATTAGGAATTCTAATTAAAATGTAAGGCCATATTTCCCCGTCTTGCGTCGCGAGGGAGGACCGGAGAGGATTCCTCCTAAGAGCAAGACGTCTCCGGCCCCTCTCCCAGAATTTCCTGCGTGTTGATCGATTCAACAGCCCAAATCAAGCCAGAGGAGGAAAAAAACAATCACAAAATCCCAGTTGTTTCGGAAAGCGATTTATCCGGTAAAGGCTTTCCAAAGATTTTTCAATCGTGTAAAATCAGGAATACCATATTTGCTCGTCGAGATAAAATCCTACCACACGTATTCCCAAATGCCGGGAGATTTGCGGCGCATAAGGCCTCCTGTTTTCAGCGGAGTGTCACAGTGTTAGAAACTTTCCCGGCACTTCCCGGCACCACATTCACGGCGTTCCGCGCATGCAAAACACATTTGTGCTGCTGCTGTCCCCAGATGTGTGAATAAATAAGTGAAAACAGCAAATGCGCGGGTGTCACGGGGATCACGGACGAGGAAACAAGGTGAAGGCGCAGGTCGAGTCACGAGCCACCGGGAACGGAAGCATCTCCAGCCGCCCCTGGCGACCATCACGTTGCCATGCTCCGGAACAGACAGGCCCACTCGCACAACAGATGGAACTAATGATGCGAAACAAAAGAGATCATCTCGCCATGGTCCTCTCGGAAGCCACAGAGAGCGGCTTGGAAGTTTGAATGACGGGACCCGGGGACCTGCACGGGGTTGGGTTTGAGCGTTCGGGGGGGGTTTTTTTGTTTTGTTTTTTTCAAAGTGACGGAGCAGATGAAGAGAAAAAAAGAAGCAGGCTTTGATGTTCGGAACAGAGCAATAAAGAGCCTAAAGTGCGGTTCAATAAAAAGAGATGAAATGCTAACAGCGTAGCCACCCTTTGTGACAACCGCGCTACCTTCTTGGATTTCATTTCTAAATTAAAACGTGACATTACCTTAAAAGTGCCCGGTAGATCATTCTTCGTTGCACTTAAATAACAGTTGTAAACAAACTGCTGCGTCCTGAACTGACAAAAACAAATCAAATTTGAGCTAAGGACATTTGCATATCCTGAGGGATGGGATTAGATTTAGAGGTCATCTCTTACGAGCCAGTCCTCAGCAGGCGCCGATGTAATGTTTCTACATCCAGTACATTCGGTTGCAGCCCGTCTGTTTTCCAAGTCGGCGGGGGGGGGAGCGCAGCTCTCAAAAAAAAACACCTTGGGATGGGATTTAACCAGGATGGAGTCCAACCCAGGCCCACCCACACGTGCGAGGGATCACTGGGAAAAGTTCAGCCCCGACACTGACACAAACATCGGAACCAGGCCTGTATTAGAGTCAGGTTAGGAAAGATAACGCTATCAGCCCGATCCCCAGGGGTACCCAACGCTGGGCCTTGCTGCCAAATAAAGCTACAGTGTCTTGACTCCTTGGCACATTAGCTCTGATTACAATGACCTTCATTATATCAGCTACCCTTATTACAACACGTAGAAGGCGTTTGTCCCCTGGGTGAAGCACTGTTGGGGGGGGGGGGGGGGGGGGGGGGCAGCGGTGAGAGTCAATGGTGAGATTCAAGCTGAAAATCAGCATGTAGGACAGAATTAGCACCTGTGCACTTTATGCACTGGCTGCTTTGTCAAGAGGATAAGAGAACCTATTTCTAATGACAAGAATTTTCACTGAACTTAAAAAATATATAAATAATCATTTTTATATTCAATCCCTGGACAGCATTTCAAGGAGAATCGCACAGTTTGGTTTAGTGCTGGGTTTCATTACTAAATAATGTGCTCGAATATACCCGGATTCCAATGCTACGCGCACAGATGAGCCTGTTTAATATGTAACAACATTGTTAACCTCAATTTCCTTCCCAGCCTGCCCCTCCACAGGCCACATTGTTAGCGCGAGTGAGCTCTTGGCAAATGCTTCCATCCCGGTGGTGAATCTCATTCAGCCCTGACCACCCTGCAGGCAGGGGGATTCTCTCCCACAGCCACGCTCATCCCTCCTCCAGGCCCCTGCTGTGAATCCCCCCCCCCCCTCTTTCCCGGCAGGTGATTCAAAATAAGAGAGAGAGAGCTTTGCTTGTTCACTTAGCGCGCCGCCGCGCCGCCGCGCCGGTTGAGCTGAACTGTGGGAGTTCCCCAGGACCTTCCCTCCAGCCAGCGGGGGGGCGCGGTGTTTGTTTTTGTGTAGAGATGCGACGGGAACGAGGGTGCAAATCGGCTTGTTTTGGGTTTACAACAAATCCGGAGATGTCAGGATTTAGGAGCCCCACCACAGGACGCAGGCGGGAAAACACTTGGCGGCGGCGCGACACCAACGGTGGCACATCGAGTCAGGCGATTCGCAAACTCAGCATAAAACCCGAGGATCTGGTATCGAAACAGACAAGGGTGCTTTTAAACAAAACCACAGTTTGAGCAACGACGCTCCCAAAAGACTCTGTGTTCGGAAAAAAGCAAATAAAATTGTAACTTAATTATAGATTTATAACGAGCCACTGCACCACTGCCAAAAACAAGTCCCACACCAAAGCAAACAGGCACCTGTCGAATGCTCTCTGCTCGTGGGCTTTCACAGCTTAATTAATCCAGACCTTGGGGTATCGTGAGTCGTGCACGCCGCCCGCGTGCGCGTTGGAGACAATTAAGTTGTTGCCGGCAACAGAGGAGCAACTTCATCACAGCAGAGACACGAGCAGTGTGTGTTGTAAAAGCCATTACGTGTTGTTTTTGGAGCAAAGTTGATCATTTTGTTCACCGCAGAGACGAAAATCAAATGATAAAATACTTCCAAAGGTGTCGTTTCGTCTCTCGTTGGTGGCTTTCCAATTCAGCGCCATTTAATGTCGGGAACCGTCTTTCATTCAACATTTCCCTCAGCCGACAATTACTCTTTTTTATTGCATATAAATGAATCGAGCAAAAGACACAGATCGGACTCACCTTCCCGCTGAATTATCTGCGCTGGGGATGACCCTCGTTTGAGTTGTCACCTCTGGCCGACGCTCACGTGACACGGATCTGATTTCTGCAGATAAACATAAAACATCTGTTTACGATCCCGTTTTCAGACTCTGAAAGGAGAAGTTTGAAGTCAACCATAATCTCCGGCCCCTGCAGATTGACGTATAAAAAAGATAAACAAGTGCTTTGTTCCTGAACTTCACGTTTTTGGCCATAGATGGATGTGACCGGAGAAAAAATGCGGCCCCCCTCCATGAAGCTCCTCCCACTTTTCGCCGCTCTTACCGAGATATCAACACGTAAAGTTGGTGGGCACTAAGATTTTATTAAAGAATTAAAAAGGCGCTAATGATACAGTATATTAGTGTCAAATACAAAAGTAATAACATGTAAAAAGTATGAAATTCTTATGGCTGCTAATTACCAGCGTGAACGAGCCTGATAACTAAAGAGAAAAGGTATTAACTGCAATAACGATTGCTATTGCTAATTACATTTCCAATTATGTCACTAATTAGAAAGTCCTAATTATCAGCACATTAGATAAATAAGAGACTTTATTTCAGCCAATCACGATAGCGGTGGCGATGTGGTCGCGACGTCACCGGGCCCATTACCTGACCACACAGGACAGGCTGCAAAGGTCGTAGCGCCTCCTCTGAGGCCTGAAACTGGACAAATGCACTCTGACCCAGGTGACCGGGGCAAAGGGCGCCGCGTACAGCACAGCCACCGATATGAGCCGCGTTCCTTCAGGGCGTTGCTCTACCTTCAGGAGAGCGGAGGTGTTGCGGAGGCACCGTGGATTAGAGCCGCCTCTTCCACATGGCTGCCTCCTAATCCAACCATCAGAGGTAACACAGGACCAGGTGAGGCAACAGGCCCGTGTGATACACCTCTGGAGGTAGAGGGTTTGTTTGAAGCCTTTGTGGACGTGGAACGAGGGATGCTGGGAGATTTTCCTTTGTGGTCAGAAATCAGTAATATGGCGAAAAAAAACCTGGGTGGCGACGTGAGCGATGTGACCCGCGGCAGCTCGACGTAAGTCAGCGTTACAAATATTTGTTGTTCAAACAGCAACGGTCCCGTGGGATGTGCCCCAACTGTCCGCCCCAAAACAAGAATGACATAACTCATTTCTTCTTTCATAATCCAAAGTATTTTCCTGTGCACGCCTTCTGTTCCACTACGACAACCTGAACATCTGGTTCAACGCTGTGTTTTTGTGCGTTTACAAAAGAAAAAAAAAAGCGAGCAATAAGGCGATACGTCTGTTGTGTGTCACCGCTGAGGAATGCCGAGAACTTGGGCATCAGAGTTTCATCTTTGTCTTCACCTCATATTCAGGACAAGAAGTGAACAAAAGGAGAAAAACAGTCGGCGCGCCATCACCCGGACACGGCTCGTATTTTTAAGATCCGGATCATTAAACAAAAAAAACAGGTTTTGATACGTTATGGCACGACTGTTTCTACATAGATTTTTTACTCATGACTTCACTGCATGAAAAAAACATAGTGTACACACCCAGAGGACAGGTAGTTGAGGTAAAAAACAAAGGCTTCAAGAATGTAGGTATTTCACAAGTCAGCCAGGGTATGGACTCGCTTAAAACGCTGTTTTCCATTACGGCAGCAGCAGAACACAAACTGGGCTGGTCCATCTGCCCAAGGCCCATAAAAAGGGAGCATTTTAGGTCTGATTGGGGTTAAATTCGACGGGAATAAAAGAAAGCGTCATAATCAAAGCGACGAGCGACTCGGAGCCAAGCCGCTTGTCTGGACACGTGATGTAGGGGAAAAACTGTGTTTTTTTGATGTTGGCGATTGAAAGTGAAAACACGGATCGGGGCTGCTGAACCGCGTGAACTCGGAGATGCTGCTGGGTCACGTGAGCGACCGTCGCTGGGTGCAGCCAGAGCACCTGACGGTGGTGCCTGTCGCCCAACTCTGAACTTCAATTAAAGATAATGTTGTCTTTGATGTGCGCTTTGGTGGCGCTCCGCTGATTGGAAGCGATTATCATTTTTTGGGGGAGGAATGTGAGACGGTTCAGAACGAAACCCAAAAGCAAACAAAAGGAATTTGAACCTGAAGAGCGAGGTTAGATTACAGGCAGCCTTTGAGCAAAACTATGTGATAAATACACGCACACCTTTGTCGCGTCACGTGACTTGAGGAAAAGGCATTTGAGTTCATAATTGTGGTATAATTGTTAATAATTATAAGTTAATAACTATCAGTCTTTCTCTGCTGTTTTTCCCATCGGTTCATCACGAAACCAAGTCGTTGTCAGAGTTTACGCCAAACATTTAAGGAGGAGTCCTCCTTTAATTGAAAATTATTTCAAATTTCTATTTTAAACTGACTGACAATAGAACTGGGAGTGTCAGAGTTCTTTTGTGTCGTGCACGTCAGGACACCACCTAGTCAATTTTTTTCAAAGGACAGCTAATTTTAAGGAGAGCTCGGCTTTCCGACAAAGGTGCTTCACTGTGTCGCCCTGAAGTTTAAGTGTTTCCTCGCAACGTGCACACAAACATGTACAACGCGTGTACCGTAGTCAAGCGTCGCTCTGAGGATAACATTTGCAATATCTTGAATTTGTCCTTGAGGGTGATTAAACTTTTTAATGAATCATTTATTAAGGCAATATAGTTTAATTAAACAGTTGAAATTCCCTGGTCCGCACCAGTTCCAGGCCAGCTGCTCGGCGCCAGTGCGTCCGGCGTTACCGCCGCTGGTCTCAGAAGGTCTAAACCGCCATCTATGTCTACGTCTTTAGGGTCGGTTTATTTGGTCCTGGAGTCGCATGCTCACCTTAACCTCTGATTCAGACCTGCATCTGATTCATTGGTGGGTCACGTGACATCCCGACATCGCCACCCACGGCGTGCATGGGTCACAGGTGGCCTGGAGGAGAGTCCAGTCTGGTTGATCACCTGCTTTGGGCTTTCACGCAGCCTAACATATTTGCAGTATTTCCATACAGCGTGCATTTTAGCCAGGTTCTGTACTGTGGACATGGCTACAGTTAGCTTTGTTTGTTAGCCTTGTTTGGTTTTTGGTATTATGGGAGGGTGTTGTTAGCGGCAGCAGGCCAAAGTGTCAACCATCCAATCAACAGATTGAGAGTGCTTGAATTGGTGTTACGGTTGAGTCCTACCAATTTAAAGAGATTGTGTGAGTCAGTGTGGACATGTTGATTATGTATGCTAGGAGTGGTTCGGTGTTTTATTGGAAAATTTACACCCGTGCAGTGATTTATATAAATCGGTAGTGCCCACAAAGCAGTAAAACTCTAATTGTTTCTTCCATTTTGAAAGTCTAGCGTCCATTAAGGATGCAGCGAGTAATAAAAAGGACTTTTAATCAATCCTCTCTTGTTGATGAGTTGATGTGTGAATGGCTTATCCTACCTGACAGTGCTAACATATGTTGATTTCCGTTTCAGGGGCGGGACAAAAGCATCGAGGGTGGGGGGGGGGGGACTCTTTGTTCTTGGGCTTTTAAACCCACTCTGCTTTATTAAAGGACAATTCTCGGTCAGGGAAATTTTTGCAGGTCAAAACCCGAATAACTAATATTTTACAGTTGAAATCCCTGATATCATAGCGGTGTGTTGAGGCAACGTGGGCGGTGGTGACCCTTCACTGTCGGATTAGACTGGGTGACCCCTGTGCGGCCGGCTGGCATGGCCACAGTAAATCCTGCAGACTGCTCATACTGGGGGCCCTGGGTAATTAATAAAATCCCCATTACATGCCTTGTGCCCGTTGTTTGCTATTTCAACACCCCATTTGTGCCACGATTACAGTCATTATCAGTCACCGCCATTAATTCTCGATGCGATGCCAGAACTGCATACTAATAAATTGAGCTCTACATTTTTTTTTTTTTTACCTTTCAAGGAGTTGGGTGTTGGAACATTGCCAGGAAGTGCCACTCCAGATTAGGAGTCATCTGGTGACTCGGAAAAAGCCCTTTCAATAGAGGGCTGCTGCATCTTTGGAGATAGTTCAAATTTCCTCTTTGATTACTTTCCATTCCCTTCCAAAATGAATCTTTATGAAGCCTAAATCCTGAATAAAATGAAATTAGCAGACTGCAAAACACTCCTTTATTTTCCCACTCTATTCCCCTGTGCATGCATGCAAATTATAATGCTTATTTATGTAAATGAGGTGTCGTCTTTAATTAGTTTTGCTTGGGGGCATTAAAATACATGTATTCTTCCCCCAAAAATGATTTGTTTTGTTGCTCTGTTCAGTTTAGGCTGAAAATGAATGATTATGCCGACTAAAAGGTTTATTAATTCTCCGTTTGCCTTTTTGTTTTTCCTTCCATCTCAAGTTAAGAATTATCTTCTCCGCCCACTTCCTGTGTGAAATCAGAGCAGCCCTGCATGCAACAGCACAAACACACTGATCGGATGCGTGGGAAATTCTCTCCGTTCGTACAGACTGTGTTTGTCTGCATGATGATGACTGAACGGCGTGCTCGGCTAACGGCTGTGGCCTCACATGCATGCATGCACGTACCCTTATGTGCTCTTCAGAAGGAACATTGTTCTCCAGTCATGTGATTCCATACGCGTTGGCGCCCACACATCAGACACTTTATAAGACACGGCGTGGCCTGAGAGTGAGAGCCGCGTTATTAAGTCAAGCCCCAACGATGGAAACCTATCAGCTACAACAGCCAGGCTCAAAACCCAGGTGCACGTGACCTGCTCCGCCTGATTTGGGCCTTTATTTTAATATTGGTTTAAAGGATTTGCAGTGTTCTAATAAATCTGCCCCTATCCTTTGTTTTTATGCATTTACCCCTGATTTACAGTCCCCCGTTGAGTGGCTATCGAACAGAAACCTGCGTTCTGTCACGGCGGCAGGCGTCGGGTCAGCCCGGGTTAGAAGCAGCCAGTGGCGTTGCGGCGCAGTATTTCAAGCCGCTTCGAGTGGAAAGTGACCACGGCGGCTCCCTTCACAGTTCAACATCATCTCAGCATCCAGCATCCTTTCAACTGCTCCGATGAGCTGAAGTGGCAAGTTAAGATGCCCCCCCCCCCCCCCTCCCAGTATGATTTATGGAAAGGAAGCTAAAACCATTATAGCATTTTTATTATTATTGTTCTTTCAAGGCTAATGCAACAATAGATTTTTTTCATGATTGATGCGTTACACTAAACATTAGAGGATTACATTAACTTTGCATAGAACAGCTAAATGACACAAGATTAGTTATTGTTATTTTTCCTCCTCCTGATTGTGATGTAAACACTGTGCATATAGGATTTCTTTACATGCATCGATGGCCCACATGCAGTGCAGGTAAAGGCTGCCTCATAGTGAATTACAAAGCGTTTTCCTCTGGAAAAGTCAGCGACAGAACGAATGTTTCTGGCTTTGATCGCCTCTCATCTGCCCCCTTTTATGCTGCTCACTCTGGCCACAGGAATATGGCAGCAATATGCCGGTACTTCAATCAGCCATGAGGAAATTCCACATGTAATAAAGGGAAAGGAGCGCTCTATTTCTGGCAGTTCCGGCTATCAGTGGTTCTCTCGCGGCATCTGTGAAAGACAACTTCAAACCACATCAAACCGCCGACTCAACACTCCAACGCTCCCCATCCACACGGATTCTGCCAGTGAAAACTTCGGCTCACTAATGTTTGCTTGTCAGTCGGTAAAAGTGCCCCTTTGAAAAATATGAAGGGGGATTCGAGGGTTGTTTCGAGGCTACCGGCGAACTTTAAACTGGTTAAAGTAGCAGTGGGACTCGTCCTCACGTCCAACTTTATGGTTCTACTTAACTGTAAATTAAACATTCTGAAACCTTCCACAGATTTAGTCCATGAGCATGGGAACGATGTGGGATGCCAGTGACCTTGAACTCTGACCTATAACCGTGTCAAATTTCAAAACTTCATGGGACACCTGTGCTTATAAAGCAGGTGGCTGCTTTGACCTAAAGTAACCTTCATAGGAATCAACCTCAAATGTTTAGTGATGACTAAAAGGCAAGGCTAAAACCTTAAAATTTTAAAAAACTGCATGAATCTGTGTATTCCAAAGGAGAATGTTTCCAGTTCCTTCAGGTGCGACGTTTTGAAAAGACGATGCTCTAAAGCCACTTCCTATTGCCACCTTTTAAATAAAGTGTGTTGCAAGGCTAAAAGAATGTTCTGATTCAGACTTGAACAGAACAAAATAAACAGAAATATCCAATAAAACGTTGTCACACACTTGGCGTCGGGTGCTGCCGTGTTTATGATGTCCGGGCCTTACAGGCGCTGACGGGCAACACACCAGTTGATTCCTTCCTGAAAGTGCTCATTTGTGCCACTCTGGCGTGCGCGGCACTATAATTACCTGAAAACGTAAACTGGAAGCTATTCCTGACAACAACTGCAATAAAACTCAGCTTTTGGTGATGAGTTGAGGCGCGTCTTGGTTAAATGCGCGTTAATGGGAAGTGGGTCGGAGGGTACCGCAGGTTTTCCGTTCAAACTAGCAGGAGAACCTGGTTGCAAATCACCTGCGGCATTCAGAGGCTGCGGGGACCAGTGACGAGCAGCCGCGCGTCCTTTCATACAGCCCTGTCACATGTGAGGCAGCTTCATATCACACTTTCTGGCACCCTAATAAATTGCCGAAGCAGGATTTCAAAGGCTTTTACCATGTTAATGATTAAAAACAAACTGACAACAGCCATCTGAAATGATATTCACCTGGCTGCCACATTTGCTGCCTGTCTCGGAAATGCCTCTGGAAGGAAGCTTGAGGTAAATACAGCTATAAAACCAGTTTGAAGTTTAAACATCTTCATATATGTATAACAAAAGGCACTTTGTTGTGCCAGATAACATATTTCACAGCTGAACTTATTGGGTTGGTAAATTAGACCGAGCAAATGCAAAACAGTTTTAATTGCAAGCATTAGTCAAAAAATAAAAAAAAGACGGAGGAGTGCAAACGTCTTTTTAAAAGACCCGACATGAAAACTGTACAGAAACAATTTTTCACCTGGTTTTCAAATTCTTTCAGTGGTATGTAACAGGGGAGTTTAGATTTCTATCAACGCGTCTCCAGCATACCTGCACAGCACACTGCTGACAGGCCCTCCTGCAAAACCTTCCCATCTCCTGCAGCTGCCTGGAATTATTATTTTGACTTCTCTGTGTTTTCGGCTGAGAGTACCTGTGTTACCGGCGACCTGGCACCCGTCGGGGGTGACGACGTCGGCTGTTTCTCCAGCGTTCTTTTTCCTTCACCAGCAGTGAATCTCTGCAGCCGCTGCCTCCCTACACATATTGTTTTGTTCTGTTTTCATCAGCGCTGAATAATATTGATGTCGGAGCAATTTCACATGAAAGACAAACACCAAGACGCGAGAATGTGTCTGTTAACGTTCAGTCGGGGGTTAGAAAGCCACAACTGAGGACAAAAGATCTTATAAGAAAGATGTTTAAAGCTGATAAACCCGGCTCTGTGACTCGTCCTACTTATAAAACATGCATTTTATATGTGGGAAGACAAAGTTCTTTGTGCTCAGAAGCGGAAGGAAAACAGGACAGACAGGTCGGACTGTTCACTCCATTCACTCCACAGAGGCGCAATTATTTCTTATAAAAAGTGTTATTGCCAACAGTCAGAACATTCCAGTAATTTACCGTAAAGGTGAAACCAGGGAATCATTGTGACGTTAAACAGCGTGACAGAGAGGAAGGTTCCTGCTTTCTCCGCCTCTTACACGAAACATAAGAAACCGGGCCTGCGAGGAGACCTCCTGTTTATAGATGACGACAGGGCGTCGCGGCTAACAGTGTTCCAAGCCAGCAGCCAGCAACCAGCACATTCACACACACAAACACACACACAACATGCACTCATACACTCACACAGAGGACTGGAACCCAGAACCTTCAAACTATGAGACTGCAAAACACTGCAACACAGAAGGATCTTCGGGATCTAAGTAACAGCCCAAATTTCAAACAGGATCTAGAGTAAATGTAAAGCAACCTGCATTTGCTCAAATATACATATATATATACATATATATATATATATATATATATTGGTATTTGGATTAGCAGACACAAGAGGGGCAATTATTTTAAATGGGGGAGGGTTTCTCTCTGGGTGAGCTCACAAGAATCAGGGAGGAATTTGGTTTAGCTTAAACAAAGTCATAAAAATATTCCCCCCTTTATTTAACGTTGTCTATAATTCATTGCTGGGAAAAGCTAATCAATAGCACCTTAATGAAAACTTGAGCCGTATTTTATTTTGCCGCAGAGAAGTCACAGATCAGCATTTGTTGCCTGGTTATGAGCTGGTTTTCACCCTCGGGCTGTTGACAGATGTGCATCACATTTCAAATAACTTAAATATTTGCACTCTTAAACCCCATTTGCCTCTTCAAAATGTGACTGGGGGTGGGGGTGGGGTGGGGAGGTTCTGCTGATGTGAGCGACGTGGCGAAAACAAGCGCTGTATCTCCCACTGAATGTGGCAAAATAAACAATATGACAAAGAAAGAGATCAGCTGAATGATCCAAAGAGGTCGCAAAAAAGAAGATCACATTAAAACGGCCACGTAAAGTTCTTAGTTCTTACTGGGCAGCAGTTAGGAAAGACCAACACGTCTACATTTCTTCAGACTGGACCAAACGAAGGCAGGTAAGGCCACAACTGCTGCCACCTTGTGCCGATGATGTCATTTACAATACAGGAACTGACTTCCTGGGAAAAGATTTGCTTCAGCTACTTAAGAGTACAGCTGTCAATCAAAGTGAGTTCCCTTGCTTTCCTAGTACCGTAGGCCTTTTTAGAGACGCCTTGACCTGGGTCTTAGCTCGCAGTCGGTGTTCGGGGGAAATAAACGCCAACCTCTGTCAAAATCACCCCAACGTGGTGCAGTGGCGCTACGGTCGAGGCCGCTCTAGCCTGAGAATGAACTCTAAACCTTCTTGCACTGAGAGGCGCTATTACAGTAATGGGGGGCTTGAACTGTGAACCCTGAGGTACACCTATAGAGCTTTTAGGCTTTAAAGAAAGTGCACAGGAGTGCAGCGTTATTGTGTGATGTCGGTGATGTTACTGGGGTATCTGTCATGTGCTCCTGGTTCCCTTATCATATGAACCTGGAATCACTGAGGGAACATTTGGAACCAGCTCCCAAAACAAATATCCTGCAAAACAACCTCAGCGTCAGCAGGACGGGCAGGGTGTCATCCCATCATTTGCACATCATTCATCAGATGGAAAGGGGGCTGTTGTTCTGCAGAGGGTGTGTTATGGTGCCCCCTCAATCATATTTATACTCTTTTACAGGATTTAATCAAGCAAAGACTCAGAAGTTTAAATCCAGCCGTTTAAGCACAAAGCTGCCAAAGATATTGTCACTAATTATTGCCTGCAGGCCAAACTGGTGAGACGTGATGCTAATTGTTCCAGTGATCCTTGTCAACGTACAATATGTTCTGGTTCCAGTCAACTATCTGTGAACCCAGGCTACAATTATGAGGGAAAAGGTCATTTTTCATGCTCTGAAAGGCATCCTAATGAATTGGTTGCCACCTATTTAACACCGCTCTCCAGCTCGCCACCACAAACTTTGCGTACGAGCTGACGGCTCAGGCGCGATGACTGCGAGCCGCCGCCGCCGCCACCACGTAAATGTACATGCCTCGTGCGTGCACTCGGAGTAAACAGTTATTCATCAAAAAATAATAAAGTCTCAAAGGTCATGCCATAAAAAAAGGAAAACAATATCTGCCCTCTCTCAGTTGCCGGGTTGCATTCGTTACTGCTAATGCCAGGCAGAGTATTTTAATAGCAATGAGCCAAGTTTGAAAGAAAAAAATAAGACGTTGCAGGCGGAGGAGCTGTGGTGACACATAAGGAAGACGCATTTTACTGTCTTTCTGAGAAGTGGCGCCACTGATGACAGATTCCGCCCTTCCATATGGAAACACGGGTGTCTATATAACACCGCAGGGTCGCTACACATTGTTTAATTGTATGTGCGTTTGTAAGTCAGAGGTGAGCTGCGACGACCTGCCAAGTGTGAGGCTCTGGGCCGCTGCCCGGGACAGCTGACACGAGCGGACCTGCGTGTGCAGCTTTGCATTTCTAACAGATCAAGTGAATCCTAATCACCGGCGTTAGCACGCCTCCAGTGTGAGAATCCGCATTTCTGCTCTGGACGTTTCATGTTCAAATGGGAGCCCGCACCACGTGACGTGCCTTCATAAAGCACCAGGGCTCCCATCAGTCACTGATTATCACAATGAGGAATTAAAATCCCAAACACAAAGGAAGCAGCCCCACGTTGCTCCAGCTGTCAGGATTAACTAGTGGGAGTGACCTCAGCCTATACATGCTGAAGCAGGAGGAATCATCTTCAATTATTCCGACAGAAATATTCTATCAGACGCGCATTCAGAGTTGATTAGCCGAGACAGAGACGAGCATCGTCCGTTTTATCGGGGGGCTAATTTGTTCTTTACATGCAACGCACATACACACAGGCAGAGCCTTTAATAAGTGCCTAAAGAAACTGATATGTGCGCGCCAATCGCGGTCCAAACTGAACTCTTTAGTCTTTCCCCCCTTCTGGCAGGCTGCGTCCCTCAGGCCATTTGTTTTGCAGCACTTCCTGCCTCGCACCACCATGCATAATGCAGCGAGGAAAATGTTAACAGTGGCAAATAAAATCAGCAAGGTGCCCCCACAAATCAGGCGCAGTTTAGGAGCGCGTTTAATCACAGATGCATTGGGGACGACCGCGGCAGTTAATAGTGGCATTTCAAAGAAGATCAGGGCCCCCTTTATTATTTTATTTATTTTTTTCCCGGGACCCTTCAAGGTTCCGTGCGCACATTCCCATTTTGGTCCAATTAGGACTATCTCTGCGCGGCGGAGGAGATGAGAGGCGGGCTCTCGTGCGAGGTTTCTCACAGTTGCATCAACAGAGCCCACCCAGCAGAAGAACTAACAAAAAGCAGAGATATTGTTTGATGGGGGTCTCCCATGTACACACCCGCCTGGCTTCTGCATTGCTTCAGACGGCGTGCTCAAAACAAGCGCGTTACAGCACCATATGGCGGCAATCAGGAAAATACATAATTTAGAGGATTCTCCCGCGCCAGGCACAGACAAGCGACCGCCTAAATACCATCGCTGACATCCCGACACTTGACTGTTTTATTCCATGTATGTATGAACCAGCCCCCACCGGAGGAGAACCGCAGCCTCAGACCTTAACTGAATTCAGAGCTACTTTGGAATTTCAAGGACTGGACTGGCAACTGTCTCCGGACATGAGGGCAGCATTTCGCGTAGATACGATCTGCGGCGCCTTTCAGCACTTCCTGCGCACGAGACGGCCTAATCTAATGAACTGAGGGGCCAGAACCTGCTCGGGCTTTTAGCCCTGTGCCAGAATGCCTCCTCTCACGTCTGACAGCAGTCAAAACCCCACTTGTTATTTTTATTTCTGCTGTATTATCCCCGAGGTGCACTCTGCGAGGCTTGAGTCATCATTGGTTCAAGTCTTTAGAGTTGGAAAACAATCACACACGCGCCAGCACGGGCGCGCTGCGCACACACAAGCTGGTGGCAAGGTTACAGCTGGACAGCGGGGCACTCGTATTCTGCCAACCCCAGGGAAAACTCGGGAGTGCTCCGGAGAGGGAGACCAGAGACGTGCCATGTTGCTGACATGGCAGCCATCACATCCCGCTAAACGAGTGATGAGCACAGACAGCTCCGAGATTCTCGGAATACTGCGCAGGCTTCGCCCTCTCTTTTTATATCTGCGCACATAATAAGGACAAAAGGTGAGACGCGATGTTTTAACGACAAAGAGATGCACGTGAATCGGGGCGATTATCTGTGTGTTTGTTGACTCGCGTCCTCGTGCAGCTAGGTTCGTTTCCCCCCCAAGTTGGCTTTTTTTTTTTGGCAATTTCTTTTGTTTTCCTCGCACATTTCTTTTACTGATCTCGGTTTGTTCTGACGTCAGTGTCCACACTAGATCAGATCCCAGAGGCAAAGAGAACCGGTGGGGGGGGGGGCTCTCCAACGCTCCAACTGAACGTTGACCCCCTGAATGTAAATCCTCCAACGCAGCTTAAAGGGTCCGTGAGGGGCCAGTGTAAAACACAGATCAGGGTCACGTCCCCAGCTTCACTGCTAAATTCTCAGCCTAAACCGATGGAAAGGTGTCAAATCTCACCCTTTTTTTTCAGACAGGAGGCCGCTTCCTCTCTGAAGAGTTCCTAATTAAAAAAGATCTGAGGCCTCATTTAAATTCCGTCAGCAGGGAAAGTTCACGTTAGATTCTTGTCCAAACAGCATAAACAGAATTTTGCTCCAACCCGAATAAAATCAACACAATTAATGTCACGAGAGCGGCGGAGTGAGTCTGTAAAAGGTGGATAATCAGAACAAAAAGGACCTGACAGATCGCTTTGTTTTTTTTTTCTTTTTAAACGCGTCCTGTAAACCTGGAAAAGCGAAATAAAAAGCCAAAGCCGGTGTCACCTCAAAACGAGCAGCTCTAAAAGTTTAAAAAGCTGTCGTATATCGTTCCCTCTTCCGCGGACCTCGGGTACGGCGCCACTCGCTGCCAACCTTTTCATGACGTCGGGCTTTTAACATGATGCTCCTCCGCTTAATGTGCACGTCAGGACAAAGCACGCTAACGTTGGGAGAAAAAACAAAAAAGATGGCCCGAGTTGCTTCCCCAGCACAATAAATCACCTCCTGTTTTATAGCTTCTAATAAGTTGATGCAGGGCAATTTTTCTTCCTACCCTCGTTCAAACATTTAAGGCATATTTACAAGGAAACTTGTTAACATATTTAATATATTTAGTGGCAATTTTCGGAGCAGCCCGTCGGGCTGATATTTATTGCCGTTAAGTGTTTAAAAAAGACGATGACATGAATAACAAACTGTCAAAATTCCCTCATTTGCATAGACAGCCATAACTCCTGATACCTTTGCATTAAAAAAAGAGGTTTTTAACAAAACGAGTCATAAAAGGCACATTCAAAGTGAGTGATGGCAAAGGACTCTTGCACAAAGTCGCGCTGCCAGAGACAGCTTCCCCCCCGCTACAGATGCTTCAGAGATCAAGTCAGCCAATAAAAGACATATATCCTGCCGCTTTGACTTATTTATCCTGTGTGGATGAGCTCAAGATGGAACATCTCCTATAGGCCAGCTTGATTAATTGTGATAAAAGGCTAATTCAGAGGCAGCACGAAGAAAAGGGAGCCAAACAATAATATTCCCCACAAATCATCTCAGCCCGTCAAATATTTCTTCCATAACTTTCTAATTCAAACGCTCCGGACGTGAGGCTTTTGTTAAGAAACCGCGCGGGGCCTCGCAGCCTTCAACTCATCTGCACTCTTCCGCCCGCGCTCTCAACTACCATCAAGAGATCTAATTGCAACTGCATGTTAAAGCCTCTCCTCTCCTTGGTTGGAATCGAGAGGACGGTTCGACTTCTCCGGTTCCGCCGGATGTGGCGGGTTTGGCGTTACGACTCGGTGACCCCGGCCAGCCCCGGCTGTCCCGGTCAGAAAAGGGCCCCCATTGAAACTGATTACAAGACTATGAGTAGTCTCTCCCCTGTGCCCTCTGAGTGCAACTCTAATTAATAGCCAATTCATCTTCTCTGATCTGAGCCAGCACATGGAGTAATATATCCTTAGTTTGGCAAGCGAGCTATTAAAGTGTAATAACCAAGTACCAGCACTCGATTTGGAAGAGTAGCACATACTTAACCATGAAGTGGAAACAATTAATTTATTGGAGGATCTCCTGTAACCAATCATTTAGCAGGGGCTCACACTGTGATGCAAAAGCCGTCTCCTGCTGTTTGTGGCACAAGCTAGTGTCGCGTTCTGGGCTCCACTCCTAAAAAAAACATGTGTGCGGTTATGTAAGACAGCAGGAAGGATCACACGTTCACACTTCACTGAGGGAAATGTGTAGTTTCCATGAAAAAGAACAGTTTGAATAATGTTAAACGTTTGTTGATTTTAACCTTCCAAGTGGAATCAGATCGGGGCCACACTGGTGTCAGTTCTACTGCCCGACCCAGCAGGAATCTGACCTCCCTGCCTGAGGTGAGGTCGGACCCATGACCATGCTGGAGGCTGGGCCAGGCAGAGGCTGCGTGCGACTGGAAAAACCACGCTCCGAGGGCTCCTTTCCCAGCACTGCTGCAGGCCGGGGGCCCGAGCAGCAAACACATAACCAGCGCAGCCGCTCGTCAGCTGATCCATTTTGATGATTCTAAAGTGGAGGGTCCAGTCAGCTTAGGCACAAAATCTTGAGGATTTTTTTTTTTTATCAATTGTTCAGGTTACAGCTTACAAAAAAGGTAATTAAAAACTCAGTTTCTCTTGGTCTCAGCCTATTTTAACAGGCATTTTCACAGGAGTGTGGAGACTTTTTCCATCCCATCAGTGCATGTTGCACCGATGTGGAGCCAACGTTCCGTTAAGCATCTGCTGAGAAATCACAAGAATCCCTCTTATAAACTCAAATACCACTTTTTAGCATCAAATTGCAGAGGACATTTATCATCAATGCCGGAGTACCTAATCAGCCGCTGCAGCTCAGTAAAATGTTAATAATCGGATTGTCTCCTGTACTAAATCCTTCCATAATTACTAATTACTACAGCGACCAGGAAATAATGATGACAAATCAAAAGTAAAGAAAAGATTCATACATCATTAATACTGAGAGATTTCTGGCGCGCCCACTGTTTTAACACTGTAAAGGCAGAAAAGAGCTGAAATCTAAAGTGAAATACACAGAAAAGTCCCGGAGAGCATCTCTGCCTCCTCCAACGTGCACAATAAGCCTTTCTTTAAACTTCAGTAATTGAAGGAAATGAATAAAAATGCAAAGACTCACTCACTCGTGCTCGTGTTTTGGCCTGCCACTGCAGCAAAACCTTTAAAACCAATTATTCTTTTTGCAAGAACTAATGACATTTTTGTCTCTTCAGCTTAACACGCTAATTGACGGGGTTTTTTTTTTTTTGGAGGATAGCCCAGATGAAAAAAATAAGTACCCCCTTAAAGGCCCAAGTCCCTTGCTCATTTCCCTCACTTTAAGTCCCTTATTAATTAAACTTTCACCAAGTCTGAGTCTTTTTTTTATTACTAAAAGATAAAGTCTGCTATGCTGTAAAACAGAACTGGCCTATTGTCTCTGAAGCTACATTTTCCTTTCTACAAATAAAAGAGGCCTCCCTTGCAGCGGAGGGGCAGGGAGCGAAGATCCAAGCAGTCGGGTAATTAGAGGACATTTTTCAACTTCTCTAAAACTGCTGGGCTTTGACCAATTCCCTCTGTTCCAACTGAATAAATACTCTAACAGGGTCCATGTTAGCATCGTGGGATACTGTTCACTGTGTGACAAACAGGCAGCATCGTCAGGCCCGGGGGGGGGGACTCGTGTGTAAATATGTGCCTGCCGCCGCTGTGTGTGTTCTGCCATACTTCTCTGTTGTGCAGAGCGGAAATAAAGCTGCAGATAAATATTGACTGCGTTTTTATGATCAGTCACCCACTTGATCAATCAAGTCCTCCTTGTGTCATTGCAGTCGTAACAATATTTGTCATTCAACAAGACGGGCACGGCAGGCGCTTCGGTAGCTACTGTTAGCATCTGCTCCATTTTCTTTTGCGGAAATGAAAGAAAAGTTTTAAAGAGCTTAATTACCCGTTTATGGTAATGCCCAGGTAGCACCAACGTGCGATCACTGTAGGGTAACAGTTAGCATCATCTACCGCAATTATTAATTTGTCCCTCCTGGGATAAGAGGTCAGGACTGAGCTGATCAGGGTCACTCCACAGCTCCTACTGGTGCCAGGACAGCCAGAGAATGAGTTCAGCACAGCTCCCCTGCTGGCAGAGTCTAATAACTGCAACCGGTAAACACAAACGCACAGACAGATGTGGGACTGTGGGGTTGTCAGTAATGCGGTAATGAATCCAGAATCCAGGGCTATGATTAGCATATGCTATGATAAAAGTATCTGCAGCAGTGTTGAAAATCAGAACCCCTCCCTGTTCCGCTCCAGTTGTTGTGCTGTTGAAATTATGAGGCTCGCCTTAAAAGGTGTGTAAAATTTCTGATTACTCTGTGGGGTTTTTGTTTGTTTTTGGGGCCCAAAAGAGAAAGAATTTGAGCATAAAAGAGCGGCGCGTCTGATCCGATTCTGAGAGAATCACACTTTCTGCTTACTCTGAGACCTTAGCAATTCAGACCACTTTCACTAATTTTTTGTGTCAGATTTTCTGTTTTCTGCTAACGAGATGTCACTAATACGTACTGGAATGCTGTGTGAATAGACAATTTGACGGGCCGCGAAGAACTTAATGATGTATACAAAATGTGGATGGACAGCCTCGAACGCCGACTCTCCTTTTCCCAGACAAACATAGCTGTTGACAACATTTTCCACGCAGTCTGTCGCTCTGCCAAATCCAAAATTAAAAACAAAATGTTTACAAGTTAAGTTAACCGTCGACAGATCACGTCTTATTAGCATTTTGGCTCAATTAGTGAGACTGTAAGGACACACAGTGGGGGGGAGATGCCACTTAGTGTGAAGGAAATTATGTAATTCAAAGAAAAGCAAAATAAAACGCGCCTGAGTGTCTAAACCAGTCTCC